>NC_087347.1:29199772-29502803 GCF_030014295.1 Loxodonta africana | reverse complement strand
TCAATCCATAATAGCATCTTCACCTATTAAATTCCTATATGTCCTTCCAAACTCGAAACAAAGACCCCAAAGTCTATGATCACAAATCCTCATATAGTCTCCCATAATGTATCTTTTAGGCACATTTTATGTCATTTACATCATCCCCCCCATAATTTTTATTTGTGTGCATAACTTCTCTTCCCAGGGAGCAAGCTTCTTGAGGTTGAGGCTGTACCTCTCTGAGGTTTTGAGGACTAGAGCAGGGGTAGTGGGCTAAAAAGAAGAGTTGGGCCAGAGCTTTAAATTCTATATTGTTAGGAATGGAAGGAGGGGTGGGTAGGGGCAGGAAGGAGAGGTTACAGAGGGGCATGAGAAAATTATTGGGGCTGGTAGATATGATTAACTTGATTGTGGTGATGGTTTCGTGGTTGTATACCTGCCAAAACTTAAATTATTTAAATTAGAACACTTAAAATATGGTCAGTTTATTTTATACTAACTATATTTCAGCAGGAAACCCTGGTGGTGTCGTGGTTGAGCACTACAGCTGCTAACCAAGAGGTCAGCAGTTCGAATCCACTAGGCAGGCACTCCTTGGAAACTCTATGGGGCAGTTCTACTCTGTCCTATAGGGTTGCTATGAGTCAGAATTGGCTCAATCGGCAGTGGGTTTGGTTTTTTTGGTTTATATTTCAGCAAATCTATTTTTTAAAACCCACATTGCCCAGGACTCTGCCTAGAAATAAATAAGACAATGGAACCAAGAGTGAATACCTAAATGTGTCAGCAGCCAAAGGCCTTGAAATTGCTGGACTTGTGTCAGAAAGGCAAAGAGGTTTTACTTGGTGTATGTTATCAAGGATGATTCCTTGTGGCTAGACTGGTGGTCAACCAGCTGAATCTAACAGTTGTAATAGGGGCTTTCTTGATTTTATCCAACTCTCTCAATACTCTCAACTACCCAACCAAACTCTCATGTTAACTTTCAGCCATTATGACAAGGCATCATCAATCATCAGGTCCTTTTACCAGGAAGGCCCTTGTCACATATAAAGGGAGTGATGAGTAGGCTGCTTTGGACGAGTGAACTTGGGGTGGTGGCGGGGGATAACGGGAGGGAACAGGAGGAGGCTACTGTTTCAACAAGAACCCTGCTGCTGGCCAGAGTTGGGGAATGTAGGAAGATGGCAAAAATCTGGAGATCTAGGTGTTCATCAAGCCATCTAAAGAATTTCCCACACAGGCAAAAAGCAAAGAAGTTAACCCAGAAAAAGAATAAGACAATAAGGTATTGATGGGATTTTTTAATTACAAAGTGTACTCTTAGTTCTGAGGAATTTTCCAAAACGTCATGCCTTGGTCAAGGCATAACTTTCCAGTCTTGTTCCAAAGACTGTCCCCAACTCTTCTCTAGTACCCATCCCCTCAAAAAAACAGCTCTTCCCAACAGTCCTTCAAAGAGCCAGATTTTTTGTGTTCATAGCTCCTTTACACTGTAGAGTGTCCTTCTGATCTTGCACTTCAGTAGAGAGATTGATATAACCATTGGACCTACCTATTTGAAACTGGGGCTCTCAAACTCTTTGAAATACTGTGTTTAATGCAATCTCTGGGAAACTTAGTTGAGAAGGTACCCATATGAAATTCATATGGGTTTCCTGAGTGTAAATCTTATATTTTCTCATTCTTCTCTCCTTAGTCAGCAGCAAATGTCAGTTCTCAGGTTGGAGAGGCTGCTTGAATCTGTGCTTTTTCGTATCCTGTTTTTCCCTACGGCCAGCAAAAAGAAAAGCCTCTCCTGGTGCAGGCCCAAGACCACCATCATCATCTGTCAATTTACTTGTCTACCCCAGGGCCTCTAAATAAAATTTCTCTCCTCTCCCTGACAAATGGTGTTTTCTTATTGTTTAGCTGAAGAGTGATTTGTGACAACCTGGACTGTGCAAGCTTTTTTTCATGACCTAGGACAGGTGAGGTATGATAGGTAGAAGGATTACTAGGTGAGTCAGGGGGAAATATGTAATTTTTGCCCTTTTTTCCTATCTTTAAGTCATTTACTTGTGAAATGTATGACCAGGTTTTGGTTATAGACAAGTCGAGATGCTTCCAGAATATGAAAAGGGCTTATTTGGTTTGATACACCCTCTATGCTGGGCCAGGTGTAGGCTGGGCTGGGGGTACAACATCCAGAAAGTGTTGACCACCATCAACTCATCCTTCTAGCTTCATTTGTTGACAGTAAGTAAGATGAACATTTTTCTGGAAAAAAGCCCAGATCATGTCAACATGAAGCCCAGGAATTATAAAAATGGGGAAGAGTGAATACATAATGCCTGGAACAACATATATGTCTTTGAAAATTTTAAAAGGCAACATCCTTGAGCTTCTCCCGATAGTATATTTTAGGGTCAGATACTTCTTCTAGTTGTGTGGAAGAATGTCTTGTGTAATTAAACTTGAACCTCATGTAATTCATGTAAAGGAGATGGGTCATCTCCTACCCCTGACCCATCACCATTAAACTGCAAGAGTTCTGTTAAGCTGGGGGGAGACATGATCATAAATGCAATCCTTAAAAACCACATGCCAGTAAGGCTTAAGTATTCACATGGCAAAGCTAATCCCTAAGGTTGAGGCCTCAAAACTCAATTCTCTTATCTTCTTTGGAACATGAATGGTACAGAAACTGGAATAGAAACAGGAGCTTTCTTAATTCTATTGTTCAGTTGACTGAGGGAGGCCCCAAGATTTTGTTCCATCTCTGAGATGTTGATGAGATTCTTATTTTGTTCCTGATGGAGCAAGGGTTTCTTTGGATGGTCACTTTTACTATTCTGTGCTCATATTTGGTCTTAGTGTAGCGGGGAGAAGTGGGAGTTTGTTGTTTGAAAATGTTATGGCAGGTGAAGGTGCCTTTTTAAAGTTGCTGGGTCCAAGAATGGGGCATTAGAAGTATATCTTACAGTAGGAACATGTTGTGGCTATGTGAGCGTAGCCTGGGAAGAATGTAAAGGAGGTCGATAGCCTACCCTGCTTTATTCTGGCTGGTCTTTTATACCATGTTCACTAATCTTTTTGTGAAATCTACATAGAACTTGTTTTATTATTGAATAACTCCCAAGTGCCAGACATTGTGCCAGGCCCTATACATGCTCTCCAAGAGCTGATAGTCTAGGAGGAAAACCAGAGTAAAAGTAACAGTGCGGGGGAAATCTGCTTACCAAGTGCCTAGCATTTGACATTTAGAACAAAACATTCATTGATGTTAGTAAGTATGGAGAACTTTAGAATGTGAAAACTTGAATCTAGTGTCTAGGGCAATCAGTATTTATTGATGAAGGTCCTGTATGAGGTAAACAATCATGACCCATGTTACACCTCACAGCAGCTTTTGTGAGTTATGATGTCAGGTGAAATGGCCACTTGAAAGTTTTACTACGCCCTATCTGCAAAGGGCCAAATAGCACATATTTCAGGCTTGGTGGTGACTGGTGCAACTGCTCCGCTGTTGTAGCACAAAAGTAGCTATAGTTAAGTGAGTGGCCATGGCTGTATTCCAATAAAACTTTAAAAAATGTCAGCCCACAGTCTGTAGTTTGCCAAGGCCTACATTACAGCTTGTGTTAACCTTCATTATTTCATTTATCTCAGTTATACAACTGAAATAACCATTATCCTGATTTTATCGTTGAAACAGTCTGAGCCACTTACTCAAGATAACATAGCTTAAGATGAGCTTGAGTTAGGACTCAAATCCAGATCTGACCAAGCCAGAGTGATGCTATTATACATTAACAAACAAACAAAACAAAAAAACTCACAGATAGTAATGGTAGAGCTGGCCTTCAAGATTCTTTCTGCTCAAATAGTCTAGTCCCTTAAGATTGCCCTGGTTCTGCCTGGATCCTTCCTTCTTGGGTTTTGTCTAAGTGTCAAGCTTGCTCTTTTCCTAAGAGGACCACTAATACTTTGTGATAGCTTGCTCCTTCTATGCATGAGGCTGCCTCTTTCTGGATGTCTTTATGCAGCGGGCTATCTTTCTACTTGTCTTGGTGTTGGTGGTAGGCTTAGGCTTCTTACAAAAGTATCATTGGAGGGAGAGGTAATAGGGAAATGGGGCTGGGGAACGGAACATACTAGTCCTAAACCAGTTGTTGCTTGAACAGTTAAGCCAGCGACAAGAATAAGGCAGCTAATGGGTTACTTACAAGGTCAGGTCTTTGTATGATGCAACGCTGGTAATGTTACAGCCACCATTGTCTCTAACACCTCATAATATCAGGTCCTGAAAAGGACTTCAAGCTAAAGATTATAAGCTTATGAATTTAAGTACAGTCCCTCTTGCCCTTTTCCAACTAATTGCCCATAATCTTTCTTCATTCTTTTTGCTTTTCAAAAGCCCATATTTGTCCATCATTATGAGCTTCCAGTATGTTCTCTGATTATAGTAGATTGTTTCATTCCCATAACATGTCCAGCTAACTGGTGGCCTAGTAGCCACACATAGTGCACAGACGTATTTTCTTTGATGCAGTATGCAGACCAGCATGGGGTAGACAAAAACATTTAAGCTAGCTCCCAACATTGAAAAGTTGGGAGCTTTCATATAAAATCTAGACTTTTAGCTTCTTGGTTTCTCTTGAAAATTTGGATTGTCCATCAAAACTAGCCATTCCAAAGGCTAGAGCTCATTAGCACCTGTCAGACGGGCATGTGCTCTTCAATTGGCTGTAACTCTTATAAATCTATCCTTGCTTCACATGCATTGCTTGCCTGAACCCTGAAGACATTTGACTTTGTAACTCTTGTCCTAAACCTTCAGTAGCTACCACTGCTGACCCTTCTGTTTCTACTTCTCTCTTGCCCCCATTTATCAAACAGACCAGAGGATGGTCTAGGCAAGGTGTCAAGAATAAGAATCTGGGGTTGCATACAGGACAGACTTCTCTCCCTTGGATTCCTGTTCAGATCCCTGAGGCCATAAATTAATAAGGTCAATTCATCTCTAGCCCCAGAACTCTCCTTTTTACTGGAGCATAGTTTGAAATCCTTGAGGCAGTTGAAGGAATTATAACCAAGAAGAGAACAAGCTGTCTGTTTACATGTGACTGGGTTCAAATCCCAGTGGGAGACTTGTAACAAATTGTAGTCCTTCTACCCCTGGCACTTGGCGTTATGTTTTGGTGGGCATAGCATCATGGGCTCTAAAATATGGTCCCTATCTTAGTTATCTAGTACTGCTGTAATAAAAATACCATAAGTGGATAGCTTTAAGAAACAAATTTATTTTCTCACAGTTTAGAAGGCTACAAATCTAAATTCAGGGCTCTGGCTCTAGGGGAGGACTTTCTTTCTCTGTTGGCTCTGGGGGAGATCCTTGTTCCTTGATTTCTTGGTGATCTTCATGTGATGGTCATCTATTTTCCCCTATCTCTGCTTGTTTCTCTATGCCCAATTTGCTCGTTTTATATCTCAGAGGCGATTGGCTTAAAATACTCCCCATACTGATACGGACTCCTAACATAACAATGAAAACCCGTTCCCAACTGGGATTATAACCACAGGTATAGAGGTTAGGATTTATAACACATATTTTTTGGGGACATGATTCAATCCATAACAATCCCCTTCTTAACAGCTGGAGCAGCAAGAGGGTTGGGTTACACAGAGGTCCTTTAAACAGGTGAGTCTCTTCCCAGTCTTGTAAGTCTCTGAAGAGCAGGGACTCTGACTTACCCTGTCTGTGTCTTTGGTGTTTGACAATGGCAGCAATGATGATAATATTTTAACAGGAAAATTCACCAGATTATTCGTTTGTATCTATTCTCAATGCATTTCCCCTCCCTTGTTCAAAGCATAAGCCGACCGGACAGCAATGGGTTTTGTTGTTTTTTTGGTTTGAAGCAGAGAACGACATTTTGCATTTCCTTGCTTCAGCTGGGGGATGAAACAGAAGCTCTCTAAAGATAACTCCCTTCCTGAGTTTTTAGATCTAAAGACCTGAGCTCAAGGGAGCATTGTTTTGGGGGTGACTTAATTTTATCTCACCCTCTAATAGAGCCTGGGACAAAACTCCAGTGCAGGTTTTTATGCATGCAAGAAGATTCTAGGAAGCAGGAGTGAGGGGACAAGGAGTGTGGAACAGGGAAGAAGAGAATAAAGAGTATTACTGAACTGTTTACTGTTGTGGGCAGCTGGGGTTCAATCCCACTGGAGACATCTGAGGAACTAAGTGGTGTTCACCTCAGAATTGCCCCTCCAGAGGCTGGAACATTTTTCATCACTTTCCATCCCCTTCTAGTAGAAGGTTGCTCCAGGGGTATTAACTACCTTCCCTCTTGCCCTGTCCTGGGCTGCACCTGCATGTGGTTGACTGAGAATCTCCTGGGAGAAAAGCTGAGAGATGTGGTGGGTGCTTGATGTAGGGTGTGGTCAGCATCGGTAGAAGGGGGACCAGAAGAAAGAGGAGCAGTGAGCAGCAGGAAGGGTGTTACTTGAAAGGCACTGAGGTAATATGGCATGTTTTTCCTTTGCTGGGGCGAGAGGTGAAGCCGACTCTTTCTTTCCTGGAATCTTTGGAGACTCCCATTGCTGGAGCTTTCTCACCTCAGTTTCCTTGACCAACTGATTCCTCCCTTAAGCTTCCGGGCATCTGATATACTTCTACCTCTTTCTGCTAAGATTTCCTTATTTCCCCATTTGGCCTTGTGGGCAGAATCCAAGACAAATCCAGACTAATTCTCTCTTTCACACAGCCCACATCTGTTCATAGGAAACAAGATTTCTTAGCTACCCATCAGTAGAAGTGCAGTTTCTTCCTCACAGTAGGCCTTGATAATGCCATCATGGCTTCTCTAGCCAGCCTCTCATGTGTAGACTTTCCTAGTCTGAGTCAGCCATCAGATGCCATATCTTTCAAATCCCAGGGGACACGTGTCAAGGCCTCTGAGTGATTTCTTTGAGCCCTCTTTCTTGACTTGGGTAACAACCCGTCTTCCTCTCCCACTTGGAAGCTTAAGGAGCTGTTGAGGGCCCAGAAGGAAGAGCTTTGAGCCACAGAGGATTATTTTTATACCTTGAAACCTAATGGAATTTTCCCTGATTAATTTCAAACTTGTTTAGACTAGTGATCCCTTTATTTATTCCAATTTCTACTTTTTGCAATGGGCATGTCTATCATAAGCCTGCCCCTACCATTGTATTTTGGAAGCTGATAACTCATTTTCTAGTTTTACAGGCCTACAGGTGGAGAGAAATTTTGCCTCAGGATGGCTGGATTATACCCAGAGTCTCACCCATACCTGATTTAGATGATGAGATTTGGGACTTTGAGCTGATGATATTTAGATGAGATTTTGTTCTTAGAGTTGATGCTGTAATAGTTGAGACTTGTGGGGATGTCCAATGGGGTAAATGAATTTTGCATGTGGGACTGACAGGAATTTTGGGGGAGCAGAGAACAGATTGTAGTGGGTTGGTTGAATGGTGGCCCCAGAAAAGATATGTCCACGTCAAACTCCTGCAACCTGTGAATGTTGCCTTATTTTGAAAAGTGTCTTTGCAGATGTAATTAAGTTAAAGATTTTGAGATGAGGAGATCATTCTGGATTACCTGGGTGGGCTCTAAATTCAATGATAAGTGTTCTTATAGGAGACGTACAGAAGAAGACACACAACAGGAGAGGAGGAGGCAATGTGAAGATAGAAGCAGAGAGCAGAGTAATGTAGCCACAAGTTAGACGCACAGAAGAGAAGGCAATGTAAAGTCAGGGATAGACATTGGAATGATATGGGCTACAAACCAAGAAATGCTAAGGACTGCCTGAAGCCTCTAGAAGCTGGGAAAGAGGCATGGAACAAATCCTTCTCCAGTGCCTCTGGAGAGAGCACAGTCCTACCAACACCTTGATTTCAAACTTCTGGCCTCCACAACTGTGGGAGAATAAATTTTAGTTGATTTAAGCCACCAAGTTTGTGGTAATTTGTTATGGAAGCCCTAGGAAACTAATACAGACTACTCGTTACCTGTTATTTTGTTCTCTGCTCTCTAGGGTCTCAGTCAAAGCTGAGACACAAAATGCAGCATTTTTAACGGTATACGTATACATATATATATGACTGCATAATATTCTACTATTTGGATTTACATATAATCTATTTAAGCCAACATCCTATGTTTAATGCATTTCTAATTATTGTTTTTTGTTGAAAAACATATACAAAATTTGTTTTTATTCAGTATTATTAGTATTTGTTCTATTTTCTTAGGATACAGTTATTGAAGTGGGTCAAGTTACACGGTCAAAGAGGATGGACAGGCTTAAGACTGTCCAAATTATTTTTCAGAGCAGTTTGATTGACCTATATTCCCACTAGGAGTTTGAGAGAGCATCAAGGGTGGCCTTTGGCACTGATTGAGTAGTAGGAGTCTAAGAAAGGCTAGCATAGTGGAGGCTTCTCTTTATTTAGGATAGGTTGACAGGCCCTTCTACTCATATATAAGAAGGATGGATGACATTCATTCTAGATTCACTATTTTCTCTGGATTCTCTACCTTCTCTGAGAACACCTCTTTATAGTATCAGCTGATAAGAGCTCAACTGAGTTTATCACCATTTGTCACTTTTATTCCATGTATATCCAATTAATAAATGGGTTACCATGTGCTCCATGTTCAAATTTCCATCATTACGTGGAAAAAATCATTGTCATAGAGTCAATTCCTACTCATAACAATCCTTTAGGACACAGTAGAGCTGCCCCATAGGGTTTCCAATGGGCACCTGGTGGATTTGAACTGCTGACCTTTTGGTTAGCAGCCATAGGTCTTAACCACTATGCCACCAGGGTTTCCATGTAAAAAAGTATAAGCCAAATAAATGTTAGGATTATTGGAATTTCAGTGTGCAATACCAAATTCTTTGAAGATAGTCTGATGCAGGAAAAGCTTAAGCTATTGATCAATAGAACTGGAAAGACCTGATTTTCCTTTGTCCCTTCTGTTTTCTACGAATTGAATTAGTAGTCAGAGAAAGAGATAAAAAGTGAAGATCAAGAGGAAGAAATTAAAACAAAGACCAGGATAATCCAAATTTCAGTTCAGTCCCTGGATTAGTGAGCATTACCCATATGTATATTTTTTATTAGAACTCAAGCAGAAGAGAAGGTACAGCCATATCAATATTTTCCAATGCCTCTTCTGTCTTCTTTTTTGACCTCCTTGCCTCTCTTCTCTCACCAGGTTCAGTACATCCATATTTGTCACCAGCAAAAATGGGCCTGGTATCATTGGAAACATGAAAAATAGAATCTAAGAATTCTCCGCCCCGAAATAAACTCTGGTCTTTCCATTTTCTCTAAGGCTGCCCACTAGGTCTCTTAAGGGTTCTCAGCAAGGTGTAATTTGTTTTTTACATGAAAGAATTAGGTACATTACTGATTCTTAACTATTTTATGCCCCCCGCCAGTGTTTAAGACAGGCTTTCCTCCAGAAGATGAGGTGCAGCTATTGTGCCACCCAGTCTAGGTACCAATGAGTTTCAAATGGAGTATGGATACAGATGTATATGTCCAAACCATCAAGACACAAGGTACTTAGAATATGCTAGTCATAAAAAAAAAAAGAAATTATCATAGAGAGCAGAATATTTGAAACTGAGATGGTTCTAGAATTTCTAGAACTATGGTGGCCAGTGAAGCATGGGAGAGATGTAGTTTCTGTACTGTGTTCTGTTGCTTCCCCAAACTTCTCCCTTTTGCCACAACTGTGGTTGTGTTTTTGTTTCGTGTTGAGGTCTACAGGTAAAGTAAGTGAAGAATAACCCCCCCCTAAAGTCATTTAGAGAGAACACTTTGGAAGAAAGAGATATAGACAAAAGCATCTCTAACATAGTACAGCTAGTATTCCAGGTCTCCCAATTCCCTGGATGTTTTAGTCACTACTTTCTGAGTGTCTAGAAATGTACTTGGCACACAATCTATAATATACTCAATAAATATTTACTGAATGAAAAAATGAGTCCAGTTCTAGGGCTAGTCATGCATTTCTCTGATAGCTTAATCCCTCTGAGATTCTGCCTACTCATTTGCTAACAGGTACTAGAGGGTGGCAGGAGAAGGTGAGTTGTACTAGCTAATCACTGAGATACTTTCTTTTGGGAATGTTCTATAGTTTCCATGTTCAAGGACCTGCTTAATTAAGTGTCGTAAACAGACATCTTCTTTATTGTCCCCCAGAACACATTAACCCATATACATAAGGGAAGCAATTCTAGAGTACAAATCAGTGTATGGACATGTTGAATCAAAATCTCTTTTTCAGTTTTAACTTGGTCGTTCTTAAGTGCCATCCAGTCAGTTCCAACTCAAAGCATCTGTATGTACAATGAAACAAAACGAAACACTGCCCAGTCCTGTGCTATCCTCACAATTGTTGCTATGCTTGAACCCATTCTTGTAGCCACTGTGTCAGTTCATCTCATTGAGGGTCTTCCTCTTTTTCACTGACCCTCTACTTTACAAGCATGATGTTCTTCTCCAGGCACTGGTCCCTTCTGATAGCATGTCCAAAGTAAGTTAGACAAAGTCTCACCATCCTTGCTTCTAGGGAACATTCTGGCGGTACTTCTTCCAAGATAGACTTGTTCATTCTTCTGGAAGTCCATGGTACATTCAATATTCTTCGCCAACACCATGATTCAAAGTCATCAATTTTTCTGTCTTCCTTATTCATTGTCCAGTTTTTGCATGCATATGAGGAGACTGAAATTGGGTCAGGTGCACCCTTAGTCTTCAAGGTGACATCTTTGCTTTTTAACACTTTAAAGAGGTCTTTTACAGCAGATTTGCCCAACGCAATATGTCGTTTGATTTCTTGACTGCTGCTTTCATGGGCATTGACTGCGGATCCAAGTAAAATGAAATCCTTGACAACTCAGATATTTTCTCCATTTACCACGATGATGCTTATTGGTCCATTTGAGAGGATTTTTGTTTTATGTTGAGGTGTAATCCATACTGAAGGGCTGTAGTTTTTGATCTTCATCAGTAAGTTCCTCAAGTCCTCTTTACTTTCCGCAAGCAAGGTTATGTCCTCTGCATATCGCACGTTGTTAATAATTCTTCCTCCAATCCTGAGGAAGATTCTTCTTTATGTAGACCGGTTTTTCGGGTTATTTGCTCAGCATACAGATTGAATAAGTATGGTGAAAGGATACAACCCTGACTCACACCTTTCCTGATTTTAAACCACTCAGTAGCTCCTCATCCTTTGCAAACAGCTGCCTCTTGGTCTATGTACATGTTCTGCATGAGCACAATTAGGTGTTCTGTGATTCTCATTTTTGCAATGTTATCCATAATTGTTATGATCCGCACAGTCAAATGCCTTTGCGTAGTCAATAAAACACAGGTAAACATCTTTTTGGCTTTCTCTGCTTTCAGCCAAGATCCATGTAGTATCAGGAATGATATCCCTTGTTCCATGTCTTCTTCGGAATCTGACTTGAATTTCTGGCAGTTCCCTGTTGATGTACCGCTGCAACCATTTTATCTTCAGCATAATTTTACTCACATATGGTATTAATAATTTCTTCATTCTGTTGGATTACAGTCCTTTGGAATGGGTATGGATCTCTTCCAGATGGTTGGCTAGGTAGCTGTCTTCCAAATTTCTTGGCATAGACAAGTGAGAGCTTCCAGAGTTGCATCCATTTGTTGAAACATCTCAGTGGGTTTTCCATCAATTCCTGGACCCTTGTTTTTTGCCTGTGTAGCTTGAACTTCTTCCTTCAGTACCATTTATTCTTGATCATATGCTACCTCCTGAAATGCTTGGATGTTGACCAATTCTTTTTGGCACAGTGAACTCTGGGCATTTGTTCCATCTTCTTTTGATGCTTCTTGCATCATTTAATATTTTCCCTGTAGAATCCTTCAATATCACAGCTTGAGGCTTGAATTTTCTCTTCAGTTCTTTCAGCTTGAGAAATGCGGAGCGTGTTCTTCCCTTTTGATTTCCCGACTCCAGGTCTTTGCACATTTCATTATAACACTTTACTTTGCCTTTTCAAGCCACCCTTTGAAATCTGTTCAGTTCTTTTATGTGATCATTTCTTCCATTTGCTTTAGCTACTCTACATTCAAGAGCAAGTTTCAGGGTCTCTTTTCTCATCCATTTTGGTCTTTTCTTTCTTTCATGTCTTTTTAGTGAGCTTTTTCTTTCTTCCTGTATGATGTCCTTGACGTCATCCTACAACTCATCGGGTCTTTGGTCATTAGTGTTCAATGTGTCAAATCTATTCTTGAGATGGTCTCTAAATGCAGGTGGAATTTACTTTGTACTTTGTTGTACTTTGGCTCTTGTGGACTTGTTTTAATTTTCTTCAGCTTCAACTTGAATTTGCATATGCACAGTTGATGGTCTGTTCCCCAGCCTTGTTCTGACTGATGATATTGAGTTTCTTCGTTGCCTCTTTCCGCAGATGTAGTGGATTGGATTCCTGTGTATTCCATCCAGCAAGGTTCACATGTACAGTCGCTGTTTATGTTGTTGTAAAAGGGTATTTCCAATGAATAAGTCACATTCAATCATGTGATCTCTGGCATTGATCTTGCAAAATTCTATCATGTGATCTTCTATCATCAAGGCCATATTTTCCAGCTACTGATCCTTCTTCTTTGTTTTCAACTTTTGCATTCCAGTCACCAGTAATTATCAATACATCTTGATTGCATGTTTGATCAATTTCAGACTGCAGAAGTTGGTAAAAATCTTCAATTTCTTCATCTTTGGCATTAGTGGTTGGTGTACAAATTTGAATAATAGTTGTATTAACTGGTCTTCCTTATAGATGTATGAATACTATCTTTTCACTGACAGTGTTATATTTCAGCATAGATCTTGAAATGTTCTTTTTGAGAATGAATTCTACACTGTGCCTCTTCAGTTTGTTGTTACTAGCATAGTGGATCATATGATTGTTCAATTCAAAATGGCCAATGCTAGTCCATTTCAGCTCACTGTTAGTTTTCAGTTGCCTCTGGACTTGACATGCATTACAGGTAAAATGGTTCTAATGTCTCTGTAGATGAATAAATGTTATCTCTCTTTGCAAGGCAGTTCGAGTTTGGCTTCTTCCCATTTGCTTTCTGTTCCTATTTATGCTTCCTGTTCTATCAGCATCACCCTGCCAAAGCTTTTTCACCCTAGCAGAAGCAGGGGTGAGTCCAGTTTGCAGTTTTTCCAACCCTTGTGGAACCAGCCTCATCAATCCTGCTGCAAAACACCATCACCAGTTTTCTGGCACCCTCTTCTCAGGGATCTGGGTCCCAGCTCCATGGGGTTCCTCCTCCAGGCCAGCAGAGAAGCACCCCCTTTCAGAAGGCTGAGGATTTAAAATTTTTTTTAAGCCTTTTAATAATTCCAATGTTTCCAGCCTAAGGGTAAGAATAAGGTGCTTATTACAATTGCTACAGCTTTGATACCTTATTCACTTTTGTTTTTTTGTGTTCTTTAATACTGAGTTAACAATTCTTCATATTAAATTCTCTCTGTTAAAATAACTGGTGTGGTTTCTGTCTCCTGACACTAGCTCCTGACCAATATATATGCCCTGGAATCACAGGACCAGGGGTTACCCCGTGAGATTACAAACTCCCAGGCAACTCAGGCTCTTCGCTTGCATGCAGGTAAAGTGGTTCCTGTAGACAAAAGGTCACTTCTAAAGAAAAGCCACTTGTATGGGTCCCTTGGGATGAGAAAGTGCACCAAAGCTGGGGAACATGCAAGCAACTGGTAAATGTCATCTGAAGGGATATGTGCAGAGCCCTGATGGTTCACGAAACATGGACATATGAAAAGCCAGCTTATAATACAGATAGAGGCTTCAGGGGACAGAACAGTGATTCAAGCAATTGGCATTTTGGGAGCTCAGGGGATGGAAACAGCAGAAAGTCAAGGAGAATCAGAAAGTTTCTTGAAGGAGGTAGAACTGGAGAGGTAGACAGGGCTTTCATGTAGGAAAACGGGACAAGACTGAGTCAGGCAAGTCCAGGGCCTAGAACATGGACCAGCTTGACTGGACAACATTTAGAAAGAGGTACTACTTTAGGGAGGCCTCACACCCTAGACCAAGGAACTCATTTGGGTCTTTACTTTGCTTCTGTGTATTAGTATCATATTACAATGTCATCCTACAAGAGGAGAAAGACTATATATAGTTGATTCTTGTTATTCGTGGTAGTTACGTTCTATGAAGTTGCTGTGAACACTGAATTAGTAAATATTGAACTATTGCTCTTAGGGGAGATACAAGGTTAGGTGCCTATATTGATCAGTTGACATAGCCTTGTTTTATGTGTGTTTCTGTTGAGGACAACTTATTTAACACATGCTGTTGATTCTCTAGATCGAACTCACAGCCGATAGCACTATAACTCATACTTGAATGTAGCCTGTATAACACACGTATGTTCTCCTTAAGGCACATCACAGCTTCCTTGCCCTTAGGGACACAAGGCAGCACTGCAGCACTCTGTTTGGAGTCCATTTTAAACAGCTAAATCACCAACAAAGAACACAAAAATACAAAAAACATGGTACTTGTTTATAGTATCACAGCTGAGACAAGAAGGCAGAGCATTGCATTGTTCAGCCTCAGTTGGGAATGTGCACGTCGGGGAACTCAAATCTTTCACCCCTCTGTGCATGCCCGTGAATGACAGTGAAAGCACAGCGTGAATTGATTTTGTGGTTGGAAATGAATTTTAGTGAGTAGGTGAAATTTGCAAATATGCTATCTGTGAATAATAAGGGTCGACTGTTAGTATATAATATATACCATATAAACCCAAAACCAAACAAGTCAATTCTGACTCATAGTGATCCTATAGGACAGAGTAGAACTGCCCCATAGGGTTTCCAAGGCTGTAATCTTTACAAAAGCAGACTGCTACATCTTTCTCCCACAGAGTGGCTGGTGGGTTCAAACCACTAACTTTTCAGTTAGCAGCTGAACTCTTTAACCACTGCACCAGCAGGGCTTCATATAGTATATGGTAGATCATATATGATATACTATATATCAGTATATGATATATGATATACCATATATTGGAGCCCCAGTAGTGCAGTGGTTAAGAACTTGGCTGCTGACCAAAAGGTTGGTAGTTCAAATCCACCAGTTGCTCTTTAGAAACCCTATGGGGCAGTTGTACTCTGTCCTATAGGGTTGCCATGAGTCAGAATCAACTCAATGGCAACAGGTATACTGTGTATTAGTATATCATACATGATATACCATATATCATGTATGATATACTATATAATAACACATGACACATGACATATAATAAGTGTATGACTCCTTCACTGTGCGCATTACCCTACAGGCTCCAGAAATAAGAAGGGTTGAAACAAAAAGATTTGCTTGCTGCAGGAAGGGTCCAGTATTGCTTCTCCTAGCTTTTGGTGATCCTGAGATGACATGCTGTTGCTGCTTCCGCCTGGGAAGACATCCGACCTGGTTTATTTTTTAGGTAAATCTGCAATTGATAGGATGGCAGATTGTCAGAGGAGTTCTGATATACAGTCTGCAGAAAGTGGTGTTGTGACATTTGACTTTCTTGCCCCTTCTGACTTCCGCCACATGTTGTATTGATTTCTTCAGTTTAGCAACTAAGCAGTTGAACAAACTTTGTCTGAACTCCTATTCTGTGTCTCGCTGGACCCAGTTTAGGACAGCATAATCAATCTCCACACGTACCAGATTTTCCAGGACAGTCCCCATTGCAAATGTTTTGGTTTGAGAGGTGTGGTCACAGTGGCTTGCACCATACTGTAAGAAGACACAGGTCCCTCCTGAAGGAGCCTGTGGGTTAGTGGGTGAAGTTGCCTTATATTATTGGCTGCCATCAAGCTGGCCCCTGGCTCATGGTGACCCCGTGCACAACCGAATGAAATGCTGCCTGGTCCTGCATCATCCTCATGGTCAGCTGGGTTTTCATTAGCTGTGTTTTGCAAGTAGATTGCCAGGCCTTTTTTCCTAGTTCATCTGAGTCTGGAATCTCCCCTGGAACCTATTCAACATCATAACACACAAGCTTCCACTAACAGAGGGGTGGTGGCTGCACCTGAGGTGCATTGACGGGGAATCAAACCTGGGTCTTCCATGCAGGGCACGGAAGGAAAACATCCTACCAGGGAACCACAGAAGCCCTCATTCTCCACTGGGTGGCTATGAAATTATGGAGCCACAAAGTGGGTAGAGAAAGAGAAGTCCCAAAGAGGGACTAGACAGGTGTGAAGGTGTGAGAAAGAAGGAAAAGAAAAGCAGAGCAAAAGGGTTGAAGAGACGAGAGACAAAGGGGTTGGAAGGACTGGAGGGGGAAGAAGGAAGGCGAAGGAAACGTAGGAGACTCAGGCCAGGAACTTTGTTCTCTACCTTCTGGGGGCAACAGTGGCTGGAGGTGGGCCAGGAACACACCTCAGTCTCCCTTTTATCTTTGACAACTCTGGGAAAACACATCAATCCTCAAGGCTTTTCTGGCTGGGGTAGGTAGGAAAGCTGCTTCAGTGGGGGACAGGTTGGGAGTTTTACCTCGGGGAGGCTGGGCCTGCCTCTGAGGTACCAGAATGACTACAGGCTGAGGACAGAGGTGTTCCAGCCCTTACCAGTCTGTGGGAGCCCTGCCTGCCAGCCTGGCCTGCTTTGAGAGCACGGCAGTTCTCTCCTTCCCACCTCGCACACCCACGTGCCAGTTGGTGGCCTTTTTCCCATCCCCTCTTTGCCCCCCTCCCCTTTCTAATTCTCAGAACTCACTCCCATCAGATTCCAGGAAATGGCTGGTGCAACTTTGTAACCAAATCCCCTGAATCCTTTTGTATATAGTTCATCTCCCCTGCCCCCCACCTTGGTGTCCTTCCCAGGCTGTGTCCGGTTTCAGATTGACCAGGCCTGGCACGGATCTCGAAGGATCCTTGCTGGCATCAGCAAGCTCTCCCTTCTCCACTGCTCTAGCCCTTCTTGGGGAGCTGCACCGACGGATGGTCCTGGGCCTGGCAGCAGGCCTCGCCACTCACGCACACCGTCACCCTGGGCCCCACTGGCCCTGAGACTCAGTCCCTTGGTCCTACACAGCCCACCTCCAACACCAGTGCTTTTCAACACCAGTGCTTTTCTAGGGGCTGGGGGTTCTGGAACAGGTGGTCAAAGAATGCGCTTTCTTCGTTCTCAAAGAAATCTCTGGCGTCTGGCCTGCTCTGTGGGCTGCTATTTCCTTTTTCTGTGTCTTCATGGGCCAGATCCTTCCTCTTCTCTGTGGGAAATAGATTTAACCACATCTCATTGTATTAGAGACAAGGGTGGACTAGATCAGGGTTAGCACGCTTTTTCTGTAAAAGAAAAGATGGTAAATTTTTTAGGCTTTGCTGGGCTGCGTGTGGTTTCTGTTACATATTTTCCTTTCTCTTCCTTCCCTTTCTTTTTCCTTTTTCTTCTCTCCCTTTCGAATCAACTCTTTAAAATTGTCAAAAAAAAAAAAAAAAAAATTCCCGGCTCAAAGGCTGTACAAAAATAGGCCGCAGCCAGGTTTGTCAACCCCTGGACTAGATGGTCTTTCAAGGTCTTATCTGTCTAAAATGTCTTAAGAATTAATTCTGGGCCTAGACAGAGTGGTGCTGATCTCAAATTTCAGGCAGTGCCATCCTGGGAATTGGTGACAAAGGGTGCCAGAATCAAGTAAGTTTGAGAAACAGATCCCTTCCTGCAGGACTTAGTCTGTGATGGAGCTTGGTCTCTCCCAGCCTGGACCGAAGGGAACACTGCCTTGGTCCAGTGTCTGTGACATACCTTTGGAGAACACCTTTATAAATGAATATCCTCTCACCTTTGCTTTTGGCTTTGAAGAGTCTTTCATCTGGAGTTTGGGCCCTGTCCCCAGCAACAAGTAGCACAAATGCCAGGTGGACACACCTGTTTGTTGAGCAGCTCCTCTGGCCACCATGATGGTGCAGTAGGGTATCTGGTAGGAAGTGTTGGGGGCTTTGTGAGGACATTAGGGGTGGGGGCATGAGCCTGGGATGGGGCAGCACATGGGATTATTGCCCAGAGCCCCCCCAGTGAGCTGAAGAATACAGGGGGGTTCCTAACCCGCACCCAGGTCTCCTGGGGAACTCATTCGCTGTCCCCCATGGCATACTAAGAGACCTTCCCCTGCCCTAGCATGACAACTTGGGCCCTTGCAATCAGACCAGAGCCAGATAAAAACGCCAAGGGACAACCTGCTGAGAGCGAAAGTGCATTGTATTCAAATCCAGGAGACCTGGGCTTTGTTCCTAGCTGTCTTAGTCATCTAGTGTTGCCATAACAGAAATACCGTAGGTGGATGGCTTTAACAAAGAGAAATTTATTCTCTCACAGTCTAATAAATAGGTTGCAAGTCCAAATTCAGGGTGTCAGCTCCAGGGGAAGGTTTTCTCTCTCTGTCAGCTCTGGAGGAAGATTCCTTGTCATCAGAGTTCCCCTGGTCAAGGAACTTCTCAGGCACAGGTACCCCAGATCCAAAGAGCGTGTTCTGCTCCTGGTGCTGCTTTCTTGGTGGTATGAGGTCCCCAACTCTCTGCTTGCTTTCCTTTCCTTTTATTTCTTGAGAGATAAAAGGTGGTGCAGGCCACATCCCAGGGAAACTCTGTTTACATTGGATCAGGGAGGTGACCTGAGTAAGGGTGGTGTTACAATCCCACAATAATCCTCTCAACATAAAATTACAATCACAAAATGGAGGACAACCACAGAACACTGGGAATCATGGCCTAATCAAGCCGATACACACATTTTTGGGGGGACACAATTCAATCCATGACACTAGCTTCTCCAAGAGTTGACTGTATAGCGTTGAGCAAATTCCTGCCCCTCTCTGATTCTCAGCTTTTCTCACCTGCAACACTAGGAGAATGTGTCTTTGGTCACCTTCATGCTTTGTGGTATGAGTCAAATGAGAAAAAGCACATGTGACTGGCAGGACCCTGGGGAACAGGAGGGATTGCCACTGAGCAACCCTTGTGTGTGGATCCATAGGCCCCTAGAACGCCAGCCCAGGCTACCCTGGCCATCCCTCAGGTGTGGGAACTGAAGCTCAGAATTACAACCCACATTCTCTGCGTTCCCTTCCAGGTTTCATAAAAAAAAAAAAAAAAAAAAGGTTTCATGGAGAAGGTAAAATTAAAGCAGCAGAGAGAGAGAGAGAGAGGGAGGCAGAGGGAGGAGATGGTGTGATGAATAGGTAGTCGGTCCTCTGTCACGTGGCTGTCATTTGAAAGCAAGAATAGGAACGAGGCACAGGTTGTCCAACTTTAGGCCTGTTGTCTCCTCAGGGAAATCTGAACTTCTGCAAAGCTTTGGTGTGGGTGCCAGGGATCTTGCTCGGAATTCAGAGGGCAGGAATGGCGCTCCTTGCCAGGGCTTCTCACTGTAGCTCAGGTTGAGGTTGGAGCCAGGAAAGCAGGCGACTTCTGGTCCGGCCTGGGTGACTGGGGTTGGTCGGGGCCAGGGCAGCACCTGGGAGATCTACTGGGGAGACAAATGTGCAAGTGTTCTATTGGGGGGGGTGGGGCTAAGTGGAGGGGTGGAGCAAAGGGGAGGAGAGGGCTCCTGGCGAAAGGTGGCCAGTTGAGCTGCTCAAAAACAGACAGACATCTTCATCATCAAAACCAACATTCTGGTCCAGTCTTAAGTCAGGGGATATGACAAAGATAAAGGAAGAGAGAAGTGAAAAATGGGGAAAACATTGACAACTGGTGGGAAGTCTTCAGACCTGCATTTAGGGGTTTGTGTTTGAGTGGATTAATGGTTTGGGAGCTGGGTGTTCAAAATGAAGGCCTCATCTGTCTAATACAATGTCCAGGGTTAGAGAGACAATAGGGCTGGCCCAGGTAACTTGGAGGTGAAGCTTCCATTGCTTTCCCTTTCGTGGGAACAGGGAATGCTAGCACTGGAAGGAGTTTCCTTAACTCTTAGTCAACCTCCTCGCTCTGCAGATGGGGAATCTGAAGCCCAGGGAGGTCCCTTAGCTCATCAATAACATCTCAGTGCCTACATCACCCTAGATGTGGGGAGAGAGATGGCCATCCCTCCTGTTAGGGTTTTGCTTGGGTGTGATCTCCACTCCCTGAGTAGAGCGTGATATGAACCTGATTAACACCCGAAGGCCAGGCGTGCGGCTGGGTGAGGTAGGTGTCAAAGACCTCTAGGTTAGCACTTCTCAAAAGTGTGGTCCTCAGACTAGCAGTCTCAACACCACTGGGAAACTTGTTGTTAGTTGCCATGGAATCGCCCTAACTCATAGCGACCCCATACACAATGGAATGAAACACTGTCTAGTCCTGTGCCATCCACATGATCAGTTGGGGATCAGATCCTTGTGCTCCAGATGGCTTTCACAGGCTGATTTTCAGAAGTAGATCGCCAGGTCTTTCTTCCCAGTCTGTCTTAATCTAGACGCTCTGCTGAAACCTGTCCAGCAGCATAGTAACGTAGACGACTCCGCTGACAGAGGGGTGGTGGCACATGAGGTGCGTAGGCTGGGAATTGAACCCAAGTCTCCCACATGGAAGGCAAGAATTCTACCACTGAACCACCAATGGCTCCTTGTTAGAAACTTGTTAGAAATGCAAACTCTCAGTCCCTCCCCAAGCTACTGATTCAGGAGCTCTGGGGTGGGGCCCAGGCACCTGTGTTTCAGTGAGCCCTCCAGGTGATTCTGATGCACTCAAAAGTTTGAGAACACTGGCCTAGGCTTTTGGGGTGGAGGACACAGGGGAGCCCAGCATGCTGACCTTGACTGGAAACCACTTGAAACCCACAGCGGAGCCACAGAAAGGCTCTTAAAAGAATGTTCTTAGTTCTCCCCTGCCCTCCCCATCAGCTACAGTGTTCCTTCAGTCTCCTTCCCACCAGACACATCCCATAGTCACCCCTCTTGGCCCACAGCCTTATCTGCTGGTCCCAGATAAAGAGTGAATTGGTCTAATCAGTCCGACTCGACTGGCTGGCTCCAGGGAGGTCTGCTCATGGTGCCACCTCCAGAAATGGAGCAGCTCACGTGGCTGACCCCCTCCCCCACACCGGGTCCCCCATCACCAGGGCCATCTCTCCTCCAGGAAACAATGGTCTTCAGTGGGGCTCTGCTTCCTTTCCAATCAGTCCCCAGCAACTTTATTCCCAAGAAAGATAAGAGTGACTATCTCAGGCTGCTGTGAAAACCACGGTGGCAAAAGTCTCGATGTCAAGGTCAGGCTGTCTTAGGGTTGGCTGCTGGGGGAGGAAAGGGGAATTGCACTGAAACTATCTCAGCCTGCCACAAAACAAAACAGTAGGTCTTTGTATCTCTCAACAGCATTGCAAGATAACTGACACTTTGAATTACTGCTGAGTCTCTGCCTTTAGCGAGGGCTCTGAGCATCCTTTAAGCTGCTGCCTTGTTTATGATTATAATGCGGGGCTAGGTAATTAATAGAGCAGGGGTTCCCACATTGCAGAGAGGTGGAAACAGGCTCAGAGTCATTTGTTGACTTTCCCAAGGCACTGAGCCCTTGGCTGGAGCTGGCACTCAACTCCCCATTCCTGGTAGAGTGGTGGGAACCAGGGCTAATGCCCACGCAGGCCCCATCTGCCAGGGAGGTTGGCTGATGGACCAGATGTGCCTCCCAGATGTTCTTTCCAGGCTCAGCCTGTGTGGCATGAAGACTCAGCTAAAGGGATGTTTTAATCCTGGGGAAAATTGTTGTCATTAGGGTTGGCTCAAAAATTGGAAGTTGACTGTGGGTGGAACCGAGAAGTAGGTCCAAAAAGCAAAGAGGGGTTGCCGTGAGACCTTGGGCAGCAGGCCTGGGTGAGGTGGGGGTGTGGGCTGGGAGAGAGGGAGGACTGGGGCTGTCAGAGGGCAGGTTCAGAGCTCTGTAGTGGCCAAGTGTTTGTCCGGGCTGTCCCCGGCTCAGCTACTGACCGTTCTTCTTCCCCTCTCTGGGTCTTTGCCTGTTTGCTCCAAAACTGGGAGGTAGACCTAAGTGTGTATGTGTGTGTGTAAGACTATTTGGTCAACCGCCGAACTCCTGGCAAAAACAGAGGAATATTATGTAGGGAGATGGGTATATATATATAGGAGGTGCCTCTCTGTGTCTGGAGGGCCCAGAGGCAAACTCTGGGTGTGCTGGAAATGTGTTTTTCTCTTTAAGCATCAGGTGGGTCTCCTTGTGCACAGCCTCAGTGTAGAGAAGAGGGGTCATCCTTGGTTGAGGATGGGAGGAGCTTGAAGCCTCATCCTCTCAGCGTCTCCATTGCTTGTCTCAGTGGCTCCTCAGGCACCTTGGAGGACCCAAGGGTTCCACCACGGTTAGAAACCTCTGGAGAAGCCTGATTAATCCCGCAAGTGATGGGGCAAACTGGGGGATTGCGCCTCAGTATGAGCCCTCAGATGGCTTCAAATGCCCCCTCAGGAGCCTGGCTGAAAACAAATGGTTGAGGGGCCTGTGAATTTGCCCAGTCACACCTGCTGCTCCAGAGCCCAGGGATCAGCCCTGCTACTAAAATACGGGTGGGAACTCTTACCTGGGGCAGGTACCTCCAGTGGCTGGGGCATCCATTTCCCTTGGGGGCCACAGAGAGGAAGGGGTGGGATGGACAGTGCAAAGAACAGGAGTAAAGCCAACATGGGCAGAGATTTTTCTGGATTTGTCTTTCCCCTCCTCTGATTTCTCCTACCTGGGTGTCAGTAACCCAGGCTTTGAAGCAGTGTTTCACGCAGCTGGACTCTCAGGACCTCAAATCCTTTGGATCTCCACTCTAGAACTGCCTCATTCCCTTTTCCTCTATCCATAAGCGAGTTCAGCCAACACTGTAGACTATAACTCTCTGCTGGCGATTCACCACACTCAAGAGCAAATCAAAGTCCTGAGAAGTCATGTGTGTAAGAAATCTATTTTACTTTGCTTAACCAAGCCTATCTTTTCTTTGAGAAACACCCCTTTAATATCCATAGGGAATGGGCTCCACATCAAGTTCTTCCTTATATTGAAATAAAGTCTTTTTACTTTTAGCATCCTCTGCCATGGGGGTTCTTAAAATCATTTAATCTCTGTGAGAGCAGAGACTTTGTTCAATTTAGAACAGTGCTTAGGACACACACACACACACACACAAAAACAAGCCCATTGCTGTTGAGTCAAGTGGCCCTAGAGGACAGAGTTAGAACTACCCCATAGAGTTTCCAAAGAGTACCTGGTGGATTCGAACTGCCGATCTTTTGGTTAGCAGCTGTAGCACTTAACCACCATACCACCAGGGTTTCCTAGGACACAACAGACAATGCACATTTGTTGAATGGAAGTGTCAGTGGTCTTTTTTTGCACCAGAATGGTCTGGAAGCTAGGGAAGGCAGCTCTCCCTACCATGCCTTTGCCTGGGCCATCTCTCCTACTGGGAATGCCCTCCCTGACCCCTGCTCTCTCCATTCCATGCGCCTCACTTCTCTTCATCTCTGCTTTGCCCCATCTATGGAGTCTCCTTGGCTTCCCACCACTTGCCACCATCGATCCTTGGCCATGCTCCCTCTGGACACCTGTTCCTGGTTTAACGGATCCTGCTTGCCTGGCTTTCTTCTCTGGGTGAATTAAGGAGAGCAGGCTCAATGCAGGGAACAGCTTGAATGCTGAACTGTGATGACTGACAGCTCAGTCTGTGACGGGTGCTGATGAGTGAGACAAACACAGACCCTGCCCTCAGGGCCCACCATTGAGGGGGGTCATCTCTAGTGGAGTGCCAGAACTGGCTCCTACAACCCGAGGGCCTGTTGTTAAAATCTCCAGGGATTTTGCAAGCCAGTTGTCAAACACAGCCCTTTTTCAAATCATAGTAGAACTGCGACCACAGGTACAAGACTTTGCAAAAATCAACAAAAGCATTCTGTGAGAATCATTTGGCTAGACAGAATTCACATCAAAGAATATCGTATATTTAATTATTATTTGTATATTGTGTGCTATGCAAAATTTATGTATACATTCTTTTTTTTTTTTTCTGGAAAGCTGGTTGTTAAGCGTTTAGCAGTACCCTGCTGGTCAGCACCCTGCAGAAGTGCTGTTCTGTGTTCAATATTTTGTTAGAGAACACCCCAGTGCTGTGTGGTCAAGGGGAAGAGGCACTTGCTTGGTCTGGTGGGATTGTAAGACTCTTCACAAATCTAGAAATGAACTTGAAGGATGGGGACACTGAGACCCACAAACTTGCTCACAATCAGTCTTGGCTGGTGGCACAATGAGTTCTAGAACCCAGGCCCCTGGCCCATGCCACAGTATCGTGCCAGCTGCCTCCACATCTTCCTGGCCCCCGGGATTCCCTGTTCTCTTTCTTGGTTCTCATGGGTTGTGCAGATGTTCTCAGCCTCACTCCACGTCTTTCCTAGGGTGGGAAAGGGAGGGAGCAGGGGTGTGTTGGTGAGGTGGTGGGAAGGGATGAGCCTCAGAGGGCATTCCAAGGCAACATCTGCCACAGCTGGGCTCCTGGCCGACCAGACATCCTTCAGTCACGCTCTGATAAATGCATTCAAATAAATCAGTTTACAGCAGGGAAGGACTTGGAGAGTTCCAAGTCTCGTGAAACCAGATCTGGTCTAGAGGGACAGAGAGAAGCCATTTCAGAGAGAGCCAGGAGGGGCAGGCCCTGGGCCAGACCTGGGTGTTGGTGCTCAGAAGCCGCTCTCCAGTTGGGATTATCTGCGCCTCCCGCAAGGGCCCCTCTCAGCCTCTCCTCTCTCAACTAGACTTTGGTGCAGTTGATTAGAATGGGCTCTGTTGGTGGTACTGGTTTGAGAGCACTCAGCTAACCAACTCTCATCCAGGTTCCTAGACCTGTGGCACCCAGAGTTGCTATGGCAGCCATACAGGGTTGAAGGGCATGGGTCATGCACGGATGAGGGTTGGCAGACCTGGGAATGGCTCACCTGCTGACTGGCCAGGGGAATTTGAAGTTTGCTGCTATTCTACCACAAGAGTTCGGCTCTAAGAATACTGACTGCGTTCAAAGATGTTCCTGTGGATATTGTATGTTCTGAGCAGATATTCGGATGTTCTTTGGCTTGTTTTCATGGCTCAAAGAATCACAATCATTCCTTTCTCAGGAGCCTTCATTCTGGGTCTGCCACATGCCCTTATGTTCTGGGTCATGAAGTACGAGAGAAGAGCTCTCAGTAACCCCTTTTAATAACATGTCCCAGTATCTCTAGTCTATTTCCTCACATAGTGAGGGCAATGTGTCAAGTTCTTTCTATTATCTATTTCAAATCTCTTTAGCTATGACTACAGTGCATTCATTCCTCTTATTATAGACTGTGATGGCTAAGGTTGTATGTCAACTTGGCTGGGCCATGATTCTCTGTGGTTTGGCCGTTATGTAATGATGTAGTTTGGCAGTTATGTAACAATGTAGTTATCCTCCATTTTGTGATATAATGCAATCACCTCCATGATGTGATGTAATGTGATCAGCCAATCAGTTGTAAGGGGAGTTTCCTTAGGGGTGTGGCCTACATCCAATACATATGGACATTCTAGCAAACTCGTTGGCTTTTGCTTACTCTGGATCCTGCATCCAGCTTATCATCATCTGACTCTGATTCTTGGGGTTTGACCCAGTGGCCTGCCATCCTACCTGCTAATCTTGGATTTGTCAGCTTCTGCAGCCCATTAGCCAGCAGCCTGCTATCTGACCTGCCGATCTTGGGCTCATCAGCCCCTGCAGCTAAGTGAGTCAGGAGCAGCTTCCAGCCTGATGCCTAATGCGTGGACTTGGGACTTGCCAGCCTCTACAACAGTGTGAGCCATTTCCTTGAAATAAATCTCTCTCCCTCTCTCTCTATATGTATACTTACGAGCCTCACTGGGTTTTGCTTTTCTAAAGAACCCAGCCTAAGACATGGACTAAAGAGACTCTAAGCCTAGGATAGCTTACGGCTCATGTAAATTTTATTTTTCATTTTCAGAGGAAACAGCTGAGGCTACCACTTATGTTATTGAGGGAATGACAGCAGGTGAAAGGTGGGTCTGGTTTTGCAGAATAGTCTTTCAGGCCCATGGCACATCTAAGATGGAGTGGATGAGCCTTGGATCCAGAACACAGAGCCCAGAGACCAGGAGTCTAGAGACGTGGCTAGAGCAGCACTAGAGAGCCAGATTAGGTACACTACTTCCAGGGCCAAGCCAGCTTGCTGTTTGTCCCTGTATTGATGTATGGAATCCAGGCCACTACTCTCCAGCCAGAAGCCACATGGAAAAAAAAACAAAAAACCTGTTCTGTTACTCACACTCTAGCCTGCCTGCTGGATGTCGATCATCGCCAGGGTGAAGTCGGAAGCCAGCAGGTGAACCGAGCCCCTGACAGAGGCTGACCTCATTCTGCTGGCATCAGGTTGACTCAGAGGACAGGGTCTCGTATCACTGCTGCCTCCTATGCTCCCCTTGGCAGTGTCCCCCTCAAAGATAGGCAGGGCCAAGCTCAGTCTCACTTACTGATTGTGCCTGGTGTGTGCGTGGTGGCAAAGTCCAAAACTAAATGTTATTGACTGATAAAGATTTGAAATGCAATATATGGTGATAGCAAATGAGCAGATCTGATGGTAGCAAGTATTTCTAATGTCAGCAAAGGGCACGTACTAGGCAAAAGTTGTCTGAAGCCTTTTGTTCCCTTTTGATACCCACTCCTTACCCAGAATCTCCCACATGACAGCTCCCTCCATCTCTTCCCATACCTGTTGCCATATACTCGCTGCTGTTGAGTCAATTCCAACTCATAGCAATCCTACAGGACAGAGTAGAACTGCCCCATAGAGTTTCCAAGCAGCACTTGGTGGATTTGAACTGCCGACCTTTTGGTTAGCAGCTGAACTCTTAACTACCGTGCCACCAGGGCTCTCACCTCTTCCCATAAGTTCCCATAAGTAGCAGTAATACCACCACCTATGGGCATGTGGGAATGCTGGTGGCATAGCGGTTAAGAGTTTGGCTGCTAACCAAAAGGTCAGCAGTTTGAATCCACCAGCCGCTCCTTGGAAACCCTATGGGGCAGCTCTACTCTGTCCTATAGGGTCGCTATGAGTCGGGATTGACAGCAACGGGTATGGGCAAACACGGAGTAGCTGGGTAGCGCAAATAGTTAAGCACTCAGGTACTAACTGAAAGGTCGGTGGTTCAAATCTACCCATGTTGTTGCTGTTGTTGTTAGGTGCCGTCAAGTCGGTTCCAACTCATAGTGACCCTATGCACAACAGAATGAAACACTACCCGGTCCTGAGCCATCCTTAGAATCATTGTTAAGCTTGAGCTCATTGTTGCAGCCACTGTGTCAATCCACCTCGTTGAGGGTCTCCCTCTTTTCTGCTGACCCTGTACCCTGCCAAGCATAATGTCCTTCTCCAGGGACTGATCCCTCCTGAACATGTCCAAAGTATGTAAGATGCAGTCTTGCCATCCTTGCTTCTGTGGAGCATTCTGGTTGTACTTCTTCTAAGACAGATTTGTTCATTCTTTTGACAGGCCACGGTGTATTCAATATTCTTCGCCAACGCCACGATTCAAAGGCATCAATTCTTCTTTGGTCTTCCTTATTCATTGTCCAGCTTTCACATGCATATGAGGCGATTGAAAATACCATGGCTTGGGTCAGGCGCACCTTAGTCTTCAAGGTGATATCTTTGCTCTTCAACACTTTAAAGAGGTCCTTTGCTGCAGACGTACCCAGTGTAATGTGTCTTTTGATTTCTTGACTGCTGCTTCCATGGCTGTTGATTGTGGATCCAAGGAAAATTAAATCCTTGACAACTTCAATCTTTTCTCCATTTATCATGATATTGCTCATTGGTCCAGTTGTGAGGCTTTTTGTTTTCTTTATGTTGAGGTGTAATCCATACTGAAGGCTGTGGTCTTTGATCTTCATTGGTAAGTGCTTCAAGTCCTCTTCACTTTCAGCAAGCGAGGTTCTGTCATCTGCATAACACAGGTTGTTAATGACTCTTCCTCCAATCCTGATGCCCTGTTCTTCATATAGTCCAGCTTCTCGGATTATTTGCTCAGCATACAGATTGAATAGGTATGGTGAAAGAATACAATCCTCATGCATGCCTTTCCTGACTTTAAACCAATCAGTATCCCCTTGTTCTGTCTGAACAACTGCCTCTTGATCTATGTAAAGGTTCCTCATGAGCACAATTAAGTGTTCTGTTCTGGAATTCCCATTCTTCGCAATGTTATCCATAGTTTGTTATGATCCACACAGCCGAATGCCTTTGCATAGTCAATAAAACACAGGTAAACATCCTTCTGGTATTCTCTGCTTTTAGTCAGGATCCATCTGACATTAGCAGTAATATCCCTGGTTCCATGTCCTCTTCTGAATCTGTCCTGAATTTCTGGCAGTTCCCTGTCGATACACTGCTGCAGCCATTTTTGAATGACCTTCAGCAAAATTTGCTGATGGTGATCTACTTCCGAAAGGTCACGGCCATTGAAAACCCTATGGTATAAAGTTCTACTCTGAAACACATGGAATTACCATGAGTTGGAATCAACTCAATGGCGACAAGTTTGTTTTTTAATGTACATATATTCCTATCAAGTTTTCAAATCATTTTCCCATAGAGATCTGTGCTGAGGATCAGGTGAGAGAGTGGGGAGGACTGGGTGGGGATTCTTATTGCCATTTCATACACTAGGAAGCTGTGACACAGAGGCTCAGTGACAGACCCAGCTGGTAAGAGGTAGAGCGGATTCCAGACTAGCATGTTCTGACTCCAAATCTGGAGGTCCCTCCTCTGTAATCAGTCGCCTCCTCCCACCTTCCCTGTATTGTGCTGTATGGTTCCTTAAACACCCACCACTTATGTCAATGCCTTGTAAGCCTGATAAACTAATCCATGACAAGATTTTCTTAGGAATAGGCAACATGGATGATCAGAAAGGGGATATTTTTGAGTGGGCTGAGTGGTGACTTTTGATGTAGGGTTGCCAGATTTAGAAAATAAAAATAGAAGTTGCCCAGCTAAACTTGAATTTCAGATAAAAAATGAATACTTCTTCAGATAAGTATATCCCAAATATTACATAGGACATACTTGTACTAAAAAAGTATTCATCAATAATCTGAAATTCAAATATAACTGGGTGTCCTGTATTTTATCTGGCAATACTGTTTTAACGGTCCGTCAAACTATATCATGAGAGCACCATTTTCATCACTCCTGCCTAAAACTTACTCTATATTAGAATATTAGCATTTGCTTAGCCAAGGAGGATGTCTTTGAAAAGGCTAAGTGCTGACTTTCTGGGTGGGCATGAAGTTAGCTCTGCTTGAGTACAGAGATAGGAACCCTAGGTTCCTTCCAGTTTGCACAACCACTGCCATCTCCAGGCATTGCTTTTATTGTCCCAAAGCTCTTGGATGTTCTATTGTGTTTTTGTTTTGCTATGTTTTGTTTTCCACTCTTTTTTGCCTTTGTGTTTCAGTTTGGGCAATTTCCACTGACCTACCATCAAATTCACTGATTGTTTCCTCAGCTGTGTCGAGTCTCTAGATGAGTCAGCCATTGGCTTTCAGCAGCAAGAATCAGTTCTTCAGAAATGGAACAAATCTGAATAGATCCATAATAAAAGAAGAAATTGAAGAGGTCACTAAAAGTAAAAAAAAAAAAAATGAAAAAAAAACTACCAACAACAACAACAAAGTCCTGGCCTGAACATTTCACTGGAGAATTCTACCAAACATTCCAAGAAGAGCTGACACCAATACTATTCCAACTATTCCAGAACATACAAAAGGAAGGAATACTCCTGAATTCATTCTAAGAAGCCAGGATAACCCTGATATCAAAAGCAGGTAAAGACACCACTAAAAAAGAAAATTATAGGCCAATATCCCCCAAGAACATTGATACAAAAATTCTTAATAAAATTCTAGCCAATAGAATCCAACAGCATATCAAAAATAATATATCACAACCAAGTGGGATTCATACCAGTTATGCAAGGATGGTTCAACATTGAAAATAAATCAATGTAATCCATCACATAAATAAAACAAAGGAAAAGAATCACATGATCATCTCAATGTAGAAAAGGCATTGGATAAAGTCCAACACCCATTCCTGATAAAAGCTCTCAATAGAAAGGAAATTCCTCAATATAATTAAGGGCATATACACAAAAGCAACAGCTAACTTTATTCTCAATGGAGAGAGACTGCATTCTCCCTGAGAATGGGAAGCAGACAAGGATGCCCTTTATCACCACTCCTATTTAACATTGTACTGGAAGTCCTAGCTAGAGCAGTAAGACAGGAAAGAAAATAAAGGCATTCAAATTGGTAAAAGAAGAAGTAAAACTATCCCTATTCACAGAAGATATAATCCTATACATAAAAAATCCCAAAGATTCCACAAGAAACCTACTGGAACTAATAGAAGGATTCAGCAAAATGGCAAGGTACAAGATGAACATACAAAAATCAGTAGAATTCCTCCACACTAAGAAAGGTAACTCCAAAAGGGAAGTCAGGAAAACAATGCCATTTACAATAGTTACTCAAAATATAAAATACTTAGGAATAAATCTAACTAGGGACATAAAAGATTTATACAAAGAAAACTATAATACACTACAAGAAACTAAGAGACCTTCATAAATGAAAAAACCATACCAGGCTCATGGATAAGAAGAATTAACATTGTGAAAACATCAGTACTACCCAAAGTGATCTATAGATATAACGCAATCCTGATCCAAATTTTAACAACATTCTTTACCAATCACCGACTTTATATAGAAAGGGAAGAACCCCTAGATAAATAAAGCGTTACTAAAAAAGAACAAAGTAGGAGGCCTCACACTACCCAATCTCAGAATCTACTATATAGCCACGGTAGTCAAAATGGCATGATAGTGATACAAGAACAGACACATAGACCAGTGGAACAGAATTGAGGACCCAGAAGTAAATCCATCCACCTATGGACACGTGATCTTCAACAAAGGGTCAAAGTCCATTAAATGGGTAAGAGACAGTCTCTTCAACAAATGGAGCTGGCAAAACTGGAGGCCGATTTGCAGAAAAATGAAACAGGATCTGTACCTTACGCCATACACAAAAACTAACTCAAAATGGATCAAAGACCTAAATGTAAAACCTAAAACTATAAAGATCATGAAAGAAAACAGGGACAATGCTAGGGGACCTAATTTATGGCATAAATAGGATATCAAGCATAACGAAAGATGCCCAAACTCCAGAAGATAAACTAGATGACTGGGACTTCCTAAAAATTAAATACCTATGCTCATCAAAAGGCTTTATCAAGAGAGTAAAAAGAGAACCTAGAGACTGGGAAAAAATCTTTGGCAATGATGTATCTGATAAAGGTCTAATCTCTAAAATACATAGAAAATTTCAACAACTCAACACCAAAAGAATCATAAATTTGGCAAAGGACATGAACAGACACTTCAGCAAAGAGGCCATTCAGGCGGCCAACAAATACATGAAAAGATGCTTTCAATCATTAGCCATTAGAGAGATGCAAATCAAAACCACGATGAAATACCATCTCACCCCTGCAAGAATGGCACTGATCGAGAAAACAGAAAACAATATATGCTGGTGAGTTTGTGAGGAGATTGAGACTCTCATACACTGCTGGTGGGAATGTAAAATGGTATAAACACTATGGAAAACGATATGGGGAACTTCCTTAAAAAGTGCTGTGCATTTCAAGGATTGCAACCAATGTCATGAAATAATCTGTGTAAAAATTTTTTGACTGGGAAACTAACATGTTCTGTAAACTTTCATGTAAAGCACAATAAAATGTTCAAAAGAAAGAAAGAAATGGAGTGAAGTGGTCGCTGTGAGGGACCGGCCACAAGGATGTGAAGTCCTAGAAGATAGAGGGAATCTGATCTTTAAATACAGTCTACGTGGAGTCTTGTTTGGAGAAAGGGATGGTTCTAGGTGGGCCTGAGTCATTTCTAGTCCAAGCGTTTATTTACTGTGGGTCAGAAGTTTAGGCAGGAGTTTTCCTGCCTTTTTTTTTTTTTTTAATGGAGCCAAGGCAGAATCCGGGTGGAAATTGGGCAAATAAAAGGTAAATGAAAAACATTAGCAAGAGAGAGTCAAGGGTAGAAAATCTCAATCCTTAGGAAAGAATCAGATAAAGGGCAAGGCTGGATCTGCCATCTTGAAGCTTCTACAAACATGGCACCCTGGTGATTACAATACTGGTCCAGGGAAACCTGCAAAGCGACGAGATATTAGGTCGATCCGGTAGATATTAGGTATCCTTGGGTGGTGCAAATGATCACTATGCTTAGCTGCTAAATGAAAGATTGGCGATTTGCATCTACCCAGGGGTGCCTTGGAATAAAGATCTGGTGATCTACTTCTGAAAATAATCAGCCATTGAAAACCCTGTGGAGCATAGTTCTACTCTGACACACATGGGGTGGCCATGAGTTGGAATTGACTCAGTGGTAACTGGTTGGTCATTAATTGTCCATATTCTAAAGCACACAACCTTTTTTTTTTTTTTTCCCTGTTCACACCCTGGTTTGGAGTGGTAGCAGACGTGCCTTACCCACATTTATTGAGTGCCTCTCAGAGATAACACTTTGTGCTAGTGACTCTGAGACTATGATGGTAAATAGTACTGGGTCCCTGCTGTAAAGAGCTCTTAGTCCAGAAATACCTGGGATGCTTCCCCAAGATCTTTGTATTAATGACTTTTTTTTTTGGTCATTCAGGTTTCAGCTACTAGGGCAGGTCTTTCCTAAAAGTCTAATGAAAAGTAACCCCCTTCACCGTTTCCTATAGGCCTATTATAGTCATCAGGACCTAGTATTCTGTGGTTTGTTTACTGATTTATTTGCACGTTGACCATCTTCTCCGAGGATGTAAGCCCCGCCTAAGATTTTGTTTATCTTGTTCCCTGATAAGTGAATAACCCTTTTCTGGCCAATAATAAGTATTCAATAAAGTTTGTTTAATGAATGAACGAACAAAAGGAAAAGCTTCTGTCGCTATAAAAGGAACTAACATTTGATCTAAAGAGAAGAGAATTCCAGGCTGTGTTTTTGTCCAATTTCTTGTGGTTTAACAATCTAACAAGAGTTACGCAGAGACAGAAGACAGAAAATCGACTCGGGCTGCAAACTTTTAGAGGACCATGTCTGTGTAATTCCCTTTTTACAGTGACTAATACAGCAGGGCTTAACGGATGCTTTTCTGACTGATTGATTAATTAAGGTTTAAGCTCGCGGGAGGCTTTGACCCAGTGGGACATTCCTTTGTGAGCAGCCGTTCCTCTGCCCCATTTGTTCTGAACACCAGAACAACTGAGTGTCTAATTCCTGGAAACCCTAAAAAACAAAGAACATGAATTTACCAAATACACACGGGAATACATTTATCTTCTATGACTATATATCCAAACAAACCAATTTACAGCAACGTTTTCATGAAGCAAATCTCTTTCAGGAAGTAAGTATGATTGAGACACTCAAACAAATAATAAAATCCAGCGACAGTCTTCAGTTCTGTCAAGTCTCTCTCTGAAGGCCTGGCTGAGCTGCTGGAGGAAACAGAGTCCTTTGCAGCTTTAAGGTCAAAGGTCCTGTGTTCACAGGTGCTAGGGTCACAACAGAATTTGACCCCAGTTCTTTCTAAGCTAAACAGACCTGACTTTTTGCCTGAAAGAAACAGGATGAGGGAGTGTGGTGGGGGCAGTGGGAAAGAGGAATCCAGAGAGAGACACAGAAGTAATTGATTAACTGATTGATTTGATCAGTTATTTATTCTATCACATTTATTAACTTACAAAGGGCAAGTATTGCTAAGCCTTTTCAAGCCTGGCAAGATGAACCAGATAAGGTGTCTGATCCTGCATGGTGGCACATTTATGGAGAAAAGGACAAAGGTGGTATGGTAGGTTTGGGGAAAAGATAATGGGTTTGGATTGACGTATGTTGATTTTGAGATGCCAGCAGGACGTTGAGTTGGAGGCATCCGAAAGTCAGTTTACCAACTATAAATCGAGACCTCTCCTCTGGTCTCTAGGCTCACAAATCCAACTATCCACCTGATGCTTTCTCTTACACATTTTCAATTCAAGCCATTCAAAGCTGAATGTCACCCCCAGACTTACTCGTCTTCTGTTGTTCCTGTTCTCTGAGAGTAGCAGCACCAGCACTACGGTGGCGCAAACCAAAAGCCCAGGCTCCTCATTGACTCCTCCATCTCCCTTGTTCTCCATTTCCAGCTCACCCAATCCCATGTCCTGTTGATAATCATCTCTAAAATTTCTATTAAATCTTCATTTTTCGCTTCTCTCTGTCTTAAATACCACTGTCCTAGTCCAGACTGCCATCAGATCCCGTCTGGCCTCCTGCGACAGTCCCCTCCCTTCACCGGCCTACTGCCCCCACTCTGGCCCCTTCTTGTCCTTTCTCTCCCTACAGCACACCAACCAGAGTGACCTTTCAAAATTCAATCCAACCACCGTCCTGGTTGATTCCCCTTGCTCTCAGGAAGAAAGGCAAATTTCTAACGTGACTTCCAAGGCACATCGGGTCCGGCCTCCTCCAGCCTTCTCTTCATTTTTTTCTGTACCAGCCACATGGACCTTCTTCAGCCCCTCATACTTGCCTTTCTCCTTCCTCAGCAGGGTTTTGCACATGCTGTCTGTGATAGGCAGGATAATGGCTCCCCAAAGATACCTATGTTCTAATCCCTGGAACCTGTGAATATGCTACAGTTCATGGCAAAGGGGAATTAACGTTGCTAATCAGCTGACCTTAAAATGGGGAGATTATCATAGATTATCTGGGTGGGCCTAATGTAATCCTAAAGGTCCTTAAAAGTGGAAGAGGAAGACGGAAGAAAAGTACTGATCTCATGTGAGAAGGACTCAACCTACTATTGCTAGCTTTAAGATAGAAGGGGACCATGAGTTAAAGAAACATGAAGAAGGCAAGGAAATAGAGCCCCCCATAAAGCCTCCAAAAATGAATGCAGCCCTGCCAACCGCTTAATTTCAGCTCAGTGAGAGCCACATTCCACCTTTAACCTGCAGAACTGTAGGATAATATGTGAGTTGTTTTAAGCCAGTAAGTGTGTGGTAATTTGTCATAGCAACCAATAGGAAACTAATACTCTCTCCTTTCTGCCTGAAATGCCCTCCTCTCCCTTTGTTATTTAATTAGCTCCTCAGAGCTTACTTAGCCCAAGTGCCACCTCCTCTAGAAGGCCTCTTTGGGTCCCCCCTCCCGTTAGGTTAAAGCCCCTTTTTGTAAGATTTTCTTTCATAGCTTTATTTACCTTCTCTTTTTAGTCATTTGTTATAATTTCGGTTATGCATTTATTTCTATGAGACGTAGCACAGCATACTGGTTAAAAGCACAGATGAACCCTGAGGTCCAATGGCCTGGGTGTGAATCCTGGCTCTGCTATCTGTTAGCTGCGTGACCTTGAATAATCCACTTTACCTTTCTGTGTCTCAGCTATGTTGCTGATAAAACAGAAATAATAATAGTGTCATGGATTGAATTGTGTCCCCCAAAAGGATCTGCCAACTTGGCTAGGTCATGGTTCCCAGAATTGTATAATAGTCTACCATTTTGCCCTCTGATGTGATTTCTCTATACGTTATTACACTGTGATGTAATGAGATGGATTAGTGGCAGTTATATTGATGAGATCTACAAGATTAGGTAGTGTCTTAAGCCAGTCTCATTTGAGATATGAAAGAGAGAAGCAAGCACAGAGACAGGGGGACCTCATACCACCAAGAATGCAGGGCCAGCAGCAGAGCAAGTCCTTTGGACCTGGGGTTCCTGTGTTGAGAAGCTCCTAGTCCAGGGGAAAATTGATGACAAGGACCTTCCTCCAGAGCAGAGAGAGAAAGCCTCCCCTGCAGCTGATACCCTGAATTCGGACTTGTAGCGTACAAGACTGTGAGAGAATATCTCTTTGTTAAAGCCATCCACTTGTGGTATTTCTGTTATAGCAGGACTAGATGACTAAGACAAATGGTATGTGTCATAAAAATTAAATGAGTTAAAAGTGCTTAGAACAATGTTTGCCGTAGAGTAAGACACTTTAAGTTACATACTCTTAATGTTTATCAGGATGCAAAAGCGGGACAACGAATAAGGAAGGCCAAAGAAGAATTGATGCCTTTGAATTATGGTGTTGGTGAAGGATATACCATGGACTGCCAGAAAAATGAACAAATCTGTCTTGGACGTACAGCCAGAACGCTCCTTAGAAGCGAGGATGGCAAGGCTTTGTTTCACATACTTCGGACATGTTATCAGGAAGGACCAGCCCCTGGAGAAGAACACCATGCTTGGTAAAGTAGGAGGTCAGTGAAAAAGAGGAAGACCCTCAATAAGATGGACTGAGGCAGTGGCTGCAACAACGGGCTCAAGCATAGGAATGATCGTGAGGATGGCGCAAGACTAGGCAGTGTTTCGTTCTGTTGTACTTAGGGTCACTATGAGTTGGAACTGATTCGATGGCACCTAACAACAACAACAATGTTGATCGCCCCCTGCAAGATTGTAAGACATGACCTCTTGGAGGACAGGGATCATGTCTACTACTGTTTGCCATTTTATCTGGCACCTACACAGGATTTGGCACATAGTAGTAGGTGGTCAATATATCCGTATATAATGAATGAATAAGTGAATGAAAGAATAATTCACAATTGGAGCTTGGGAGAAGCTGACTCTGAAAATATATACCAGAAGTGACTCTTTTCCCAAGTTGGTTACTCTAAATGTAGGCTTTTACAACCTTGGCATAACCGACATTTTGAAATAAAAAATTCTTTGTTGTGGAGGCTGTCCTGTGTATTGTAGGATGTTTAATAGCAAACTTAATCTCTACGTACTAGATGCCAGCATCATCTCCCCACCAGTTGTGACAATCAAAAATGTCTCTAGACATCATCGCATGACCACTGGGGGACAAAACTGACCCCAGTGGAGAATCACTGCTCCCAGGGTACAGCACTATGCTGAGCAGCAAATGTAAGTGTGGGTGATACGTTAGTGCAATGTTGACCTTTGTCATCTTGGTCTACAGGACTGCAGGAGGTACCTGCTGCACAGAATTCTCAGCATCTTATCGGCAACAGCTCAGCTGCTCAAGGTCTCTGAATATAAGAGTATGGTTTGGTAGGGGAGGAGGATGGAACTGCCCTTCTTAAAACCACAACATAAGCATTTTCTGAAAGCAGAAGGGTTTATCTCAAAGCAGATAGCCTTGAACTTCTCAGGAGACAGATTTTCATGCTAATTTAAATGCCAGAAAGATTTGAATAGATGGGATAACATTTTGGATAAACAGCTGACTTTTACCTTTGGTTTTCTTCATTCAGAATTGGCTTGAAAATACATGGAACCTATTTGTCTTTTTCTCTTTTTTTATAAAGTGGTTCTCTTAAAACCCTGGTTATTCTCAGAAAATAGATACTTGGGTAAAACCTGGCAGATAGACATATTAATTTCCTACATTAAATGCAAGAATGGGTACCGAAATGGTAAGAACCTCATTTCCAGAGAGCTTTAAAAACAGATTGGGGTGCCATCTCAAAGGACTACACTTTACAGAGGTGGAACAGACTCCAAGCAACATTCAATCTGGGGATTCTCTGCTTGCAAATGGCTACATGGCTCAGCAGGATAGGCTGAGGTCAACAACTCTCAGGGACTGAGAACCCACATTCTTCTGTGCACCACTCCTTATGTGGTGATCTGCAGGCCCTTACTCAATAGAAAAGTAACCTAAAACAGAGTGTAAGTGGGAAACAAGAAAATCCTGACCTCTCCTCTAGAGGGGTCCTGAGGAAGGCATGAACCCAGAGCAAATTCCAGGGTGCCCCAAAGAACCTCAGGAAAAACCAACTTCTCTACTTGGAGACAACTTTGGAAGGACAGGGGAGATAAGGTAGTTTGGAAGAGGCTGCAAGTACTACTGAATCTATTTTTGAAGTGAAGGCAGAGCCAAGGTGATACTGTCAGGTCTTGTGTTCCCAAAGAAGGCCCAGTGACAGGTCACTTTCCTCAGGGACCGTTCACATAGGCTTCACTCATTACCATCCCAATGACTCCAATGAAAGCCATCTCAATGACTCTATTCTAATACAGGCGCTAATATCATCCATGTGCTTTCACGTGACAAACCTCAGCTAGGGTTTGTTAATGCCGTTTCTTTGACCTTGCAAATTGGCATTTTTTTTTTTTTGGTGAGGGTGGTGGGGGGTGTGCTTATGTGCAAGCTATAGGGCTGGTGTCCAGAAGACAAAATGGAAGAGCTGGATCCATAGTAGGATGTGATTGCAGGAGACAGGACTAAAGAGACAAAGATGATTGTAAAAGGCCATGGGGCGTACTGGGAAGAGCAGCTGGCATGTGACCGGGCTGATGGGTCTAGGTAGAACAGAATGTAGAGATCACTTAATCAAACAGCCCATTTAACAGATGGAAAAGAAGGCCATGTAGGGAAATGATTTGCTCAAGGACGTACTGCAAAGTCAGTACACGGGTTGGATGTCACAGGAGTCGATTGCTAACAGCAGTCCTTCACAGAGTTCATTTCTCTAGCTTTGTAGATGTTTAATCCACTTACTACTGATCTCTGGAAGAACTATACCAGGTAAATAGGGAGTAATTTATGATATTTAGTTTTTACTTTTATGGGACAATAATTTATTAACAGATGTTTCCTAGAAATTATAGGATTCATTGCAAAACAATAATTCACACAACACATTATTTTCCCCTACAATTCGTTTCTTTTTTTCAGTAAAGGGAATCATTTGTTGAAAAAATAAAGTCTTTATGAACTAATTGTATTTATACCTATAATGTTTCATATTATTAAGATTCTGTACTTACAGTCCTGCACCATTCCTATGATTAGTTGCAGATAGGGCCCTGTAATCCATAGGGTTCCCATTGGCTGATATTTGAAAGTAGATCACCTTGCCTTTCTTCCTAGTTTGTCTTAGTCTAGAAGATCTGCTGAAACGTGTTCAGCATCATGGCAACACACAAGCTTCCACTGATAGACAGGTGGTGACTATGCAGGAGTCGCATTGGCAGGGAATCGAAGCCCGGTCTCCCACATGGAAGGCAAGAGTTCTACCACTGTTACCAGCCTGTTAATTCAACCACCTAGTCACCACATCACTCAGACCACATCTTACTTTAGATCGTGGGGATATAGGAGCCACCAACGTGAAGCCATTGTCATTCTTGAATTATCCAGGTTGTTACTGATGAGTTACATGTCTGTCTTTTCTTTTTGTGTGTGTACGTGTGCCCTTGTTTCCCTTAAGAGTAGTAATCTAATGCAAAGGAAGCGAAGTTTTCTGAAACAAACAAACAAAAGCCTGAACAATCATATAAAAACAGAATAAGAGAATTTACTAATTTTCTATTAAAGAACTTAAGAACTAGGAATGAATTTTTTTTAAAAAAGCGTGGGGGTCTGAGGTCATACAAAAACGCACAAAGGCCTAAACAAGCCACCAAACCCATTGCCCTCGAGTTGATCCTGACTCATAGCGACCCTATAGGACAGAGTAGAACTGCTCCCTAGGGTTTCCAAGGAGCAGCTGGTGGTTTTGAATGGCCAACCTTTTGGTTAGCAGCCGGATCTCTTAACCACTGTGCCACCAGGGCTCCCCACAAAGGGCTAAGTAATGAATAAATAGATTTGCTAAAATAAAATACAATGTTCTTGTTCCTAGTGCTCTGCCTTTGTTAAAGATATTTTACACATCTTCACCATACAGTCTCCATTATTACCCATTTAATTTCCATTTCTTTCGCTTGTTTGCTAGAACTTTTCAGGATTTTGCTCCCCTGCTGTTTTAATGACAGGCTGGACAATCATTTTGCTCTGCTGCCAATAATGAGCGTGCTAAAAGGCGGTTTTCTGCATCTGCTCTCACACAAACGGCCAATGCCATTCTGATTTTACAACTGGGGATGCTAACACAGTCCCTAGAAGCACGGTGGGCCGAGAAGGGCCCTAGTGAGTTGGAATGTTTGAATGCTTCTGTTGACTTTAACTGAACTTTAACTGAGTGGGCCTTTCTTAACACATGGCTTAGACCTGTTGAAGTTTTATCCTCTGACCCCACACACCCGCTCCCTTTCCTCCTAACTCTCACTACAAAAGGCCTCTGAGATTCAAAATGTTTCCCTTGCCTCTGTTCTCTCTTCTTCATTTTCATCACAAAACCTTCCATTTTCCTGTAACAATTGTACATTCTTTACCTATTTCTCCCAAAGACTAACCACTTTTTCTGGTTATCCGCAAAAGAGGAACTCACAGTTCAGGACCGCTAAAACTGAAGACCTCCTGAGGGAGGAAGAAGTAGAGCACAAAAAGATCCAGATACCATATATTCAAATATCTACTAAAGGGAACTGGGGGCCCAGAAGCAATTGGTGTGTTTTAGCCACTTATAAAGGAAATTCATCATTTTGAAAAATGTTATAACTTCTTTATATAAGATTTTTAAACCAATTTTATAGGCTTCTAAATCTTCTTTAACCATTTTAAGAATGGATTTTAGAAGACACCGCAATACAAAATTTAACATTGTTACTTTCAAAGACACGATATTGTGAGATTTGTAGAAAAATTCTAAACAAAAAAAATTGAATAGCGATTAAAAGAATAAAAAAATTGAGTCTTCAAAGATTAAATTAATAAAATCCACAGTTTACCTTCTTATGACATTTCTGTATTTTATTGGAGCCCTGATGGCACAGTGATTAAGAGCTATGGCTGCTAACCAAAAAGGTCAGCAGTTCACATCCACCAGCCACTCTTTGGGAACACTATGGGGCAGTTCTACTCTGCCCTTATAGGGTCGCTATGAGTTGGAATTGACTCGATGGCAATGGGTTTAGTTTTTGGTTTTATCTGTAAGAAACAGGGAAAGAACATAGTGCATAAGTAAAATACTGGGCTGGATGCTTTGGTCTTACCCAACTGGACTCCCTGAGATGGGTTCTTGGAACATCTCTGGGCTTCAGGATACTCATCTGTAAAATGAGAGTTGGGTACCACGATCCCTCTGAATCCGTAAGACTCCAAGATCTGGGAAATTTTGGGAAGGTTGAACACAGCTTAAGAATAGTGTTATGGGAAAACCAAAGACACAAGCGAAAGATTAGTCCAGAGGACTAATGGACTACAAGCATCACAGCCTCCACCAGACTGAATCCAGCACAACTAGATGGCGCCCAGCTACCACCACTAACTGCTCTGACAGGGGTCACAATAGAGGGCCCCAGACAGAGCTGGAGAAAAATGCAGAACAAAATTCTAACTCACAAAAAAAAGACCAGGCCTACTGGTTTGAAAGAGACTGGAGAAACCCCAAGAGGATGGCCTCAGGATACCCTTTTAGCTCAGTACTGAAGTTACTCCTGAGGTTCACCCTTCAGCCAAAGATTAGACAATACCATAAAACAAAATGAGACTAAATGGGCTTACCAGCCCACGGGCAAGGATGAGAAGGTAGGAGGGGACAGGAAAGCTGGTAATGGGGAACCCAAGGTTGAGAAGGGGAGAAGTGTTGACATGTTGTGGAGTTGGCAATCAATGTCACAAAACATATGTGTATTAATTATTTAACGAGAAACTAATTTGCTCTGTAAACCTTCATCCAAAATACCAAAAAAAAAAAAAAAAAAATTCTTTAGAATAGTGATTCCTAAAACAAAAACAAACAAACAAAAAGAATAGTGTTACAGGTTGAATTGTATTCCCCCAAAAGTTATGTTGAAATCCTAGCCCCTGGTACCTGTGAATGTGACCTTGTTTGGAGACAGAATCTTTGAAGGTATCTGTAAGTTAGCACAAGATCATATCATGGTGAACTTATTGGACAGAGTAGAACTCTCCCATAGGGTTTCCAAGGGGCAGCTGGTAGATTTGAACTGCTGACCTTTTGGTTAGCAGCCATAGCTCTTAACCATTGCACCACCAAGGCTACTTACAGGGTAGGGTGGGTCCTAATCTAAGTGATGTCCTTATAAAAGAGGAGAAAAGACACAGAGAAACAGACGAAGGACTGCTGTGTGAGGATCCCAAGCCAGGGAACACCTGGGGCTACCAGAATCTGGTAGAGACAAGAAAGTATCTTCCCTTAGAGCCTTCGGAGTGAGCATGACCTGGTTGACATGTTGATTTGGATTTGCAGCCTCCAGAGTTGCGACAATATGGCACTAGAAGAGCAATACAGATGGGTCCTATGTCGTCTGGCTCTTCCTGCCTTTCTCTTGTTCACGACATCTGCAAGGCAGCATCGTTAAGCACCAGGAACTGGAGTGGATAAACCCAAAAAACCCAGTGCCATCGAGTCGATTCCGACTTATAGTGATCCTATGACAAGAGGTCGATTTTGCAGTTAGAGTTCCTTCCACCTTCATCTGCTGCTTGACTGTATTCATGCTATCATGGGTCCTGGGCTCCTTCCTTTCTCCAGTCTTGGAGCTGGGCCTACTTTCCTAAACTGACTAATGGACACTCCCTCACATCAGCACAATTTTGGCCTTGGGCCGCCAGAGCAGCTGCTGCCCAGGCGAGCCCTGCTCATGTCCTAAGCTGACACATGACAACTTCTATTAGGCTGAGGTCTTCCATGGGAAGCCAATGGGCCTTACCAGCCATTTCCCTTCTGTTTCTCCATCTGCTGGCTCCTAGGGAGTTCATGGCAGAGCTCAGGTTAAAGAGTATCTCCAAAGCAAGGTCACAGCAGAGAGCTGGAAGGCTAGCACTCTCCCTCTTTGTCAGAGGCTACCTGACAAGGATAGAACCTGTCCCTTAGGAGAAGATGGGATGACCCATGCTTGCATGGCCCCTGCTGAGGATGTCCAGTCCACCTCCTACCATCCCCACCGAGAGTCTACACGTGGAAATCGTATTTGCAGCTCACGTTAAACACGACCAGGTGTTTCATGGAAGGCAAGTCCAGGGAATTCTTGGCATATCCTATACACTTGTTGGAATGTTGTGACTTTTAATATTTGATTCTGGGGTGTGTGTGTGTGTGTGTGTGAGGTTCTTTCCCAAGGTCTCTCAGTATGTTCCTATACATCAAATAAGAAGAGAAAGAACACATTGTGGGGTGGAGCTGGGACAGGCTGGATGAGGGCGGGAGTTGGGGGGCCTGAGCAGGGAGACCATGTGTTCTGCTGGTTAGTGCACTGGGCTGGCAAGGTTGGAGGCTACTGTGCTGGGACCTCTCTCTCAGCCGGAGGTCCCACTGACTCCCAGATGCCACAGCTTGAAGGGAGGGGCCCGGGAGGTGATGTGGTTCAACTCCTCATTTTCTGGAGATGAACATGAGGTCCAGAGAGGGCAGTGGCTTGAGAAAAGCACATCTAGTTAATAGCAGGGTCTGAATAACCAAAGTCTAGGCTGTGTGCATTCAGGTCCTTGCCTGTTTGCCAACGGCAACGCCCTCAGCTCTGGAATGGCCACAGTGTTGGTGTCCAGGAAGTGTCTGTGGACGAAATGAACAAGCCAGCCCAGGCCTCCTGCATCCCAGGTGAATGTTTACACATGGCTTCCTTCTCCACCACGATGGGTTTTAAGATCTCTTATAGTTGTTGTTTTGTTTTTGTTAGGTGCTATGTACAACAGAACGAAACACTGCCCAGTCCTGTGCCATCCTCACAATCATTGCTGTGTTTGAGCCCACTGTTGTAGCCATAGTGTCAATCCATCTTGTTGAGAGTCTTCCTCTTTTTCACTGACCCTCCAGTTTACTCTTATGGTTAGAGTAGCAGTATGTCCCTGTTTTTCCTGGTTTGCCCTGGAATAATTTTTAATAATACTCCTCTTCCTTCTTGAAAGTGTACCAGTTTAGACAATTAATCATATGGTCCCCTTACCTAGAATCCTCTCATCTTTCTAGAGTGCTTGCCTCTTCTTCCAAAGCAAACATTCCCAGGCTAAAGAGTTGCCACTGGGATTGCCAGTTCAAAGCTTCATGGAAGGTCCGAGGAGCCCCTGGATACATGTGAGGCAAAGGGAGACATAGTGGACACAGGCGTGAACTAGGCTGACCAAGACTTGATGCAGCCCAACAAAGGGCTTCAAAAGCCATTTGGTATCATTCATTTTCCTCATCTGTAAAATGAAGGGGTGGACTGGACGATTCCCAAGGCTCCTGACAGTTCAGAAATCTGCATCTACAAATTAACTTCAGTGTGTCTCCTGTTCCTTTCCACGTTGCCCCCCTCTTCACCAGCTTCCACAGAAGGTGATTAGGAGCACATCTGGATGGTACCTTCGAGGGTGTTCAGTCCAATTTCCCCATTTGAGAGACAGTAGCTTTACAGCCAGCACCCATCTCAGTTTGTCATACTGTGGTGGCTTGAGTGTTGTTATGATGCTGAAAGCTATGCCACCAGCAGGGTTACCCTTGGTGGACAGGTTTCAGTGAAGCTTCCAGACTAAGACAGACTAGGAAGAAAGACCTGGTGATCTACTTCTAAAAATAGCCAGTGAAAACCCTATGGATTACAACAGAATATTGTCCGATATAGTGCTGGACGATGAGCCCATGGGTTGGAATGCACTCAAAATACACAGTGCCTGTCACAATGGACTCAAGCATACCAATGATCATGGAGGTGGTGCAGGACCAGGCGGTTTTGTTCTGTTGTACATGGGATTTCTGTGAGTCAGAGCTGGTTCAATGGCGACTAACAACAGCAGCATGCTTTCCATCCAGGACTGCAGACTGCCTGCCCCTACCCTTCCTTCGTATTCCCAAACCACACTCTGTAAGCACTGGGGTTGAGGGAAGCCAGGGGACACGTGAAGAGGCTGGATTCCCACTTCCAAGTGGAGGGCTCCATTCCCTTTGTCTTTTTGTCATCCTGGCTAGTGAGTAAAAGTTGGGGTTCCCTGGAAGGTGGGTGTGGGCTATGGGGAAAGGCTGCTGACTACTCAGCAGAAAGCTGTTTCTCAAATGGTGCTACCCAGTGAGAGGCGTGGTGAAGGGGACCCCATCTTTTAGGCCCTCAGACTGGTATCACACTGGTATGTTGAGAGAGCATAACCTCCCTCAGAAAGCTTGTTCTTAAGGAGATCTGAAGTGTACGTCTCGGCTTTGGCCTCCTAAACAGGGAAAAGCTACCTCCAGCTGCATTTATTGAGAGCTGGGGCATTATTGAGCCACAGCTTGAATAGGGTCACACTGCCTGGGTCCAAATCCAAGTTCAACCACTATAGCTATGTGACTTTCAGCAAGTTTCTTCATCTCCCTGACTCTTGGTTTTCTCATTTGCAAAGAGGGATAAACAGAGCAACCCTCTAGGGCTATTCTGAAGCTTAAATGAGATAACCCTTCCCACAAGCTGAATACAGTGCCTGCAATAGTAGATGCTTTGTAATCATAGGGAACACATTGGACTTTTGGTACCTAAAGGTCTTTGATGCACTGTAAGGGGCCTTTGGCTTCACAAATGAGGCATAAACCCTTTTTGTGCACTTTAGCAGGCAGGGCTTGTGGCAAGAAAAGAAAGAATTCTGCAGTCAGTTCTGGGCTGCTGCTCTCATCAATGAGTCACTGCTCATAGGGTCTGGGAAGTTCTGGATTTAGCAGGGACAGCATGCACCTGAGCCTCCTGAAAACTTGGCCCTGGTGGGTGGTTCTCAGGCTTCTCTCTCAATGCCGGGGGAGAGAGATTTGGGGAGGTTGTAAGGTACTGAACCAAACCTACTGCCATCAAGTTGATTCCAACTTACAGAGACTCTGTAGGACAGAGTAGAAATGCCCTGTAGGGTTTCCAAGGCTGTAAATCTTTACAGAAGTCAACTACCACATCTTTCTCCCATGGAGCGGCTGGTAGGTTTGAACCGCCAACCTTTTGGTTAGCAACCAACATTTTAACCACTGCACCACCAGGGTTCATCTCTGTGAGAGACTCTCAAGTTCTTATTATTCTGATGTGCTTATGGGAGTAAATAAAATTTATAGGTCATTTATGAGCATTACTTCCCATTCTCACACAGCTGGTCCTTTTTAGCCAGGCAGTGCATGGTCCAGGAAGAAGTTGGCAAAAGCAGAGATGCCTTCTCCTCTCAGGCGTAGGAGGCTCCAAGAGGAAGGCCAGGAGAGAAGCAGAAGGTGAGGCTGATGGGCCAACCTCAAGTGGCCTGACTGCCGTTCTGTTCACGGACGTGGTTGTGGGAAAAGAGCCTAGGGTTAAAACTGACCCATTCATCTGAATGAGGCTCCAGCCAGCAGCGCCCTCAACATCCAGATTTCTACTAAAGTCTACTCAAGGCAACTTAGGCTTGCTCTAACACATTCTTCAAAATTCTTCCAGCCTCTGCCAACTGCCTACCTCCTTGCCCCTCCCACAGTTTTAGGTATTTATTTTGGAAGTAGCCCACCTCTGGTTCTAAAGTCTACATTAGATATCTATATCACTGGGGTCTAAAGCAGCAGCCCTGGTGGTGCAATGGTTAAGTGCTTGGCTGCTAACTGAAAGGTTGGTGGTTCGAGCCCACCAGCTGCTCTGTGAGAGAAAGATGTGACAACTGATTCTGCAAAGATTACAGCCCTGGAAACCCTATGGGGCAGTTCTACTCTTTCCTATAGGGTCACTATGAGTCAGAATCAACTTGATAGCAAAGGGTTGGGGTTTAAACATTCTTACCTCCGATCTTTCCCTGACATCACCCATAGTCCTAATGAAGGCTAGTGCTCTAAATAGAACCTTCAGTCCACAGAGGGTAACAGAAGGAAAATTGTCCTCAAAAAACCAAAACCAAACCCCTTGCCATCAAGTTGATTCCTACTCAGAGCGACCCTATAGGACAGGGGAGAGCTTTCCCATGGGGTGTCTAAGGCTGTAATCCTTATGGAAGCAGACTGCCACATCTTTCTCCTGCAGAGCAGCGGTGGGTTCGAACCACCAACCTTGTGGTTAGTAACTGAGTGCTTAATGACTGCATCACCAGAGCTCAGGTTTGCGTAAATAAAACCATTTTTGGTGACCCTTGTCCATTAAATTCTTATAGAATTCCAACAATATTTTCTTTTATTGGTTAGAGGGAAGAGAATTTGCTTTAGCCCAAACTAATCTAAGGTACAATGAGGCAAGGTTTAAGAGTGGTTCAAGGTTCAATGTAAAACAGACCTGGGCTGATTTTGGTTCTGATGTACTCACTGCGGATAATAAGCCTTAGCCTCCTCCTCTACACAATGTGGATAAAGATGTTACCAAAGGTCTGCTGCAAAGATTCAGTGAAATAACGTGTTAGGTGCTAAGCACAATGCCAAGCCTAATTTCAGACAATCTCCTCCTCTTCCTCTCTTTTCTTAGTTCCTTGTAGTTTTCTCTGTCACCTTCAGTATCCTTCTGACCTATGGACCCTGGTCAAAAAAGGGCCACAGGGCGACTAACCAGGGAATGAGTCACAGGGTGGGGGCAGCCAAGTATGACATCCTCATTTCTGAATTGGGCACCAGTGACTGGCTTAAGATGGTTTGCTAACAGAAAGTCATCTGTTTCTCAGGCATCTAGGAGGCCAGGTTCTCTGTATTCAAGTTACTTAAAGGTTATTAGAGAGAGAAGCCTCAACGAACTGTTCTTGGGCACCAATGAAACCAGGCACAGATAAGAAGGAACAAGGTTTCAGAGGAACAGGTGAAGGTTAAACTCCAAGAAGTACTTCCCTACAGAAAGAGAGGGCGAGGTATGGGTATGAATATGGGTTGGATGTAGTGGCCTCCCTGCCAGAAGGGCTTTCATCATAACATGTTCATATGTATGGGCTGAGGAGAGGGTCTTCCGTAGGAGGAGGAAGAGCATTGACTTTCTAAGGCACTTAGCCTCACTCATTCTTCAACGGCACTGAGTCATGGATTTTATTAACTTGGAAATCCTCTTAACTTTTCCTTCTTAGCTTTGCAGATAGAACAGAGGTTCCAGAGGCACGAGAAGATTTGGCCTAGGTCTCATGCCCAGAAAGCAGCAAAGGATGAATCAGTTAGAAAGTACAATTCCTAACTTCCAGTCTAGTGGGATGTGGAAGGCAGCCTCCAAGACGGTCCTTGATGATCCCTGACTCCTGGTATGCACACTCTATGTAAGCCCCTCACCTTACAGAAGCAGCAATGGAATGTCACTGCTGAGATTAGGTTGCAAAAACACTGTGGTTTCTGTCTTGGGCACATCTTCATGGACTTCTCCCCTATAATGCTGAGACTTGAGAGGTGTTAATATTATAAAGAAGCCTATTGGTCTGGACAAATTTGGGAATGGGTTCTGTCTTTGGGAAGACATAGACAGAATGATCTTGTCTGTCTATGATGGAGATCTAGGTCACCAATGGGACCCTCTGTCTCTAGAGATAATCAAAAGAGAAGTCATTTCCAGAAGTTCTGATTTAGTTTCAGCATTTGTGGTTCTGCTCCTAGTCTGAAACTTAACAATTGATAATGTCTTGCTTCCCTTCTTGTATCTTTCCTTCTTGGATAGAGGACTTGTTTCATACACTTCCGCCTTCTTTACAGAGTGTCACAAGGGACTGAGCATGTGGCTGGCCTTCAATAAAGATGTGTTGATCCATACAGGAACTATTCCATCCATAAAATGGAACTTTGGTATGGGATGAAAAAGCAACGTGGGACGTGATCCCCTCTCGGTAGAGGAGATGGCTAGACTTAAATGCTCAGTAAGCAATGGCATTCCTCCTATCTGGGATTCTGTGGACATCAGCATTCACCTGTGCACAGCTGGCTTCAGATTCCCCACCTCTGCCCTCAGTACTTGATGTCATCCCAGCATCTAAGCTGCTGTCCTCATACCATGGTACCTTAACTGTCTGCTCAGGAGCCAAAATAATCAAAGCAGCCTAGTCTCCGCCTTGGCTGAATGAAGGAGACAGGCTGGGGGCCAGGCTCACCAGCTGGGAGAGCCCATGGTTACTCTTTTGGCTTTGTCCTCCCTCTGAATGACAAAGCTTCAACAGCTGTGGGCTGCCCCTAAGGGCACTGGAGGCATCTGACCTTTTCATCCCTGGGAGTCTGTGGTCCTAAGGACAGAATGACATAATGGCCTTCTGTTCTTAGTGGACTCTGCTGAGCTAAGCTGGGCTAATGGAAAAATGGTAAAAACCCTGAAGTGGGCAAGGGTCCTCTGGAGGTCATCTTGTCCATTCTCCTGCCTCAGGGAAGGGCTGCAAGTTAGCAACTTAGTAGGTCAGAGGAGCAGTGATGAGAAGGTGAATTTGACTCTCCTTTCAATAAGTATGTACAGGAAGGAAGATTCTACAGTTTCTTTAGTTAATAATCTGGTACCTCAGGTCCCTGATGGTCAGTTCTTCCTGCTCCTATTTTCATCCAGCAGTTCCTAGTTTTAGCCCATTTCTTTCATTCAGCTGATTCTGGAGACTAGAACCTTAATGTCAAATAATTACTTTTGATCTTTGCCACACTTACAGGCCTTTGGACTTATTTTCATCTTGAAGACTTTTATTAACAATGTAATTCACCTCACTGAAGCCTGGGCCAGGCACAGATGGTGAGAAGGTGATGCCAAATACATAAAAAGTTGACTCATGGTGACCCCATGTGTGTCAGAGTATAACTGTCGGATTTTTGACAACTGACTTTTCTGCAGCAGATTGCCAGCCTTTCTTCTGAGGCACCTCTGGGTGAACTCAAACCTTCAACCTTTTGGTTAGCAGCCAACCACATTAATCATTTGGACCACCCAGGGACTCTGATATCAAATATAAAACCCGTTGCCCTCAAGTCGATTCCAATTCATGGCGACCCTATAGGACAGTGCAGAACTGCCTCATAGGGTTTCCAAGGAATGGCTGGTGGATTTGAACTGCTCAACTTTTGGTTAGCAGTGGAGCTCTTAACCACTGTGCCACCAGGGCTGCACATCAAGTATAGCAGATAGGAACGATAGCATCTTCAATACTGTAGAGCCCTTTGGTATTCAGCGTCTTTTTCTGTCACTAGAGCAGCTTGGATGGTTGAATATGCTATGAGAAGAAAAGAAGGTGAGTGACCAAAATATAATCACACAGGTCAGGTGGCTTTGAGCCCACTACCTGGATTTTTTCCTTCCTGTTCTTCCTGAAATACAAAGATTTGAGTTCATAGGCCTAAATCACTATATAGGATACGATTGCTTGGTTTTCTGGAGAGAAAAAGGGGGAAAAAAGAATCCCATTCCCTTCCCAAAAAATAAAGGAGAGTAAAAGAGCTCTTTAGGCTCGTTAAACAGACTTGCTACAAGATTTCTTGGACTTCAAATAGATCTTAGCAAATAACATTTTGATGAGTTAAGTGTAAATGAATCAGAAACATATGGATAAAATTTCCCTGAAAATACACAAGGGTTTCAGAATCAAGGAGAGTCTCCCCCCCACCCCTGCCCCACCCCCCTTTGGGTGTTAGGGCCTGGGTGTTAGGAACTCACCTCCCCACTTGAGCTCACTGACGTGATTGCTCACCCTCTGGCCACCCAGCATGCTCCCAGTTTCTCCCCTGGAAATCTTCCTCATCTCCTGTGGTTTAGTGGCCAAGCAGCTGGGGTGGGCTGAGAGAGGAAAAGTCAACTGGTGAGAGGGATGGATGAGCAGAGGAAAAGGCTCAAGAGGAAATGGGCCACATGCTGTATGCAGCGAAGGACCATGCTCATGGCTGCATGCCGGCTTCAGGTTTGGGGCTCTTTGGAAAGCAGTTCAAGACGTTTCTTTCTTTCCAAGCAACACTGAGTTCTCTTGACCCGTGCTAACTGTTTTGTGTTTTCCAGGTTGCCAGGGTTTTCTGGAGCTTGCTTCTAAGTCTTTGCAGCATCTGGGACAGGCGATACTGTGCTTCCCAAGATGAGGTACTTACAAAAGGGAATGATGCCTTGGAATTGACTTGGCTTCTCAGAACACCTCTTGCCTTCCTCACACAAAATCCCTCTGCCTTCCTGTGCCAGGTAAAACTGGTCCAGAGTAGGTAAGAGGACCAATTTGTAGACTTGGGGGTTCTGCAGACCAACTCAGTTTTCCGTAGAACTGTCCTCACTAAGCAGTATCTGCTCAGTGGTCCAATTCCCTGTTCCTTCTTGCCTTCCGTACACTTGATGTTTAGCTTTTCCTCTGGTAGAGCCAATAGGGATGTAGACTAATGAACTCTATTTAGGTGCCCAATCACAGTCTTCCAAGTGGGTGAGGATAATCCCCATATTTTCTTCTCTCAGCCCCACACTGTTAGTGTGGCTTTCCCCTAAAGCATACCTTGAATCAAAGATTTGGGCGCAAGGAGCTTCTTTATGAGGTGGTCCCAACAAGCATGGTAAGGAAGAGAGAAAGTGAGATAGGAAAAGGAGAAATCAATAAATGATTGTTAATGAGCACGTTGCTCCCATGGACAACTGGCCTTAAGCCTGACGAAGATCCTCTGAGAGGCACATACCTCAGGAGCAGGCCAAGGTGTTTACCCACCAACTCCCATAGCTCATTGGTTACCTCTGGAGCACTGACTCCCCAGCACTTTCAACTTACTCCATATGTAGGCAAAGCATTTACTCGAGGCCAGAGAAAGCCCTGGGGCAGAGAGATCATCGTGACTGAGGTAGTAAGCTGTTGGTGTACAGGTGGATTTTGGAGTGGGATGAGAGAATATAGGCAAGGCATAGACATTGTCTCCTACAAACTTGAATATACTTCCACATCCCTCTCTGCCCCTTGATATTCGTTGACTTCTAGCTCAAGTTTTGGATGCAGTAGGAAAGAGGGGCATAAAATAGATGCCCCACAATGCATTTCTTTGTGGCTACCAGAGAGTCAAAGGCATAAATGTGTGTTTGCACTGACTGCCAGGCTGTTGCTCAGAGGGTCTGGCCCAAGAATGGCCATGAACACAGGCCCTGAGGGTCCAATGTACAACAGTGCAGGGGCCCGGGCTTTCCCAACTGTCCTGTCTCTCAGCATCTCTGGCTTGACACAGTCATTCCAATCCTTCGTTTTTTGGTCCTTTTATTTTCTCTCCTACTCTTACTGGGAACACTGGTCAACCTTAGGGCCAGACTGTTGCTCTGAAAGGCCTGGAAAGAAGAAAAGAGGAAGATGCAGTACCAAAACAAAACTGAACTTCCCCCTCTGATGGGGTGGTTTTTATTATGCCAAAGGATACTATTAGGTGTTCTTCATATTCAGAGAAGACAGGAAAGCAGAGATGGCACAGCCAGGGTAGATTGAATATTAAAGTCCTGCATTGAGACCTTTGCATTGGCCCATTCTTTATTCCTTATATATCATATCAGGATCTTCAGCCATATAAAAACCAATAGCCTTTCAAAGCCTAAAGGCAATCCTGGCCCTCTCCTTGATGGTGACTGAGCTGGGTGGGCAGGCTGAAAACGGATCTTAAGAAGGATCTCTGTCAGATAAGAAGCAGCCTTTTGGCTCTAGACCATCAGGGCTGAACAGAAGTAACAAGGAAGGAGATAACCAGTAATGGACTGAGAGAAGAACAAATCATGCTTCATCATCTTCTCCTCTTTCTCCTTCCCAATGATTCATGCCGTCATCACTTCCCATCTCTGATCCCTGGGCTCACAGCCATCCCAAAGCTTTTCCTGCTCAACTTGGTTGGAAACAGATGCAGACTGACAGATGCCTCCTTCAGGAAATGTAACCTCTTCACACCCATCCCTGAGGTGGCCACTCCCTTCCAGGCTCCTGGAAAGAACAGCATTTCCCACAGCTCACTCCAAACTGCCAGGCAAGAGGCCCTTCAACCACTTCAACCTTGGGCTTCTTTCCTCGTAGCTTTTCCCTCCTTCTGCCTCATATCCTTTGTCACCCACCCCCACTAACTGCCACCTCTCCTCTCTCCCTGCACAAGCTCCCTTTCCTGTGCTTCCTTTGTTCCTGTTGGCTCCTAACAACATCTCTGTGAGTGTGACAATCACCTCTGGGTGGCTGCTGGACTTCCTGGCAGGTGCTCCCCTGACCTCTTCAATTTTTCTTTTTTTCACTGTGATGATTTGGTTAAGGGGGTGATGCATCCACTTAGGGGGGATCCTTCAGTGGTTAAGAGCTACCAAAAGGTCGGTAGTTCAAATCCACCAGCTGCTCCTTGGAAACCCTATGGGGCAGTTCTACTCTGTCCTATAGGGTCACTATGAGTCATTTCTCTCAATGTCAGTGGGTTTAGTCTTGGTTTTTTCCATCCAGTCCAGCCCCCATATACTCTGCCTGCCACTCCTACCCTCCCTCTTCTGTCCCCAGGTCCTTTCCTTGGCTCTGCCTAGCTTTCTGCTGATAGTGACAGTCCCTATCTGCATCTTAGGGTGGCTGTGAAAACCAAATGAGACCACACACAAGAAAGTGCACTGTAAACTCTAAAATCTCCAGAAATAAAAGAATTATGCAATCCACTTTTAGAGAATAGATAACTCAGGTCCCAAGAAGTTCACTGGTCAGGTGGTGGACACAGGACTGAGCTCCATCTGGTCAGACTGATCTGAGCTGGAGAAAGTACAGATTTCCAGGGACCCCCTAATAAACTCTGATTCAGTGGGTCTGAGGAATCTAGATTTTAAACACACATCCTAGATAGTTCTGATACCAGAGGTCCTGTTAAACACAAAACAAAAACAAACAAAAAAGCTCCGCCTAGATTGTCTGACTCCTGATCCATAGATCAGATCTTCACTTGCCCATATTGTCATAGATGGAATTATGTCCCCCCTAAAAATGCGTGTATCAATTTGGCTGGGCCATAATTTCCAGTATTGTGTGGTTGTTCTCCATTTTGTGATTATAATTTTATGTTAAAGAGGATTAGGGTGGGATTGTAATACCCTTACCCAGGTCACATCCCTGATCCAATGTAAAGGGAGCTTCCCAGGGGTGTGGCCTGCACGACCTTTTATCTTTCAAGAGATAAAAAGGAAAGGGAAGCAGAGATTTGGGGAACTCATACCACCAAGAAAGCAGCGCCAGGAGCAGAGGGCATCCTTTGGACCTGGAGTTCCTATGCCTGAGAAGCCTCTTGACCAGGGGAAGACTGATGACAAGGAACCTTCCTCCAGAGCCAACAGAGAGAGAAAGCCATCCCCCTGGGGCTGATGCCCTGAATTTGGACTTGTAACCTGCTAGACAGCTAGAGAATAAGCTTCTGTTTGTTAAAGCCATCCACTTTTGGTATTTCTGTTAGTGGCACTAGAAAACTAAGACATATACCTAGATCTTTTTTTTTTTTTTGCTGAATTCCACCAAGGACCTAATTCCCTGCTTTTACATTCCTAAGTCCAATTTCTATTTTCCAAAGGACTTGGTTTGGGATTCAGGCATATTGGCTGATGACTGAAGAAGTAGTAGTTGGTTCCTCAAACAGCAGCCTCTCAAGTTCTCAGGGGGACGCACAGAGTTCTTAAGGCAGGTGGAGGCACGGCAGGGAGATTGAGGTCGTGGTCCATCCCAAAGCGTGGCAGAAGATGCCACCTCTGGACACAAAAGACAGTAAGAATCATGAACAGCTCCCTCTCTGGTCAGTCTGAGAGCCTCTAGGGACATTGGCAGCTGCTCCCTCCTTACCTAAACCTTCTCTCTCAGGCAATTTCCCCAGCTTCTCCCCGTTGAGCATCAACCAGCACTTTCACACAACTCACACAGGCTGGTTCTTCCTCCCTGACCGGGTGCTGTGTTGTACCAAGTTTGCTCAGCTGTGGGGTCTTCCCCTGCACGCCTCAGGGGCTCCTTAGGGCAGTGGTGGGACCTGCGCAAATCTCCCTGTTAAAGGAGACCAGTTCTGAGCCGTGTTCAGGGAAGCGCTTTGATGAAGGCTTTACGAGGTGATACGGAAGACGCAGCAATGCTGCAGAGGATGATGGGAAACGGCATTTCCGGTTCCGCAGAGGGCAGGCTAGGACCCCGAGGGTGGAGGGAGCCAGGCCCAGCGTCAAGTCCAGAGGGCGCCAAGCAGTCGTGGGGCCTGGCTATGGCGAGAGAGTGGCCCTGCTGCGGGCAGTGATAAAGAAGACAGGGGATTGAGAGGCCCTGCGACTGGGGTTCTTGGCCTGGGCCTTTCTGAGCTGGCTGTGCGATCTGCCACAAGTTACCTCACTTATATTGGTCTCTGCTTGAAAAGTCCTCCCTAAAGCAAGAACATTGGCCTAGAACAAGGGTTCTCAAAGTGTTTTCTATCAAGAGAGGGTTCCGCTGCTATAACCTGTGGGGAGGAGAAGGAGGACGACTTGGGGACAACACCCGTTTGCTCCTCCCAGGGGTTCCTCAGGGAAATTTCCAGATTTTTCCTGAGCTGAAGAAGGCCTTTAATCTGGTCCTGTGGTTTTCAATGAGTAACTAAAACGTGGCTCTGTCCCCCTCTCTGTGGTGTGTTAGTCAGCCAACACGCCTGAGGCATCCAAGGCATCAGAAACCATCCAGGCTCACAAATCACTTCAGACAGTGGGTATCTATTCAGTGTGTTTCAGGGAGCACTAGAAAATATTCATAGCCTCCAATCTCACAGAGTGGCTGAGATTCTCCGTGAGGTTTTTGCTGCTGTACATCATACTCATAATTTCTTAGTGGATGAGCTAATGAACAAATTTATTTATTTAGGGAGTCCTGATGGCTCAAATTAAAAACTTCAGAGAAAAAACTTTGTGTCTTAAGTTGTCCCAGCTGACTCCTTAGCTGCATTTAGCTTTCAGGTTACTTTCTGATCCCGTTGGGGAGCTGGGTACAAAGTCCTGGGGGAAGAATGGGAGAGGTGCAGTGGGGCAGGGCGTTAGGGCAGAAGAACAGCAAGAAGAAGGGTCAACCCTCAGCAAAGTGTTTCCCTGTGTGGATGCCCCAGAGACGCACTGCCCAGACCCTCCTTTAAGGAAGGACTGGCCCACAAGCTGTGGGTGTGTGGTCAGCAGACGGTCTCCAGCTGTTAGCTCCTTCAGGGTCAGCCTTGGCTGCAGAGGGAGTCTCACTCGAGGCCATGCCCTTCACAGGGCAGCCTGCATTCTGTAACTGAGCAAGATGGGGCAGACAGGCCTGGCCATCGCTGCTTGACATGGGACAGGCTGATCAGTAATGTTCACCTCAGAGCTCCCCACCTGGTTGGCCAAAGCCTTGTTGGGCCTGCATTACAGCTTCCCCTTCCACCCAATCCTGCTTCTTCTCACTTCCTTTCACAGGTGTTGATCCCTAATAAACATCTTGCACGCAAACTCCATCTCAGCATCTGCATCCAGAGAACCCAATTGGGACACTGTACTTTCTGGCTCCCCCAGGTGTGATTCAGAGTCATGCTCAGATCCAGTCCTGACCCTCAGGCAGTGTAATGCTGGAACGTTCAATATGGCAGATGTGCAGTCCTCCCCAATGCACTCTTGAGTGAGAAGTTCAATAGCTACCAGTGTGCAGGTACCAGAGATTGCCATCTATGAGCATCCAGCTGCCCAGAACAAACACACCAAGCCCGTTCCTACCCCAGGGCCTTTGTACTTGCTGTTCTCTCTGCCAGGAATGCTTGATTTTCTTCTAAAATGTCACCTTATCAGGGAGGTCTTCTGTGACCCCCCAATCTCAAGGACCCTTTATCCAACATTCAGTCAACACTCCATCATGCACAGTTGTTTATTATTTTTTGTTCTGATGAAAATCAAAGATCACTGATACTGAGCAGGGCTTATTTTTTCAGTGCCTGTCTTATGCCACTAAAATGTAAACCCCATGAAAGTAGGGAGATTTCTACCTTCTTTGCCTTCGTGTTCCCAGGACCTTGCAGGGTGTCTTGAGCAGGTACTAGATAGATAGATAATGAATGCAAAAATGGCAGGGAGAAAATTTTATCAAGCGAAAAAAGTTAAAGTGCTGAGCTGCTAACTAAAAAGTTGGAGGTTTGAGTCCACCCAGAGGCTCCTGGGAAGAAAGATCGGGTGATCTGCTCCCCCCAAATCAGCCACTGAAAACCCTGTGGGGCGCAGTTCTACTTTCACACGCATGGGGTTGCCATGAGTTGGAATTGACTCCATGGCAACTGGTTTAGCTGGAAGTTAATGATATTTTATTTCCAATATGATTTTTCCTTCTAGTTAAGTGACACTGTTTTTCACTTAGAGCAGGTGTAGGCAAACTTTTTCTGCAAAGAGCCAGTTAGTAAATATTTTTGGCTTTGTAGACCTTGAGTTTACAACTGCTGAACTGAGCTCTTATAGCTCAAAAACAGCCGTAAACACACAAGCAAATGGGCATGGCTGTGTTACAATAAAATTTTATTTGAAAAAACAGGTGGCTGCCTGGATTTGACCAGTGAGCCATTGTTTACTGACCCTGACTATAAAAGCTCATATAAAACAAATTTATTGAAGTTAAAAAGGAAGTCTATTTAAATAAAAATATTAACTAAAAAACAGTACAGAAAACATTTAAATTCCTGAAGTTGGAAAAAAAAAAAAAAATCCCTGAAGTTGGAGAAAGCTCAGTTTGAAATTTTTGGGGTCATCTGTAGTCACAGCTGTGAGAAAAGAGGGAGTAAGAATGGAAACCTCTTTAATTTAATGTTGCCAAACAGCGTACAGTGCTCACACTTAGACTATTTTCTGCAAAGTTGGACAAAGGAAATGATAGGGAAGAGAAGCAGAAAGGGGTCATTTTGTAATGTGTGGTCCTCCACACTCCTCAAACTCCCAGGAATCTTTAGAAGTCTGATGTAAAACTACCTGATTGGAATAGTGTTAGCCCAAGCCTCCTGGAGGCACTTGACATCCTCCCCAGTACTATTAATCTGACGGTGCCGGCTTCAGTCACTCCTAGAGAAGAAACTTTCTTAATCTACCCAGAACGAAGGGATGAGGGAAGCACACAGATGTATCAAAAGCATAGAATACCCCAGCAGGTTCCCTATGACAGGGCCAGCTTCACAGGTGTGGCAATCTCTGTAGTTGCACAGGGTCCCATGCTCAGAAGGACCCCACATTGGCTTAATGCTCTGCTGTCACCACCTGGAAATTCTTATAGTTTTTGAACAAGGGGCTGTTCATTTTCATCTTGCACTGGGCCCAGGTAATTCCCACTGCTCTTCCTTCCCAGAACCCCACTCTGTTCTTTTGCTGAGTGCAAAGCTTTCAAGGCTCAACTCAAGTTCAACACCTCCAGGAAGCTGTCTGTAACCCCCTCCCTGCCCTCCAGGTAATCTCTCCTCAGTTTCTATAAAAGTTATGGCCTGTGCAACACGACTATATGCTTAGTCACATTAATTACTCTCTTCCCTGGCTGGTCTGTCATTTCCCTATGTAAGTTTTTTCTCTCTCATCAGGTTACGAACTCACCGGAGCAATGGGAAAGACCCTATGTACTATGATGGGTGACACTGAGGATCATTCATAAGCATGGTTTTTCTCTTCTAACCTGAAAGTGCCTTTATCTCTCTTAGTGTCCCATAACACCCCAAGCCCAGTGTCTTCCATTAAGTGGCAGTTTAATAAATGGTCACTGGACTTTTTCTGCTCTTCCTATCTGTCTTTTATGGCTTTGTCACATCTCAGGATTCTAGAATGTTCCGGCATGAAGGGATCTGAGAATCCATATGGCCAAATCAAACTTCTTGTTGTTGGTGTTAGGTACCATCGAGTCGGTTCCGACTCATAGCGACCCTATGTGCAAAAGAATGAAACATTGCCAGGTCCTGTGCCATCCTCACAATAGTTGCCATGCTTGGGCCCATTGTTGCAGCCACTGAGTCAGTTTATCTCGTTGAGAGTCGTTTTCTTTTTTACTGACCCTCTACTCTACCAAGCATGATGTCTTTCTCCAGGGACTGGTCCCTCCTGATAATATGTCCAAAGTATGTGAGATGAAGTTTAGCCATCCTGGCTTCCAATGAACACTCTGGCTGCACTTCTTCCAAGACAGATTTGTTTGTTCTTCTCATAGTCCATGGTATATTCAATATTCTTCATCAGCACCATGATTCAAAGGCATCAATTCTTCTTCGGCCTTCCTTATTCCTCTCCAGCTTTCACACGCATGTGAGGCTATTGAAAACACCATGGCTTTGGTCTGGCACATCTTAGTCGTTAAAGAGACGTCTTTGCTTTTCAAAATTTTAAAGATGTCTCTTGGAGTAGATTCGCCCAATGCAATGTGTCTTTTGATTTCTTGACTGCTGCTTCCATGGGCATTGACTATGGATCCAAGTAAAAGGAAATCCTTTACAACGTCAATCTTTTCTCCATTTATTATGATGTTGTTTATTGGTCCAGCTGTGAGGATTTTTGTTTCCTTTATGTTGAGGTGCAATCCATACTGAAGGCTGTGGTCTCTGATCTTTATCAGTAAGTGCCTCAAGGTCTCTTCACTTTCAGCAAGCAAGATTGTGTGATCTGCATATTGCAGGTTGTTAATGAGTCTTTCTCCAATCCTGAGGCGGTGTTCTTCTTCATACAGTCCAGCTTCTCGAATTATTTGCTCAGCATACAGAGTGAATAAGTATGGTGAAAGGATACAAATCAAACTTGGGATGGAGAAATCTCAGAGAGGTCTAGTGTCTTACCCAAAGTCACAGCTAGTGAGGAACCCAGCAGGGATTGCAGGGTGCTCTCCTCTGTAGCCGCCTCAACCCCTTCATCCCTTCCTCTTTGGACAGATGTAGACCTCTTTGTTAGTGCAGGTGGGAGGTAGCCCTTTCCCTGCAGAGCAGCTGACTGGGTCCTCGCTGAGACCAGCAGTCCATCAACCTGATTGGTTTCCGGCTTCCTCTTCGGAATGGCTTTCTAGAGCCCCCTGAGAAGCTCCAGGAACCAGCTGCCTGTCAGCCACCTTGTTAAACTGGTTTCCAGATGTCTCCACCTCAGTTTGAGGAAGCAGGAGAAGGGTGAGTGACTGGGAGTTTCTCCATTAAATTTAGTCTGCAGGGTTGGTAATAAATAATGCTGTGGACCAACAAAGGAGGTGGTCTCAGGAGATGGAGCAAGCCAGAGGATATCCTCGATGATATGTGTGAAGATGAGAGAGATCTGCAGACAGAGAGACCAGAATATTTGGGACAAGAGAGGAGAGAGAGATGGACAGACAATTAGAGACCGAATGTGAATGGGGGAGACTACGAAATTGTGAGCGTGTGAGAAAGAAACAGGACAGAAAGAGGAAAGGAAACAGAAAAGAAGAATGGGGACCAATGGCCCAGACAAAGCTATTTTGCCTAAAGCTTTCCATTGTGCTCATTTGCCACGTCTTCTTCACAGCAGCCAGGAAAGTCCACAGCCAACTTGCAAGGAGGATGTCCTGTGTGTCAAGCCCCATCTGCTTTACAGAGCAGCTCATTTACTCTTCGCAACAAATTTCCGAGGTAGCTGCTGTGATTACTCCCACTTCACAGGCAGAAAAAGTGAGGCTTAGAGAATTTATGAAATTTGCTCAAGGTCACATAGCAGTAGAGAAGTCTAGCTTCCATACGTGAACCCTTAACCACTCCACTTTCCTTGGTGGTATGATTTGGTGGAATAATATTTCCTGTCTTGGCTCATTCCACTGCTGGATACAGGAACTGTAGTTTGTTGGCACATTCTAAATTCAATATAATTCTGCCAGAGTAATTTTGACTCTGTCCGAATGTGGTACCCAGGCAGAGAGGACACAGAGCAAGAAATACAAATACATCCTGTCTTCTACGTGCTTATTTTGAAAAATGATGCATGTAGCCAGTTGGGTGGACTTATTTTTCTCCAACTCATGACTGAATTGACCATTTAGGTAGGTTTTTTCTGCTTCATTTACTGTGAGGGAGCGTTTATACATATATGAGGAACATGGGTATATTAGTTTGTTAAGGCTGCCGTTTGGAATCGACTCGATGGCGCTGGGTTTTTTTTTTTTTTTAAGGCTGCCGTAACAAATTACCACCAGCTTTTTTTTTTGTAGCTTAAAACAACAGAAATTTATTGTCTCACAGTTTAGGAGGCTAGGAGTCTGAAATCAAGGTGTTGTCAGGGCCATGCTGAGTCCTTCCTTGCCTCTTCCTAGCTTCTGGGGGTTGCCTTGCGTTTCTTGGTTTGGAGCTGCATCACTCCAAACTCTGCCTGTACTGTCATATGGCCTTCTCCCTTGTGTCTCCTCAGTGTCTCCGTATCCAGATATGTCTCTCCTTTATAAACACACCAGGCCTTGGCTTTAGGGCCCACCCTAGTCCAGTATGACTTCATCTTAATTTGGCCACATCTGCAAACCTCTATTTCCAAAAGACATCACATTCACAGATACCAGGGTTTAGAGCTTGAATATACATTTTGGGGGGACACAGTTTAATCCACTACAATGGGGCTGTATGGAATGTACAGGTGATAAAAAGTGAGAATAAAAGCAAATCTCAAAGAACAAGTGTGTGGTAAATTAATGCTCAGTCATTTCCCTCAAAACTAGAATTTCAACCTTAGGTTTATAGATTTTGCCCCATCCTTGATTCCTCCCTTTTTATGCTCACGTGTTGTATTGCTACCTGCCCTTCTGCAACTCCTAAACACCATCCCTAAGCTGTTAGCACATCATTAGGGTTTGGATTGAAGATGCTTTTTTATAATTATTCAAAATTCCCAAAGGGACACCATATTTGGGACAAATACTCTGTTTTACCCGGAGAGGCAGAGCTAACTCTGTTTCTTAAGCCTGAGTTTTATCTCCTATATCAAAGCTACCTGCTTAGCAGGTATGTAAGGAATATAGTGAAATTGGGCCTTAAAATAAAATAAGGCATCCCGCTGACTTGTCAGCAGGGCCGTGTGCAATGGATACTCTGGGTGTCTGATTGGCTGGACACTGAGCCCAGGATGTATCAGAAAATTTAAGCTGTCAGGTCCTGCCAAGGAATTTTCTAAACCTTAACCATACTTGAATCCAGTACAGATGATGCATGACAAACTATCCCCAAACTAAATGGTTTACAACAACAAACATTTTCTTATATTTCATGATTTTATGAGTCAGAAATTTGGGTAGGGCTCAGCTAGGCAATTCTTTTGCTCCACATGGTGGCAACTGGGATCACTTGATGGTTTTCAGCTGGCAGATGGGCCGATCCGGAGGGTCCAAGACAGTTTCATTCACATGCCTGTTGCCTTAGAGGGGAAGGCTGGAGAGTTGGGGTAAGCTAGGTACCCTCTCCTCTCCACGTACCCTCAGGGCCTCATCACATGCTCTCTGCAGCAAGTTAGTAGGACTTCTTCCAGAGTGGCTCAAAGCTCTGAAAGTGAATGTTGCTAGAGATCCAGGCAGAAGCTACAAGACGTCTAAAGACTTGGCCTCAAAAGTCCTAGAATGTCACTTCTGCAGCATTCTATTGCCAAGCAAGTTCCTAAGCCAGTCCAGATTCCAAAGGAGGGGAATTAGACCTTGCCTCTTAAATGTGGCTATCTTTAAAACACACACACACACACACACACACACACGAAAAACAGTTGTCATCGAGTTGCCTCTAACTCATGGTGACCTCATTTGTGTCAGAGTAGAAATTTGCTCCATAGGATTTTTAACAGTTGATTTTTTTTTTTTCAGAAGTACATTTCCAGGCTTTTCTTCTGCAGTACCACTGGGTATACTCAAACCTCCAACCTTTTGGTTAGCAGCACCAAGTGCGTCAACCATTTGCACCACCCTAAGACCCCATGGCCATCATTAATCAACCACAAATCCTTTCTAGCCCCGTGACTTGGTCACATGAAATCTGTGATTTGGGGGCCCTTCCCTCTCAATGAGAGGTGATAGGATATGAGCCTTTATTGCACTACCTACTACCAGATGTCCTGGCCGTTTAGCTCCTGTTATTTCAGTTTCTGTCTTGAGCTGGGCCTTTAGAGGCAGGACTGTAGACTCTGGGGATCTGGCAAGACAGAAACAGGTATTCCAGGCTTAGACACCCAGGACAATAAGAGGATTTAGCAAGGGAGTTAACACGAAGGGAGGGATCTGCTCCTGGAAGTGGGATCTAGCCAAAGTCAGCAGTAATATGATAGTTGGCATTTATATGCTAGGCTTTGTTCTAAATGCTTTACATATATTATTTTGCTGAGTATTTATAACAACTCTTGAATGTGAAGAAAACAAAAATCCTCACAACTGGACCAATAAACTTCATGATAAATGGAGAGGAAATTGAAGTTGTGCATGATTTCATTCTACTTGGATCAACGATCAATGTCTGTGAAAGAAGCAAGAAATCAAACAACGTATTTATTGCATTGAGCAAATCTGCAACAAACATCTTCAAAGTTTTAAAAACTGAAGATGTAATTTTGACGACTAAGATGCACCTGACCCAAGCTGTGGCCTTTTTCATTTGCCTCATATGCACGTGAAAGCTGGATAATGAAAAAGGAAGACAGAAGAATTGATATATTTGAATTGTGGTGTTGGCGAAGAATATCAAGTATGCTGTGGACTGCCTGAAGAACAAACAGATCTGTCTTAGAAGAAATACAACCAGAACGCTCCTTAGAAGTGAGGATGACGAGATTTCGTCTTGCGTACTTTGGACATGTTATCAGGAGAGACCAGTTGCTAGAAAAGGACTGCCAACCTTTTGGTTAGCAGCCTGAGCTCTTAACCACTGTGCCACCAGGGCTCCGGAAAAGGACATCATGGTTAGTAAAGTAGAGGGTCTGGGAAAACAAGGGAAACCTTCAGTGAGATGGATTGTTACAACAGCCACAACAATATACTCAAACGTACCAGCTGATCATGAAGATGGCAACTAACAACAAAAAAGTGATAAAAATACTGTACTGATACCCATTTTATAAGTGAGGAAAGTGAACCACAAAGAGGTTAAGCAACTTCCCTGGATTCACACTGCTAAAAAGTGAAGGGACCAATATTCAGACCTAAGCAGCCTGGCTCCAAAGGCCATGGGACCCAGGAAAGAAGCTATAACTAGTACAGTATTGCTGCCAGAGGGGGGTTCGCTTGTCTATTATCAGCATTACTAAGTTGCCTTCCCTTCTGTAGGAAGCCAAGTGTTCCCTTTGTGAGTTTGCAGAGTTCTGTGCTAACAAGCAAACCTTACCTTCAGCTACCTGTTAAAGTTAGGGTGACCAGGCACACCCATTCGTCTTCCATGGTCCCTTAGGGCTCACATGCAAATTAAATGAAATAAGTCTGTCTTTCGTTGTAACTACATTATTGCAAACATGGGTTGTTGATGTCAAGTCAGATTAATAATTTTATTGAGGATATAGTGGGTGTGTGTGTGTGAGGCAGTGCTAATACCTTTATGTGGAAATCTGAAGTCTGAGTTTTCTTCTCTGAGTCAGCAGGGACTAGGAACCACGCAAAATCCAGGTTTTCCCAAGAAAGGAGCTGCTGTGAGATTCCCATCAAAGCTTCTCATCTCTCTGAATCCCACACCCTGACCCCTAGCTGCGTGCACTTTGCATCAGTTCTTCTAAACAAATTTTCTTCTAAGGAGAGAGAGCAAGCCCCTGGGGAAGAATAGCCAGACTCCTCTGGGTATTTTCTAGGATTAGATGGGGAAGGCTGCTTGGCAGCGGTAAGCACGATGGGCCTGGCATCACGTAGGCTGTTTATAGCCCTCTGGCCGTATCCTTTCTCCTACGTGGATGGCAGATGGCCTGTATTTTTAATAATTAAAAAAAAAAAGGAGGCGGGAAATCAGGCTCAGCAGGCAAAATTTAGAGCCATCCAGGCAGTGCAAATGAGCTGTGAGTTTGTTTGGAAATTGGAAATGGTGTTTTCCCATCATGCTTGCCTGCAGCCTTGGTGCTTCCAGGAATTGGTGAGGGGGCTGCGTAAGGATAATCATTATCAGGGCTTGGCTGTGGTGGTGGGTGATGGAAACCACAGGCAGTCCCAGGGCCCCTCGTATTTCCAGGACTGTGTGCCTCAGAGCTCACAGCTGGCAATTTGTAAAACCTTCACCTCCAAGCTCCTTGTAGCCTCACAATAGCCATGAGAGGTAGAGATCCCAAATGATTACAGAAGCCAGCCTGCAAGACCAGCTTTGGGCCATTTAGGGAAAACAAGGAAATGCCCAGCTCTCAGGGGCAAGACTAAAGGCCTTTAAGAAGACGTGGTGGAGGTCCTAGGCCCTGCTGGGTTATATTGTGAAGAACTAATGATCAGCTTCATTTGTTCTCCACTGTGTGGAGACCAGGAGGCACAGAGGAGGAAGTCCTGGGCTGCAAACTGGAGGCCCATATTCCTATCCTGGCCTGATATCTCTTAGCCATGTAGCCTTGCTGGTCATTGTCCTTTTCTGGGTCTTACTTTCTATATTTCTAAAAGACCAGAACTGAATCCTACAATGAAAAGAGGTTGGAGAGGTGATCATTGTAAATATAACCTGATCCTATAAAGAGATGCAGAAAAATCTTGGTAGCAGAGAAGGCTGTAGACTTTGGGAATGTGACCAGAGAAGCTATGATGCTTTGCTTTGGAAAGACCACTAACATATAAGTAATCCTGGGCATCCTGGAATGGGTTGAGTAGACTTGGATATGACAATTCCAAGGACGCCCTTTCATCAGAATGGATCCCCCAAAAATGATGTGATCCCAGAGAACATAGGAAACCCTGGTGCCATAATGGTTAGGTGCTATGGCTGCTAACTAAAAGATCAGCAGTTTGAATCCACCAGGCTCTCCTTGGAAACTCCAAGGGGCAGTTCTACACCGTCCTATAGGGTCGCTATGAGTCAGGATCGACTCAGTGACAACAGGTTTGATTTTTTTTTTTTTCAGAGAGCATGTACCCAAGTCTCATCCTACCAACGTTGCCTTTCCTGCTTGCTGGATGCTGAGATCAGGGTTTCCCTGAGAGCAGGGAGAACCAGCTCTGATTGTGTGCAGACTTGGCTGAGACAGCATAGTCCACACTGTTCCCCTTCTGCCCCCGTGTGAGGAACCACTGCATCTTAGCACTTCAGGTTCTGGCTGGGAGGGCTGGGAAAGAGCATTCCAGGGGCTGACGGAGGATGGAAAGCTGCCCTCCGCCCCCTACCTCCCATCCAGCATTCTCGCCTGGTCTCTGCTGGGCCCCACTGACCAGCTGCTACCAGGGGCTAGACAGCCCAGCAGATGGTCTGAAGCTGGGAGGAGATGGTGTCCGTCAGTAGCAGACATATCACTGATGGTTAACGTGGGCCATTCAGTTCCTGAAGTCTCCTCTCTCCCTTTCTCCCTCTATCTCATTATCCATCCAGTTTCCAGACTCCTTCTTTCCTCCCTCCTCTCTTTCCATTCCTATTTCTCTCCCTCTTGAACTGTAGCTGTTGCTGTTAGCTGTCATCGAGTCCATCTTGACTCATGGTGACCCCACATGTGCAGGGTAGAACTACTCCATAGGGTTCTCAAGGCTGCGGCCTTTTGGAAGCAGATCTTCCAGGCTTTACATCTGAAGCACTTCCGAGTAGGTTTTTTATCACCAAACTTTTGATTAGTAGTCTAGCTCTTAATCGTTTGCACCAGCCAGGAATTCCACCCTCTTGAATGGACACTTCCTATTCCGTATTTTCTCTCTGGCTTTGCAGTGTTTGGCAAAGAAAGAGGGTTCCTTGCTACCCCCAGAAGAGGGAAGGTCCAAAGGTTGGATGTGAGACTCTTAAGGTAGCCCCGATTGTGAATATAAGGCAGGAAGAGGGGTCAGTTTCTTGGCATCACGCATTCCTGGCCAGAGAGTCTTGGGTTGAAGGAGGCTCTCCCCACACACAGTGAAAACCCCAGCTTAGCCCACACCCACTGCCCTTGGTGTGCCGAGAGCAATACCATCAACTTGTAGCAGTGGGGCTAAGGCCTCAGATAGCCTATCTCCCTGAGAAGGCCACGGTGAGGGCTCCAGTGCTCCAGGCTTCTGCCCACGTCACAGGATGCCCCATCCCCCTCATGTCCCGTCCCTCTTACTACATGGGAGGGGATGTGGCACTGCCTGTGTCTCCCACTATCCTCCCCTCTTTCTGAAAACACTTCCTGTCAGGACCCTGGCTGGAGAGAGTAGCTGAACCTGAGGCTAGGTCTTTGGGGGATTAGCTGTTGGTCTCAGACCCACTCACTAGCGGTGACTGTCCTGACTTTGGCTGTCCCTCTCCCTCCTAGAGCCTCCACCTCACAGGATTGGTGGTGTAGGAGCAGACTGCGGCTGGAGCAGTTCTTAGGATCTTTGCCCCAGGAATTTGCTTGTTTCTAATTGGAGCCCTGGTGCTGGAAGTGGTTAAGCTTTCAGCTGCTAACCAAAAGGTCAGCAGTTCGAATCCACCAGCTGCTCCTTGAAAACCCTATGGGGCAGTTCTACTCTTCCTTTAGGGCTGCTTTGAGTCAGAATTGACTCGATGGCAGTGGGTTTTAATCCAGATCAAGAGGCCTAGAGACTTCCCTGAAGCGAAAGAGAGAAAAGGAATTGTCCAAAGGAACACAGAGATCAGAAGTTTCTACTTTTTTAAGGCTCTGCTAGAGTCCCAGGTTTCATTCTAGATCCTAAAACAGAGCTGTCCAATAGAATATTCTGCACTAATGGAAATATTCTGTACCTATGCTGTTCAGTAGGGCAGCCACTAGTCACATGTAGCTATTGAGCACTTGAAATGTGGCTAATGAGACTGAGGAACTGAATTTCTAATTTTAGTTGATATCCAGTAAAGTAGCAACATGTGGCTAGTGAGAGCCCTATGGGAATGTTCTAAAACTTCAGGGGAGCCTGAGGGTTAGTAGATAAGCCTTCAGGTAAACAGAGCATTTTACAAAGCACTTTTACTTGGTTCTCTCAACAGAAAGCTCGGCATCTGTCACAGAATGAAAAGCTGCAAAAATGGACTCTTTTAACCCACACAACACTTGGCGGGGGTGGAGGGGGGTGCTGTTGTTATCCACATTCTACAGATGAGGAAGTTGAGACACAGCAAGGTAGTCTTTTGTTCAAAGTCACACAGCTCCTTCCTGGGGATGCAGGATTTGCAAACAACCCACATAACCCCAGAGCTGTGCTTTACCAAATATTCCACATTTTCCTCAAAATTCTAAGACCTAGATTCTAATTCTGGTTCTGCCACCAATGAGCCCTATGACTTTGGACAAGTCGTTTCTGTATACTTGGCCTCAGATAGCTCATCTGGGAAAGAAAGGGGTGGATGTGTGTGATTCCCGAGGTCTGCTCAGATCTAGGACTTGACAGTTCTACTGGGTTCAGCCCAGACCACATCTTGGGGCTCTGTCTAAACACATTCTGGGATGGACATCCCAGTGCTTCAGACGCTGTGACCTTCTGTGAGGAGAACGTTGGGACAGTTGGGACACAAGGAAGGATCAAAGGGCAGGCGGCATTTGAAATGGATCTTGGGATAAAATATGGACAGGCGGAGATAAGAGGAAAGTTGTGTGAGCTGAGGTAAGATGGTAGGGTTGCAGGCAAAGGCAGAAGAAGGGGCCCATTGGAGAAAGGGGCCACTGGGTTAAGGGAACTCCTCTGAAACCTCTTCTAGAAACCCACTGAAGAAATGCTTCTCCAAGAGCAAGGGGGCTAGCAGGAAACACAAAAATAACACAAGGCTGGGATGAGGGAGGTCTAATTTTTTGCCTAGTATATGCTGTCACTTCTCTTTTGAGCTGATTGTAATATTTCCAACTTCCTCCCCTTTCTCTAGCCAGGGGGTTAGTGACTAGAGGCTGACAGCACATTAGGCATTTTCTGCTCTGCCTCTGTGACTTTAAACATGTCCTAGGGCACAGAGCATCCACCCTGCCCTGTCCCCAGGAACACCCAAGCTGTTGTCTAAAATTGCCCAGGCAGCATTCTTGGCCCTGACGCCCCCACCCTGGGCTCTCATTCTGGGCTGTATTATTCCCTTGGAGCTGCTCCGCCCTCTTCTTGCTGGCAGACTGCTGACACTGCCTGCCACTATAGAAGTCGGATTGTGACTACAGCTCAATCCTGTGAATTGGAGTCTCTGCTTTAGCCACATGGAAGGAGAGACCTTTGAGTGCTTTGTGTGTGTTAGGCATTGCACTGTGGGGCAACCCTGGATAAATAAACAAGGTTCTTCCTTCCAGAAGCTCATGGTCCAGGTGTTGTACCTCAAACACCTAGACGTATCGTAAATGACCAAATTGGGCCAGATGAAAGATAGTAGGGAAGAGTAGGGATTAGCTGAACTCAAGTCTTGCTCACTCCATTAGCTCCAGCTTGTTATTGCCACCCAGAAACATGGGCAGAATGTGCTAGATTCTCCTTTTCGCAAAGAGAAGCTGGAAATCTGAATTCTGATTTGAAATTTCCAGTTTTTTTTTTTTTTTTTTTAAATTGCATGCTGGCCAAATAAAACTCATCTCTGGGTGAAAAAAGTTCCCGTTTCTTTCTTGTACTCTGGCAAATTGTTGAGTGGTTGAAGAAAGGAAGGAATGAGATGAACTGGCCTCTAGAAATTGCTGTTCTCTGTGTGCAGGTGTTGACACTGTTTTCCTGCTTCAGTATGAGCTTGTTTGTACCAGAGCAATTAACCAGATAATTATCCCATTGGAACATTAATCACAAAGTCCAAGTCAACACAAGAGCAATGGGCACATGTATATTTGCTGCTCGGGGTTTTTTGTTGGGGGTGGATTAGTTCTGCCTTCTTCCTTACGCTCAGGGTTAGAAAAGAACACTGGTAAATATTTTTCTTAGATCATAAAGCCTGAAGCTCCTGGGCCAAGACAGAGTTGAGAACAGGGATTGGGATCCCCCCAAAGTCCTCCACCTCACAAATACGGCAACATTTATTTTGTATGAAATGCACATTTTTATACTCTCAGTCTTGCATTCAGTACCCACTCTGGGATCGTAGCTACATGTGTTGTGTTGTTTCTCTGGCAGGATTACCTTCTCGGATGGAATTCTGTCAAAGTGTTCCAAACAATACAGCCAACAACTCAATGCCTGAGAAAGGCTGTTGGACGGCTATGGCCAATGGTCATCAACAATTGTCCAGATAATGATCCTTTCAGTGTTATTTTATTCTCTTTTTTTTTTTTTTTTGGCTGTCTGTATCATCAGGCAATTACAAGTTGATTTAGCAATTAGTTCAAGCTGAGATAGCAAAGGAATTTCATTTTCTGTAACAATCTGATCAGTTGGTGGCTGCCTGGTGTGCTAAATTAAAAAGGACCCTAAGGCTGACATGAGCTCAGTGGGAAAGATTACAGTTTTAATTACCTCTGTTGCTATAGGAACAGAATCTGTGGGTGGTGCAAATGGTTAATGCTCTCAGCTGCTAACGAAATGGTTGGAGGTTTGAGTCTAACCAGGTACCTCAGAAGAAAGACCTGGTGATTTACTTTTGAAAAACCAGCCCCTGAAAACCCCTATGGAGCACAGTTCTACTCTGATACATACAGATAACCGTGAGTCAGACTCAACCTGACGGCAACTGGTTGGTTGATCGGTTGGTTGGTTGGCTACAAGAACAGAATGTGGAGTGGTGGTTCTGTGTGCTACGTATTTACCATCTATGATCAAGACCAACACCTTACCATCTATGATCAAGACCAACACCTTCATTTTAGAGACAAAGAAGAAGGTGAAAGAGAATAAATGATGTCTGTGAGCTCGTAAAAGTAAGCATCAGGTTGAGGACTTGAAAGTGGAATTCTTGTTGTTGTTAGGTGCCATTGAGTCGGTTCCGACTCACAGAGACCCTAGGCACAACAGAGCAAAAGCTGCCAGGTCCTGCGTGATCCTGACAATTGTTATGCTTGAGCTCATTGTTGCAGCCACTCTGTCAATCCACCTCGTTGAGGGTCTTCCTCTTTTCCGCTGACCCTGTACTTTGCCAAGTATGATGTCCTTTTCCAGGGACTGATCCCTCCTGACAACATATCCAAAGTATGTAAGACACAGTCTCACCATCCTTGCCTCTAAGGAGCATTCTGGCCACACTTCCTCCAGGACAGATTTGTTCGTTCTTTTGGCAGTCCATGGTATGTTCAATATTCTTTGCCACCACCACAAATCAAAGGCATCAATTCTTCCTTAGTCTTTATTACTCATTGTCCAGCTTTCACATGCATATGAGGCGATTGAAAATACCATGGCTTGGGTCAGGCGAGCCTTAGTCTTCAGGGTGACATCTTTGCTCTTCAACACTTTAAAGAGGTCCTTTGCAGCAGATTTACCCAATGCAATGAGTCTTTTGATTTCCTGATTGCTGCTTCCTTGGCTGTTGATTGTGGATCCAAGTAAAACGAAATCCCTGACAACTTCAATCTTTTGTCCGTTTATCACGATTTTGCTCATTGGCCGAGTTGTGAGGATTTTTGCTTTCTTTATGTTGAGGTGCAATTTATACTGAAGGCTGTGGTCTTTGATCTTCATCAGTAAGTGCTTCAAGTCCTTTTCACTTTCAGCAAGCAAGGTTGTGTCTTCTGCATAATGCAGGTTGTTAATGAGTCTTCCTCCAATCCTGATGCCCCGTTCTTCTTCATATTATCCAGCTTCTCGGATTATTTGCTCAGCATACAGATTGAATAGGTATGGTGAAAGGATATATAACCCTGATGAACACCTTTCCTGACTTTAAACCGATCAGTATCCCCTCGTTCTGTCCAAACAACTGCCTCTTGATCTATGTAAAGTTTCCTCTTTTGAGCACAATTAAGTGTTTTGGAATTCCCATTCTTCGCAATGTTATCCATAATTTGTTATGATCCACATAGTCGAATGCCTTTGCATAGTCAATAAAACACAGGTAAACATCCTTCTGGTATTCTCTGCTTTCAGCCAGGATCCATCTGACATCAGCAATAATATCCCTGGTTCCACATCCTCTTCTGAATCCAATCTGAATTTCTGGTGGTTCTTAATGATACCATTCTATAATTTCTGCATTTGGTTGGGTCACCTTTCTCTGGAATAGGCAAAATATGGATCTCTTCCAGTCAGTTGGCCAGGAAGCTGTCGTCCATATTTCTTGGCATAGACGAGTGAGCACCTCCAGCGCTGCATGTTTGTTGAAACATCTCAATTGATATTCCACCAATTCCTGGAGCCTTGTTTTTCGCCAATGCCTTCAGTGTAGCTTGGACTTCTTCCTTCAGTACCATGGATTCCTGATCATATGCTACCTCTCGAAATGGCTGAACATCAACTAATTCTTTTTGGTATAATGGCTCTGTGTATTCCTTCCATCTTCTTTTGATGCTTCCTGAATTGTTTAATATTTTCCCCATAGAATCCTTCACTATTGCAACTCAAGGCTTGAATTTTTTCTTCAGTTGTTTCAGTTGGAGAAACGCTGAGTGTGTTCTTCCCTTTTGGTTTTCTAGCTCCACCTCTTTGTACATGTCATTATAATACTTTACTTTGTCTTCTCAAGCTGCCCTTTGAAATCTTCTGTTCAGTTCTTTTACTTCATCATTTGTCCCTTCTTAGAAAGTGGAATTACATCTCCTAATTCGTGGTGTAGAGTTTCCCTATCAAACAAGAAATATTTAATGAACACCTATTGAATGACTAGTTATCCAAATCATTTTCTCTCTGACTTACGTTTTTTTATTGGAAAAAATTTTCTCTCTAATAAAGGAAGCCCATATCATAGAACTATAGAACCACATCCCAAATTTGGGCCTTCAAATTTTCCTTCTATGTATTTTAATTATATTAAACTTTGACATAATTTTACAGTCCAGAACTGTTCTGTCCAGTATGGTAGCCACTGGCCACATGCGGCTATTAACTTGAGATGTGGCTAGTGCAACTGAAGAATTGGATTTTAAATTTTATTTCATTTTAAATAATTTAAATTTACATAGCCATACTTGGCTAGTGGCAACTGTATTGGACAACACGAATAGAAAACATTTCAATCATTGCAGAGTTCCACTGAATAGTGCTAACCTAAAAAAATGCCCAACTAAAAAAAATGCTCATTTCATTTTTTCTTTTGTGGAGCTGTGCTCCATAGGTTTTTTTTCTTTCTTTTTATTTTACATTATATGAAGGTTTACAGAAAAAAACTAGCTTCTCATTACACAGTATGTACATTGTTTTATAACAGCCTCATGACATGTCAACACTCTCCCTTCTAGACCTTGGGTTCCCTATTGCCAGCTTTCCTGTTCCCTCCTGCCTTCTATTCCTTGCCCCTGGGCTGGTGTGCCCCTTTAGTCTCATTTCTTTTTATGGCCCTCTCTAATCTTTGGATGACGGGTGAACCTCAGGAGTGACTTCATTACTGAGCTAAAAGCGTGTCTTTGGGCCATGCTGTCAGGGTTTCTCCAGTCTCTGTCAGGCCAGTAAGTCTGGTCTTTTTTTGTGAGTTAGGATTTTGTTCTAAATTTTTCTCCACCTTTGTCTGGGACCCTCTATTTGTTCCCTGTCAGAGCAGTTAGTGGTGGTAGCTGGGTACCATCTAGCTGTGCTGGACTCAATCTGGTGGAAGCTGTGGTAGTTGTGGTCCATTAGACCTTTTCCTTTTCTGTTCTTACCAGTCTAATCATTTTTTAAAGCTTGACATAAATAAGACTTCTGTTTTTCTTATTGTGCATTAGGTGAAAATTTACTGAGGAAATTAGATTCGCATTCAATAGCTGTTCATGGCCTTAGCTTCATTCCCTACAACATGTCAGCACTCTCCCCATTTTCACCCTGGGCTCCCCATTGCCTTTTATCCTGATTTTCTACCCCTTCCTGCCCTCTCATCTTTGCTTTTGGGCAAATATTGCCCTTTTGATCTCTTATAATTGATTATTCGAAGAAGCACATTCCTCTTGGGTGTTATTGTTTATTTTATGGGCTTGTCTGTTGTTTGGCTGCAAGGTGGTCTCTGGGAATGACTTCAGTTCCGGGTCAGAAGGGTGTCTTAGGGCCATAGTCTCAGAGATTTCTCCATTCTGTTTCAGACCAGTAAGTCTGGTCTTTTTTGTGAATTTGATCTTTTGTTTTACATTTTTCTCCCAGTCTGTCTGGTGCCCTCTGTTGTAATCCCAGTCAGAGATGTTGGCAGTAGTAGCTGGGCACTATCTAGTTCTTCTGGTCTCTGGGCTGTATAGGTTGTGGTTCATATGGTCAATTAGTCCTTTGGGCTAATTACACCCTTGAGTCTTCGATTTTTTTCACTCCCCTTTGCTCCGGACTAGAAGAGACCAATAGTTGTATCTTAGATGGCCCTCGCAAGCTTTTAAGGCTCCAGATGCTACTTACCAAAGTAGGATGTAGAAAATTGTCTTTAAGAACTACATTGTACCAATTGACAGAAATGTTCTCCTAGTCTATGGTCCTTGTACTTCTAGCCTGGGAACTTTATCCTGTGAGGTGTTTTGTTATGTCTAAGAGATTTCCCTGACTGTTACACTTGTGTGCTCTATTGTCTATATTAATATATGAGAAGCACCTACTGTCATGTATTTAGAAATTTCCACCACCAAACCTGTGACTGCTGGTGGGTGTACATCCTTATACCCTCCTAACTTCTTGGCATATTTATCTATGTATCCATTTGTATTAGTTATTTAGTGCTGTTATAAAAGAAATATCACAAGTGGATGGTTTCAACAAAGAGAAATCTAGGAGGGTAGAAGTCCAAATTCTGGTTGCCAGCTCCAGGGGAAGTCTATCTTTCTCTGTTGGCTCTGGAGGAAGGTCCTTGTCATCAATCTTCCCCTGGTCTAGTAGCTTCTCAGAGAAGGGACCCCGCATGCAAGGGACATGCTCTGCTCTCAGTACTGCTTTCCTGGTGGTATGAGGTCCCCATATCTCCCTGCTTCCTTCTCTCTTTATATCTCAAAAGAGATTGGCTTAAAACACAATCTAATCTTGTAGATTGGGTCCTGCCTCATTAACATAACTGCCACTAATCCCATTCTCATTAATGTCATAGAGATAGGATTTACAACACATAGGAAAATCACATCAGGTGACAAAACGGTGGGCAATCACACAATACTGGGAATCGTAGCCTAGCCAAATTGATACACATATTTTTGGGGGACACAATTTAATCCATGACAGTTGTGTTGTGCTCACTTCTCCCATATTGTGTATTACCTTTCCCTTCACCAATACTAACACATGTATACTATCTATTTGGTAATTTTCCCTCACTCTCCCTTCCATCCCCGGTAACTACCAAAGTTCCCCCCCCATGCATAAACCTTTTGTTGTTACTTTATAATAGCAGTCTCATACAATATTTGTCTTTTTGCCATTGACTTATTTCACTTAACATAATGTCCTCCAAATTCATCCATGTTGTGAAGTGTTTTGTGGATTATTTATAGTTGGGTAGTATTCCATTGTGTGTATGTATAACAGTTTGTTAATTCATTCACCTGCTGGTGGGCACTTAGGTTTCTTCCTCCTTTTTTTTCTACTATGAATAATGCTGCAATGAACATGAGTGTGCATAAGCCTATTCATGTCACAGCTCTTATTTCTTTAGGGTATTTAATTAGGAGTGGGATTGTTGGCTCATGTGGTATTCCTATTTCTAGCTTTCTGAGGAAGCACAATACCATTTTCCATAGTGGTTATACCATTTTACATTCCTACCGTCAGTGTATAAGTATTCTAATCTCCCCTAAATAAGATGTTTTTAATACTCCCAATGCCCAATTTCTTTTGACCAGCTCCTGACTTTTTTTTCCTCCACCCCTTCTCCTTTTAGTTTGGGTCCAAACCAGAGCTGGGCTTTAAGTAGGTAGGATCTGAATTGGTGGATTACATGCAGCCCTTTCTGTTTTGGGACTGTTGTTTGCCGTCGAGTCAATTCCAACTCATAGCGACCCTGTAGGACAGAGTAGAATTGCCCCATAGAGTTTCCAAGGAGCCCCTGGCAGATTTGAACTGCTGATCTCTTGATTAGCAGCTGTAGCACTTAACCACTACACCACCAGGGTTTCCCTTAGTTATCTAGTGCAGCTATAACAAATAAAAACACAAGTGAATGGTTTTAACAAAGAGAATTTTATTCTCTCAGAGTCCAGTAGGCTAGAAGTTCGAATTCCAGTTGCTAGCTCCAGGGGAAGGCTCTCTCTCTCTCTGTCAGCTTTGGTGAAAGGTCCTTTTCATCAATCTTCCTGGTCGAGGAGTTCTCAGTGCAGGGACACTGGTCCAAAGAATGCACTCTTCTCCTGGCTCTTGTTTCTTGGTGATATGAGGTCCCCATGTCTCTCTGCTTTCTCTCTTTTATATCTCAAAAGAGATTGACTTAAGCCACAACCTCATCTTGTAGATTGAGTTCTGCCTCATTAACATAACTGCCTCTAATCCTGTCTTATTAACATAATAGAAATAGGATTTACAACTCATAGGAAAATCACATCAGATGACAAAATGGTAGGCAATCACAAAATACTGGGAATCGTGGCCCTGCCAAATTGATACACATTTTTGGGGAACACAATTCAATCCATGCCAACGGTCTTATTATTTGTCTTCTTTTTCAGAACTCAGCTTAAATATAAGGAAAGGGTTTCCTGAGAATACTCATCTGTAATCTTAAAGCCCTGTCCTTACTTTTCTTTGTGAAATTGGCCACTGCAGTGATACTGTTGTTTAGTATGGTATGATAAGGAAACAGGCCTTCAATTCCATTTCTACCACTTATAGCTGGATGATATAGAGCATAGTATTTAACCTCCCTGTGCCTCAGTTTCCTCATTTGTAAAAGGAGGCTGATAGTAATAATAGGTCCTACCTCCTAGGATTAAATAATAGTGCTTAGTTTAACACCAGAATTTCTGCTTCAAGTGCCTGTTTATTTGTTTTTTTCCCCATTAGACTGTACAGGCCTTGAGGGCAGGCTCTCAGCACAATGCCTGGCAAGTGGTAGGACTTCAATAAACATTTGTTTAATGAACAAGTGAGTGAATCACTGGGTCAGATAATCATTTCTCACTGCTTTCATATGTCCTTGCATGAACTTTCTGTTCAGCACGATTAAACCTCCGCTCCTGGCTTCTACCACCCATTGCCTGTTGTTTCTTTTTTCTCTTTTGTCTCTGTTTATTTTCCTTTTGTGAGTCCTTCTGCTGATGGGGTCCTTTCAGGGTCATTTAATCCATTCCCCTATTTTCAGCAAGTTCTGACATCCATTCACCCTCTGCACCAGCTTGGCAACTGGGCCTGGGGATAACATCCAACACAAAGACTTTCAAAATTCCCCAAACAAGGATTCTCTCTCTCCCTTTAGGAAAGTCCCAGGGCTGCAGGCATGAGGACATTGGTCTGTCTTCCATGACGCCATTCCCTGGGTACTGGGCAAGGAAGTGAGTGGGTAAGAGGAGATGTGTCTTTGGCCCCCACCTCGAGGGGGGGGCATCTTTCTGCCACCTTGGCTGGGATTATGTGAATCTGAAAACAGCCTTGCCTTCTGGGTTTTATCATGTGGCTGCCTCCCTGTTCTACCACCTCCTCTCCTGGCACAGAGGTGGTCTTTTCCTGTCTTTGGTTCCTTCTGAAATATCAAACCCCATTGCATCATGGTGCTTCAACCAACAGCATGTCCAAGCCAGGAACTTGGAGACCATGGCTGCATTTTAAATTCTCCAGAGGTTCCTGTTCCAGAGACACACTCATAGCTGTCTGGGGCCAACGTGGCCTTTAAAATGCAATGCAAATGGGCAATTCCATCAACCCACAGCCCTCTGGGCTCAATGTCCAAACCATTTACTTGCCTGTCTGGTAGCTCCAAAGAGCATGCCTCCAATGAATTGCAACATCCCTTGAGGCTCGTCATGAATTGAATAATGTCCCCCCAAAAATGTGTGCATCAATTTGGCTGGGCAAATATTGCCGGTATAGTGTGATTTTCCTATATCTTGTAAACCCTGCCTCTCTGATGTTAATGAGGGAGGATGGGGAGCAGTTGTGTTAGTGAGGCAGGACTCAATCTACAGGATTGGATTGTGTCTTTAGGTAATCTCTTGAGATATAAAAGAAGGAAGCAAGCAGGGAGACAGGAGGATCTCATACCACCAAGAAAGCAGTGTCAGGAGCAGAATATGTCCTTTGGACCTGGGGTTCCTTCACAGAGAAACTCCTGAGGAAGATTGATTAGAAGGCCAATAGAGAGGGAAAGCCTTCCCCTGGAGCTGACACCCTGAATTTGGACTTTTAGCCTACTTTACTGTGAAGAAATAAATTTGTTAAAGCCATATACTTGTGTTATTTTTGTTACAGCACCACTAGATAACTAAGGTCCCTCTCCCCCTTTTCATGAGTTCTTCTCTGACTGCCTCTTTTCCTCCAGCCTTCTGCTGTCCCCATTTTCCTCCTGGAACCCACAGTTTTGACATCAAGCCATCTCTAGAGGGTGAGCAGCCAGAAGGAATTCATGCCCGATGAGATTGGTGTAGACTCGACTGAGTTCTGGCTACTTCCTTGGCCAGCATGGGGTTGTCCAGTCCAGGTCACCCATTCTAAGGATCCCTTTCATTTCTAAGAATTAAAGTCAGACATTCCTACATATTAGGGAGATCATATCCATGGCAAAATACTGCCTACCATTTCCTCTCCTTTCCTCTCTCCCTACCTCTCTCCATCCCTCCCTTCCTCTTTCCTTCCCTCCCACCTTTCCTTCCTTCCCTCTCTCCACAATTATTTATTTTCTGGCTCTCATGTGCCAGACAGATGCTAAAGAAACAAAATCAAATATTCAAATATTCTCCATTCTTGTCTTCTAGAACTTACATCAGAATGGGAGAAACATACTCACAAGCAGATAACTATAAATGAATATGAGAAATGCAATCATTTATACAATCACAGAGACCTGCAGGAGTCTAGAGGAGGCATCTAAGCCAGGTTGTGCAGAAGGTGGGTCAGCTTAAAGAAAAGTGATCCCCAAACTCTGATCTGCAGATCCATGGCATCCCAGGTCAGAAGAGAAAAGAGAAAAATAAGGACAATGTAGTACATGTGTATGAATTCACATTTCTTGAAAACTATTGTCTTTATTCTGAGATTCTGTACCCTTATGGTATCTTATATAGAATGATGGCAATATTAGGTGATAGTAGCAATGGCGGTAAAAGTCCCATGTACTGTGGACATGTTATCAGGCAGACCAGTCCCTGGAGAAGGACATCATGCTTGGTAGGGTTAGGGGGTTAGTGAAAAAGAGGAAGTCCCTCGATGAGATGGACTGACACAGTGGCTACGACAATGGGTTCAAGCACAGCAACAATTCTGAGGATGGTGCAGGACCAGGTAGTGTTTTACATAGGGTTGTTATGAGTTGGAACCAACTTGATGGCACCTAATGGCGGTAGTAGTTATTATTTTGTGTATATGTTTTTATTTGGTAAAAGGGGGCAATCACATACCAGTCCTCCAAAATTTTTGGAAATCTTACTGGTCCTTGAAATTCCAGAATCTTGGGACTTCTGACTTAAAATATGAGTAGCAGGTATGCGGGCAAAGGATAGAGCATTTTTTGGCAAAGGGCACTGGAACTGGTAACTGATGCGACGCTCTCCTGGCCTAATACACAGGCTGTTCTATAAACAGTAAGTGCATACTGCAAGTCTTTCTGTGCAAAAATGGGTCACAAGACCAACTCATAGAATGTGGTTTCATTATTTTCCCAGTAGAAGTGATAGGATTTTCACTAAGCCTTTTATACTTTTTTTACATAGGGTCTCTATGAATCGGAATCAACTCAAAGGCAACCGGTTTGTGTTTTTTTTTTTTTTTTCTGCTTTCCTATTGACTAAAAGGAAACCCTGGTGATGTAATGGTTAAGAGCGATGGCTGCTAACCAAAAGGTTGGCAGTTCGAGTCTACCAGGAGCTCCTTGGAAACTATATGGGGCAATTCTACTCTGTCCTGTACGGTGGTTATGAGTTGGAATCTACTGGACAGCAATGGGTCTGGTTTTGGTATTATTGGCTAGAATGCATTTGTGAGATTACTGGACTAGAAGTACACTGGGTGTTCGTGAAATGGAAAAGAAAAATGGTTTCAACTGAGGATCAAATCTGTGACCTTAGTATTAGCTGCCTTCACTCATGAATTGAGTCAGCCAGCTACAGACTAGCTGCTTGTTCTAGGAACAGATGGCAATATGGCAGAAGGTGAAAGTGTGTTGGCATGAAACAATAGACAGAACGCTGGTCTGAGAGTAAAAAAATTGTGCTCTAGCTCTGAACCCACCACTCTCTCGCTGTATGACCTTGACTCTGTTGCTTTCTTAGCCTCAGTTTCCTCATCTGCAAAAAAAAAAAAAAAAAGGGGGACTGGGTAACCTTGACCAGTCATTCTCACACCTTAATGTGCATTAGAATCACTTGGAGATCTTGTTAAAACTCAGATTGCTGGGTTCTACGCACAAAGTTTCTGATTCGGAAAATCTGGGCAGGGCCCAAGATACTGCATTTCTAAAAGTTGTCACATGATGTTGATGCTGCTGACCCAAGCCCTACACTTTGAGAACCACTATTGTTGTTGTTAGGTGCCATCAAGTCGGTTCCGACTCATAGCAACCCTATGTACCATAGTAAGAAACACTGCCCGGTCCTGTGCCATCCTTACAATCATTATTTTGCTTGAGCCCTCTGTCGCAGCCACTGTGTCAATCCACCTCGGTGAGGGTCTTCTTCTTTTCCGCTGACCCTGTACTCTGCCAAGCATGACGTCCTTCTCCAGGGCCTGATTCTTCCTGACAACATATCCAAAGTATGTAACACGCAGTCTCACTGTCCTTGCTTCTAAGGAGCATTCTGGTTGTACTTCTTCCAAGACAGATTTGTTCATTCTTTTGGCAGTCCATTGTATATTCAGTATTCTTCGCCAACACCACAAATCAACAAAGATGTCAATTATTCCTTGGTATTCCTTATTCATTGTCCAGCTTTCACGTGCATATGATGTGATTGAAAATACCATGGCTTGGGTCAGGTGAACCTTAGTCTTCAAGGTGACATCTTTGCTTTTCCACACTTTAAAGAGGTCCCTTGCAACAGATTTACCCAATGCAATGCGTCTTTTGATTTCTTGACTGCTGCTTCCATGGCTGTTGATTGTGGATCCAAGTGAAATGAAATCCTTGACAACTTCAATCTTTTCTCTGTTTATCATGATGTGCCTTATTGGCCCAGTTGTGAGGATTTTTGTTTTATGGTGCAGTGCAATCCATACTGAAGGCTGTGGTCTTTGATCTTCATCAGTAAGTGGTTCAAGTTCTCTTCACTTTCAGCCAGCAAGATTGTGTCATCTGCATAATACAGGTTGTTAATGAGTCTTCCTCCAATCGTGATGCCCCGTTTTTCTTCATATAGTGCAGGTTCTCAGATTATTTGCTCAGCATACAGACTGAATAGGTATGGTGAAAAGATACAACCCTGACACACACCTTTCCTGACTTTAAACCACTCAGTATCCCATTGTTCTGTCTGAACAACTGCCTCTTGATCTATGTACATATTCCTCATGAGCACAATTAAGTGTTCTGGAATTCCCATTCTTCGCAATGTTTTCCATAATTTGTTATGATCCACAGATTCGAATGCCTCTGCATAGTCAATAAAACACAGGTAAACATCCTTCTGGTATTCTCTGCTTTTAGTCAGGATCCATCTGACATTAGCAGTAATATCCCTGGTTCCATGTCCTCTTCTGAATCTGTCCTGAATTTCTGGCAGTTCCCTGTTGATACACTGCTGCAGCTGCTTTTGAATGATCTTCAGCAAAATTGTGCTTGCATGGAATATTACTGATATTGTTCAATAATTTCCACATTCAATTGGATCATCTTTCTTGGGAATAGGCATAAATATGGATCTCTTCCAGTTGTTCGGCCAAGTAGCTATCTTCTAAATTTCTTGGCATAGAAAAGTGAGCACTTCCAGCGCTGCATCCGTTTGTTGAAACATCTCAATTGATATTCTGTAAATTCCTGGAGTCTTTTCTTTGCCAATGCCTTCAGTGCAGCTTGGACTTCTTCCTTCAGTACTATCAGTTCCTAATAATATGCTACCTCTTGAAATGTTTGAATGTCTACCAATTCTTTTTGGCATAATGACTCAGTGTATTCCTTCCATCTTCTTTTGATGTTTCCTGCATTGTTTTAATATTTTCCCCATAGAATCCTTCACTATTGCAACTCAAGGCTTGAATTTATTCTTCAGTTCTTTCGGCTTGAGAAGTGCTGAGCATGTTCTTCCCTTTTGGTTTTCTATCTCCAGCTGTTTACACATATTATTATACTACTTTACTTTGTCTTCTCGAGCTGCCCTTTGAAATCTTCTGTTCAGTTCTATTCATTATTTCTTCCTTTTGCTTTAGCTGCTTGACATTCGAGGGCAAGTTTCAGTGTCTCCTCTGACATCCGTCTTGGTCTTTTCTTTCTTGTCTTTTCAATGACCTCTTGCTTTCTTCATGTATGATGTCCTTGATGTCATTCCACAACTCATCTGCCCTTCAGTAATTAGTGTCCATTGCATCAAATCTATTCTTGAGATGGTCTCTAAATTCAGGTGGGATATACTCAAGGTCATATTTTGTCTCTCCTTTTCATTTTCAACTTGAACTTGCACATGAGCAATAGATGGTTCGTTTCACAGTTGGCCCCTGGCTTTATTCTGACTGATGATATTGAGGTTTTCCATTTTCTCTTTCCACAGATGTAGTCGATTTGATTCCTGTGTATTCCATCTGGCTAGGTCCATGTGTACAGTCACCGTTTATGTTGGTGAGAACAGGTATTTGGAATGAAGAAGTTGTCAGCCTTGCAAAATTCTATCATTCAATCTCCAGCATTGTTTCTATCACCAAGGCCATATTTTCCAGCACTTGATCTTTCTTCTTTATTTCCAACTTTTGCAGTCTAATCACCAGTAATTATCAATGTATCTTGACTGCACGTTCGATCAATTTCATACTGCAGATGCTGATAAAAATCTTCAATTTCTTCATCTTTCGCCTTAGTGATTGGTGGGTAAATTTGAATAAAGGTCATATTAACTGGTCTTTCTTGTAGGTGTATGGATATTATCCTATCACTGACAGTATTGTACTTCAGAATAGACCTTGAAGTGTTCTTTTTGACAATGAATGCGACACCATTCCTCTTCAAGTTGTCATTCCCAGCATAGTGGACCATATGTTTGTCTGATTCGTAATGGCCACTACTAGTCCATTTCAGCTCACTGACACCTAGGATATCAATGTTTATGTATTCCATTTCATTTTTTACAATTTCTAATTTTCTTAGATTCATACTTTGTACATTCCACGTTCCAATTATTAATGAATGTTTGCAGCTGTTTCTTCTCATTTTGAGTCATGCCACATCAATGAATGAAGGTCACAAAAGCTTTACTCCATCCACGTCATTAAGGTTGACTCTACTTTGAGGAGGCTGCTCTTCCCCAGTAGTCTTTTCAGTTTCTAATTAAACATTTGTTTGGTACCTTCTGTGTACCAATGGCTGACTATAAGACAGAGAAAGGAAGACTACCCCAATGTTCCTATCAAGGCTTCCCTGAAAACTTCTGCAATATGCAAGAGCTTTGATTTCTATATGGCACTTTGTACAGCCAAATCTTTCTGTGGTCTTAGGGACAGGAAGAGTTTGAAAAATTAAGTTCAACAGATGGTATTAAGTCTCCTCCTTCCAAGCACTTTTTCAGAGATGATTAGTAGGAAATGATACAGAGAGAGACCTGTTTATATATACATATCTGAATGGATGAAGCAATGTCAAAGAGGATTGCTGTGGATTAGTGTGGCAAGCTTGGGTCACCATGCCTGCCTCCACGTTCCCAACAGAAATCTTTGGGTGAATAATTCTCATTCCACAGAGCTATGGTGGGTGCTAAGACAAAGGCAGAATTGGCCCCTGCCGTATGTAGTTTGCCTAATCTAGGCAGTATTGGACATGGGGTGGAAATGTAATGACAGGGTTTAGCGGGCACAAGATAGAATAGGAAAATATTTATATCCACCAAGGTTAAGCGTTTTTTTTTTTTTTTTTTTTGGATTTGGGGGATACAGGGAAAGGGGGACTATGGTACCTATTTGGAGGGTAGACAAAAAGTGACTTGGAATATAAGCATGCTGGTCATCATTTATTCTCTAGCTCACTTACTCTCATCCTATATTTCTGCTTTGGCCACTGCTGCAGTAAACAGCTGTATGCAGGTGTGGCTGACAGTGGTGCCTCACCTTGGTTATACCACTTATCTCCTGCTCTAGGCCTGGAGCTTCCTTCCTTGTTGTAGTGTGAAACTGGTTCAAGCCTGTTCAGCCACTCTGTAGTGCTGGGGAGTTGGTGCTCTCTGGGGTAACTTTAACCAATGTACTCCTGGATTAACTTTTCCTCTTTACCTGTTTCATTCTTCCAGATCCTCTGTTTCTGTCTCCTGGGATCAATCGCTTCTCCAAAATAGACCACTTGCATGCAAGCCCTTGTCTCAGTTCCTGAATTTGGGGGGAGCCAAAGCTAAGATAATAAACATGTTTTACATTGTGGCAGCATTTTAAGAGTTCCAATGTTGGAGTCCCTGGGTGCTGTCATGGTTAACATGCTTGGTTGCTAATGAAAGGTTGGCAATTCGAGTCCACCAATACCTTATGTTTTTCATTTTAGAGGCTTTCTTTAAATGTTTGGGGGTTTTATTTGTATTTAACAGTGAGGCTAATAGGTATTTTTCATCTTCTCCTAGGAAGAATTCTCCTGTAAAGGGAACACTTCTCCTTAAGTGACTAAACAGTGAGCAGAATTCACCAAAGAACCTTTGGACACATTCTTAGAATTTATAAAAAAGTTTATTGAATATAATATTAATGCATTGGTTAGGAAACCCTGGTGGCATGGAGGTCAAGAGCTACGGCTGCTAACCAAAAGATTGACAGTTTGAATCCACCAGGTGCTCCTTGAAAACCCTGTGAGGCAGTTCTGTCCTATAGGTGTGCTATGAGTCGGAATCAACTTCACAGCAACAGTTAAGCACTTGGTTGCTAACCGAAAGGTTGGTGGTTTAAACCCACTAGCCACTTTTCAAGAGAAAGATGTGGCAGTCTGCTTCCATAAAGATTACAGCCTCAAAAATCCTGTGTAGGTATTTCTACTCTGTCCTATGGGGTGGCTATAAATTGGAATTAACTCAGTGGCACACAACAACAACATTATGTACAGAATCAAGTGTATTTTTATATGGCAACAATAAATAGCTATAAAATACAATTAAGACTGATATACAATTTAAAATAGCAGCAAAATATATAAGATACATAGGAGTAATCTGAGGGGCAGTGGTGGTTCACTGGTAGAATTCTCACTGAACATATGGGAGACCTGGGTTTGATTCCTTGCCAACACACCTCACGTGCAGTCACAATGCCTCTGTCAGTGGGCTTGTGTGTTGCTATGATGCTGAACAGGTCTCACTCAGACTTAGACTAGGAAGAAAGGCGTGACGATCTACTTAAAAAAATCAGCCAGTGAAAACTTATTGATCAAATAGAACTGGACAGCATTCTGTTCTGTTGTGCATGGGTAACCATAAATCAGGGGGTGACTTCACAGTAGCTAACAATAACAAGAAGGAACCAATTTAATAGAAAAAAATGTGTAAGGTCATTGTGAAGAGAATAATAAACAGCTTTTTTGAAAGGTATTAAGAACAAAATAAATATAACGACATACCATATTCGTAGAGGTTGTTGTTGGTGGATACCATCAAGTCAAGTTCAACTTATAGTGGCCCCATGTGACGGGGTAGAACTGCCCCATAGGATGCTCTAGGCTATAGTCTTTCTGGGAGAAGGTCACCAGATCTGCTGTCCTGAAGATCCACTGGGTGGGTTCGAACTACCAACGTTTTGTTAGCTGCTGAGCACTTTACGGTTTTACCACTAGTGCTCCTTTATTCATAAATCAGGGGATTCAGTGTTGTGAGGATGTCAAGTCTTGTTAATTTGATTTATTTATGCATTATAATTTAAAAAATCTCAGAAGTATTTTTAGTGGAACTCAATAAGCTGACCTTGAAACTCATATGAAATAACAAAGATCTAAAATCAATAGTTAAGACATACTAGATGAAAAAGAATCAGGCGGTGAAAGTGATTCTTCCAAATACCACCACAAATCTTTTTCATTATTTTTTTTAAACTCTGCATCAACAACATAATTACTTAAATCAATTATGAAAGCCCTGTCTTGGGTACCTAGTGCTGCTGTAATAGAAATACCTTAAGTAGGTGGCTCTAAAGAATAGAAATTCTGGAATTTCTGGAAGCTACAAGTCTAAGTCAGGGTTTTGGCCACGTCAGTTCCTTCCTTGTTGTTAACCCCAGGCATTCTTTGGTTCCTCGGGGTTCCTTGGCTTGTAGGCAATCCTGACATGGCATCTGTCTTCCCTTGTGTGTGTATTCTGGTCTATTTATAACTCAGGAGTGATTAGGTTTAGGATCCACCCTACACTAGTATGACCTCATTAACATAACAAAAGGAAAACTCTATTTCCAAACAGGATCACATTAATAGATACCAAACCCGTTGCCACTGAGTCGATTCTGACTCATAGTGACCCTATAGGATGGAGTAGAACTGCCCTATATAGTTTCCAAGGAGTGCCTGGTGGATTCAAACCACCAATCTTTTGGTTAGCAGCAGTAACTCTTAACTATTATGCCACCAGGAGGTATTTTTGGAGGACACAATTCAATCCATACCAAGCCCAAATATTTTATTAGCCCATACGTACATGAACCACAAGGGAAGCAGTTTAGTACAGAGCAGTGCTGTTCGTATAGAAATATAATGCAAGTTACAAATGTAATTTATATATTTTTTAATAATTACTTTAACAAAAATAAAAAGAAACAGATTAAATTAATTTTAACACTATAATTTATTAACTCACAATATCAAAAACACTACCATTTAGACATGCAATCAATCGATAAATTATTGAGATGTTTTACATTTCTTTGTACTAAGTTTTCAAATCCAGTGTAGAATTTACACTTACAATGCATCTCATTTCAGTCCCTCTGTCCCACTAGTAAAGAGCCCTGGTAGTGCAGTGGTTAAGCACTTGGCTGCTAACCAAAAAGTCGGCAGTTGGAACCCACCAGCTGCCCTGTGGGAAAAAGATGTGGCAGCCTGCTTCCATAAAGCTTACAGCCTAGGAAACCCTATAGTGCAGTTCCACTCTGTCCTATAGGATTGCTATGAGTTGGAATTGACTTGATGGCAATGGGTTTTTTTACCCCCTTTTGGTCACACTAGTCCCATTTTAAGTGCTCAGTGGCCACATGTGGCTAGTGACTACCATATGGACAGTGCAAGTGTAGAGGTTAAGGGTGTCACCTCTGCAGCCAGAATCACTACTTACCAGGCGTGTGACCTTGGACATTACTTAACCTTTCTGTGCCTTCGTTTCCTCATCATAAAATCAAACCAATAATAATACCTACTTTAATGGGTTGCTTTCAGAATTAAATGAATTAATAAGCATCTTTTATGGTGTACTTCCCAAGCTCCTCTAAACTCCTTACATAGATTGTTACTAGCTAATACACGGCAGAGGCAGGTCACTAGAAAAGGATGAAATCTTCAATGTGGTACTAAACATCATTTTTCACATGGCAGTAATAAAAAATGGACCACAATCTTACAACACATCTTAAAACTAATACTAGACAAGTCTAGAACTTAAAAGTGAAACGCAAAACTTGAAAACTTGAGCTAATTATTCTCTACTCAGAGGCCATAAAAGTATTTTCCTGTATCTTGTTTCCATCCACAAAAAAAAGAGTGATAAAATCGACTTGTGGTTCTTGAAATACACTGGAAAGTTAAGCCAACAAATACCAGGAGATATTTGCAACTTATATAACCAATAAAAGATTAATATTGAGAATATTTAAGAACTATTAGGAAATGATCGACAATCCACTTTTAAAAATGAGCAAAAAAAAGAAAAAGCATTTCACTAAACAAAAAGCCTATAAAGGTTTGAAATAATGTGCCAATTCATTAGCAATCAGAGAAATATAAATTAAAATAAAAATAAGATATAATTTCACATCCTCCAGATTGGCAAATTAAAGCATCTGCCAATACCAAGCACTGGTGTGAATACGGAGCTTAGGGAATTCTCATATCCAGCTGATGGAGTATAAATTGTTAAAAATCCTCCATGGGATTTGTTATGGATTGAATTGTGTCCTCCAAAAAGTTATTTTGAAGTTCTAACTCCTGTGCCTGTAAATGTGATCCTGTTTGGAAATAAGTGTTTTCTTTTTCTATGTTAATGCTGTCGTACCAGTGTAGAGAAGGAGACCTGATGGCACAGTGGTTTAGCCCTCTAATACTAACTGAAAGGTCAGGGGTTTGAATCCACCCGGTGGTTCACAAGAGAAAGATATGGCAGTCTGCTTTTGTAAAAATTATAGCCTTGGAAACCCTATGGGGCAGTACCCTGCCTTATAGGGTCTCTATGAGTTGGAATCAATGCGACAGCAATGGATTACTAGAATAGAGTGGTCCTAAACCTAAGCATTTCTCACTCGTGTATAAAAAGACCAGAATAGACACGGAGGCAGACACGCAGGGGGAGGACAGATGCATCTACAAGCCAGGAATGCCAGAGATTGTTGGCAGAAGCTAAAAGAATCAAAGAATTCAAACTTTCAGCCTCCTGAACTGAAAAAATAAAATCCTGTTCTTTAAAGCCAGCCATTTCTGGCATTTTTTTGTTACATTACCATTAGATTAAAAAAGAAAATTGGATTAAAAGCAAAGATGTCACTTTAAGGACTAACGTACGCCTAACCCAAGCCCTGGAGTTTTCTTCAATCACCTCATACGCATGTAAAAGCTGGGCAATGAATAAGGAAGACCGAAGATGTGAAAATTATCGAACAATATTATCAACATCGCACATTAGTAAAATTTTGCTGAAGATCATTCAAAAGTGTTTGCAGCAGTACGTGGGACAGGCAACTTCCAAAAATTCAAGTCAGATTCAGAGAGGATGCGGTATGAGGGCTATCATTGCTGTTGTCAGGTGGATCCTGGCTGAAAGCAGAGAATACCAGAAGGCTGTTTTCCTGTGTTTTATTGACTATGCAAAGGCATCCGACTGTGGGGATCATAACAAATTATGGGTAACATTGTGAAGAATGAGAATTCCAGAACACTTAATTGTGCTCGTGAGGAACCTGTACATAGATCAAGAGGCAGTTGTCTGAACCAGAAAAAGGGGATATTGATTGGTTTAAAGTCAGGAAAGGTGTGTGTCAGGGTTGTATCCTTTCACTAAATTTAGTCTGTATGTTGAGCAAATAATCTGAGAAGCTGGACTACATGAAGAAGAATGGGGCATCAGGATTGGAGGAAGACTCATTAACAACCTGCATTATGCAGATGACACAACCTTGCTTGCTGAAAGTGAAAAGGACTTGAAGTACTTGCTGAAGAAGGTCAAGGATTACAGCCTTCAGTATGGATTACATCTCAACATAAAGAAAATAAAAACACTCACAACTGGACCAATGAGCAATATTATGATAAACAGAGAAAAGACTGAAGTTGTCAAGGATTTCATTTTGCTTGGATCCACAATCAACACGGTGGAAGCAGCAGTCAGGAAATCAAAAGACACATCGCACTGGGCAAATCTGTTGCAAAGGACCTCTTTAAAGTATTAAAAGATGTCACCTTGGAGACTAAGGTGTGCCTGACCAAAGCCATGGCGTTTTCAATTGCCTCATGTGCGTATGAAAGCTGGAAGATGAATAACGACGACTGAAGAAGAGCTGGCACCTTTGAATTACTGTGTTGGTGAAGAATATTAAATATACCATGGACTGCCAGAAGAATGAACAGATCTGTCCTGGAAGGAGCACAATCAGAATGCTCCTTAGAGGCAAGGATGTCAAGACATCGTCTCTTATGCTTTGGACATGTTAACAAGGGGGGCCAGTGCCTGGAGAAAGGCATCGTGCTTGGTAAAGTAGAGGGTCAGGGAAAGGGAGGAAGAGGAAGACCCTCAATGAGATGGATTGACACAGTGGCTGCAGCAATGGGCTCAAGCAGAGCAACGATTGTGAGGATGGCACAGGACCCGGCAGTGTTTTGTTCTGTTGTGCACAGGGTTGCTATGAGTTGGAACTGACTTGACAGTACCTGACAACAACAACAACCAGGACAATAGATAACTAAGTCAGGAATAATTTTATGTTTTTGGTAAAGCTGAGCATAAGCAAGATTTATGCCCCAGGAAACATGCATATACGACCATACCCTAAAGAGTCTATGGTACATCAGCAGGAGACATGTACAAAATCAGCTGAAGCGTCGTTGTTCACAATAACACAAGCCTAGTAACAACCAGCAATCCAACCAAACAAAAATGGATAAATAAATTACATGTTTTTCATGTAATGTAATTCTATACCTCAGTGAAAATAATGAACCTTCGTACACATTTTAATGTGGATAAACCTCAAAAGCATAACGCTGAGTGAACAAAGCAAGGCATAGAATAAATACAATATGACACCATTTGTATCAAGTTCAAAAACAGGCAAAACTAAACAAGATATTGTTTAGAGACATATGCATATGTGGTAAAATTACAAAGAAAAGCAAAAAAAATTGATTAAAACAACATTCAGCATAGTGGCTGCTTTGAAACGGAGAGACATGCAGTAGGGAAGAACACATACAGGGTTCAGAGTTATTGATGGGGTTCTATTTCTTAAGTCGGGTGGGAGGCACAGGGTGTTTTTAATATAATTGCCGTAATTATATATGTACATTATATACACCCTTTTTAAGTCTATTATACTTTACACTGTAAGAAAAACTGATTGAAGTCTGTGTTTTGGAGTAAGGCCTTTTTTTTTTTTTAATTGTGCTCTAAGTGCAAGTTTACAAATCAAGCCAGCCTCTCACACAAAAACTTATATACACCTTGCTACATACTCCCAATTACTCTCCCCCTCCCCTTTTTTTTTAATAAGACAGCCTTCTCTCTCCTTCCACTTTCTCTTTTCGTGTCCATTTTGCCAGCTTCTAACCCCCTCCACCCTCTCATCTCCCCTCCAGGCAAAAGATGCCAGCATAGTCTCAAGTGTCCACCTGATCCAAGAAGCTCACTCCTCACCAGCATCCCTCTCCAACCCATTGTCCAGTCCAATCCATGTCTGAAGAGTTGGCTTCGGGAATGGTTCCTGTCCTGGGTCAGCAGAAGATCTGGTGGCCATGACCACTGGGGTCCTTCTAGTCTCAGTCAGACCATCAAGTCTGGTCTTTTTATGAGAATTTGGGGTCTGTATCCCATTGCTCTCCTGCTCCCTCAGGGGTCCTCTGTTGTGTTCCCTGTCAGAGCCCTCATCGGTTGTAGCTGGGCACCATCTAGTTCTTCTGGTCTCAGGATGATGTAGTCTCTGGTTCATGTGGCCCTTTCTGTCTCTTGGGCTCATAATTACCTAGTGTCCTTGGTGTTCTTCATCCTCCTTTGATCCAATTGATGCATCTTAGAGGGCTGCTTGCTAGCGTTTAAGACCCCAGACACCACTCTCCAAAGTGGGATGCAGAATGTTTTCTTAATAGATTTTATTATGCCAATTGACTTAGATGTCCCCTGAAACCACGGCCCCCAAACCCTTGCCCCTGCTACGCTGGCCTTCGAAGCATTCAGTTTACTCAGGAAACTTATTTGCTTTTGGTTTAGTCCAGTTGTGCTGACCTCGCCCGTATTGTGTGTTGTCTTTCCCTTCACCTAAAGTAGTTCTTATCTACTATCTAATTAGTGAATGCCCATCTCCCACCTTCCCTGCCTCCCCCTCTCGTAACCACAAAAGGATGTTTTCTTCTCAGTTTAAACTATTTCTCAAGTTCTTATAATAGTGGTCTTATACAATATTTGTCCTTTTGCAACTGACTAATTTCACTCAGCATAATGCCTTCCAGGTTCCTCCGTGTTATGAAATGTTTCACAGATTCCTCACTGTTCTTTATCGATGTGTAGATTCCATTGTGTGAATATGCCATAATTTATTTATCCATTCATCCGTTGATGGGCACCTTGGTTGCTTCCATCTTTTTGCTATCGTAAACAGTGCTGCAGTAAACATAAGTGTGCATACATCTGTTCGTGTAAAGGCTCTTATTTCTCTAGGATATATTCCAAGGAGTGGGATTGCTAGATCGTATGGTAGTTCTATTTCTAGCTTTTTAAGGAAGCACCAAATCGATTTCCAAAGTGGTTGTACCATTTTACATTCCCACCAGCAGTGTAGAAGTGTTCCAATCTCTCCACAGCCTCTCCAACATTTATTATTTTGTGTTTTTTGGATTAATGCCAGCCTTGTTGGAGTGAGATGAAATCTTGTTGTGGTTTTGACCTGCATTTCTCTAGTGGCTAATGATAATGAACATTTCCTCATGTATCTTAGCTACCTCAATGTCTCTTTAGTGAAGTGTCTATTCATATCTTTTGCCCATTTTTTAATTGGGTTATTTGACTTTCTGTAGTTGAGTTTTTGCAGTATAATGTAGATTTTAGAGATCAGGCGCTGATCAGAAATGTCATAGCTAAAAACTTTTTCCCAGTCTGTAGGTAGTCTTTTTACTCTTTTGGTGAAGTCTTTGGATGAGCATAGGTGTTTGATTTTTAGGAGCTCCCAGTTATGTAGTTTTTCTTCTGCATTCTTTATAAAGTTTTCTATACTGTTTCTGGCATGTATTAGGTCTCCTAACGTCCCTATTTTTTCTTCCATGATCTTTATCTTTTTAGATTGTATATTTAGGTCTTTGATCCATTTTGAGTTAGTTTTTGTTCATGGAGTGAGGTACGGGTCTTGTTTCATTTTTTTGCACATGGATATCCAGTTATGCCAGCACCATTTGTTAAAAAGACTGTCTTTTCCCCATTTAACTGTTTTGGGGCCTTTGTCAAATACCAACTGCTCATATATGGATGGATTTATGTCTGGATTCTCAATTCTGTTCCGTTGGTCCATGTATCTGTTGTTGTACCAGTACCAGGCTGTTTTGACTACTGTGGCAGTATAATAGGTTCTAAAATCAGGTAAAGTAAGGCCTCCCACTTTGTTCTTCTTTTTCAGTAATGCCTTATTTATCCGGGGCCTCTTTCCCTTCCATATGAAGTTGGTGATTTTTTTCTCCATCTCATAAAAGAATGTTGTTGGGATTTGGATCGGAATTGCATTAAATGTATAGATCACTTTTGGTGGAATAGACATTTTTACAATGTTAAGTCTTCCTATCCGTGAGCAAGGTATGTTTTTCCACTTATGTAAGTCTTTTTTGGTTTCTTGCAGAAGTGTACTGTAGTTTTCTTTGTATAAGTCTTTTACATCTCTGGTAAGATTTATTCCGAAGTATTTTATCTTCTTGGGGGCTACTGTGAATGGCATTGATTTGGGGATTTCCTCTTCAATGTTCTTTTTGTTGGTGTAGAGGAATCCAACTGATTTTTGTGTTTTTATCTTGTATCCCGATACTCTGCTGAACTCTTCTATTAGTTTCAGTAGTTTTCTGGAGGATTCCTTAGGGTTTTCTGTGTATAAGATCATGTCATCCGCAAATAGAGATACTTTTAGTTCTTCCTTGCCAATCTGGATGCCCTTTATTTCTTTATCTAGCCTTATTGCTCTGGCTAGGACCTCCAACACAATGTTGAATAAGAGTGGTGATAAAGGGCATCCTTGTCTGGCTCCTGATCTCAATGGGAATGCTTTCAGGCTCTCTCCATTTAGGGCGAGGTTGGCTGTTTGCTTTGTATAAATGCCCTTTATTATGTTGAGTAATTTTCCTTCTATTCCTATTTTGCTAAGATTTTTTATCGTGAATGGGTGTTGAACTTTGTCAAATGTCTTTTCTGGATCAATTGATGAAATCATGTGATTCTTGTCTTTTGTTTTATTTATGTGGTGGATTACATTAATTGTTTTTCTAATGCTGAACCATCCCTGCATACCTGGTATGAATCCCACTTGGTCATGGTGAATTATTTTTTTGATATGTTGTTAAATTCAATTGGCTAGAATTTTGTTGAGGATTTTGCATCTACATTCATGGGGGATATAGGTCTATAATTTTCTTTTCTTGCGGTGTCTTTACCTGGTTTTGGTATCAGGTATATGGTGGCTTCATAGAATGAATTTGGTAGTATTCCATCCTTTTGTATGCTCTGAAATACCTTTAGTAGTAGTGGTGTTAACTCTTCTCTGAAAGTTTGGTGGAACTCTGCAGTGAAGCTGTCCGGACCAGGGCTTTTTTTTGTTGGAAGTTTTTTGATTACCTTTTCAATCTCTTCTTTTGTTATGGGTCTATTTAGTTGTTCTACCTCTGTTTGTGTTAGTTTAGGTAGGTAGTGTGTTTCTAGGAATTCATCCATTTCTTCTAGGTTTTCAAATTTGAGTTCAGTTTTTCATAGTAATCTGATATGATTCTTTTAATTTCAGTTGGGTCTGTTGTAATATCGCCCATCTCATTTCTGATTCAGGTTGTTTGCTTCCTCCTCTGTTTTTCTTTCATCAGTTTGGCCAATGGTTTATCAACTTGGTTGATTTTTTCAAAAAAACAGCTTTTGATCTTGTTAATTCTTTCAATTGTTTTTTCTGTTTTCTATTTCATTCAGTTCAGCTCTAATTTTTATTATTTGTTTTCTTCTGGTGCCTGTGGGTTTCTTTTGTTGCTCTCTTTCTATTTGGTCAAGTTGTAGGGACAATTCTTTGATTTTGGTCCTTTCTTCTTTTTTATGTGTGCATTTATTGATATAAATTGGCCTCTGAGTACCGCTTTTGCTGTGTCCCAAAGGTTCTGAAAGGAAGTGTTTTCATTCTCTTTGGATTCTATGAATTTCTTTATTCCATTCTTAATTTCTTATATAATCCAGTCTTTTTTGAGCAGGGTATTGTTCAGTTTCCAAGTGTCTGATTTCTTTTCCCGTTATTGATTTCCACTTTTACGGCCTTATGGTCAGAGAAGATGCTTTGTAATATTTCAATGTTTTGAATTCTGCTAAGGCTTACTTTATGACTTAATATGTGGTCTATTCTAGAGAATGTTCCATGTGCACTACTAGAAAAGAAAGTATATTTGGCTGCTGTTGGGTGGAGTGTTCTGTATATGCCTATGAGGTCAAGTTGGTTGATTGTGGCATTTAGATCTTCTATGTCTTTATTGAGCTTCATTCTGGATGTTCTGTCCTTCACCGAAAGTGGTGTGTTGAAGTCTTCTACTATTATTGTGAAGCTGTCTATCTCACTTTTCAATGCTGGTAGTGTTTTTTTTCATCTATCTTGCAGCCCTGTCATTGGGTGCATAAATATTTAATATGGTTATATCTTCTTGGTGTATTGTCCTTCTAATCATTATATAGTGTCCTTCCTTATCCTTTATTATGGATTTAACTTTAAAGTCTATTTTGTCAGAAATTAATATTGCCACTCTTGCTCTTTTTTGATTGTTGTTTGCTTGATATAATTTTTTTCCATCCTTTGAGTTTTAGTTTGTTTGTGTCATTAAGTCTAAGGTGTGTGTCTTGTAGGCAGCATATAGACGAATCGTGTTTTTTCATCCATTCTGCCACTCTCTGTCTCTTTATTGGTGCATTTAGCCCATTTACATTCAGCGTAATTATGGATAGGTATGAATTTAGTGCTATCATTCTGATGTCTTTTTTTGTGTGTTGTTGACAGTTTCTTTTTCCCACTTAATCTTATGTGCTGAGTAGATTTTCTTTATACATTGTCCTTTCCTCATATTTGTTGCTGTTGATTTTGTTTCTGCTGAGTCTCTATTTTTTTCTTGTATTTTATTTTGATGAGTAGGATAGTTTTTCTCCTTTGTGGTTACCTTATTATTTACCCCTATTTCTCTAAATTTCAACCTAACTTTTATTTCTTTGTATTGCCATATCTTCCTCTCCATGTGGAAGGTCTATGATTACATTTTTTAGTCCCTCTTTATTATTCTAATGTTGTCTTCTTTTATATAATAACATTGCTGTTACCTTGTTCTGAGCATTTTTTTTTCTTTAAACCTTGCTTTTTTTTTTTGGATTTCCCTGCCTGGGTTAACTTCTGGTTGCTCTGCCCAGTGTCCTAGTCTTGGGTTGATACCTGATATTATTGATTTTCTAACCAAAGAACCCCTTTAGTATTTCTTATAGTTTTGGTTTGGCTTTTATGAATTCCCTAAACTTGTGTTTATCTGGAAATGTCTTAATTTCACCTTCATATTTAAGAGACAGTTTTGCTGGGTATATGATTCTTGGCAGACAATTTTTTTCCTTCAATTTTTAAAATACGTCATCCCATTGCCTTCTTGCCTGCATGGTTTCTGCTGAGTAGTACGAGCTTATTCTTATTGGCTCCCCTTGTTGGTGACTTTTCGTTTATCCCTCGCTGCTCTTATAATTCTCTCTTTATCTTTGGTTTTGGCAAGTTTGATTATAATATGCCTTGGTGACTTTCTTTTATCATCTACTTTATGTGGAGTTCGATGAGCATCTTGGATAGATATCTTCTCATCTTTCAAAATATCAGGGAAGTTTTCTGCCAGCAAATCTTCAACAATTCTCTCTGTATTTTCTGTTATCCCTTCCTGCTCTGGTACTTCAATCACTTGTAGGTTATTTCTCTTGATAGAGTCCCACATGATTCTTAAGTTTTCTTCATTTTTTAGAATTCTTTTATCTGATTATTCTTCAAATATATTAGTGCCAAGTGATTTATTTTTGAGTTCAGAAATTCTAGCTTCTACTTGCTCAATTTTGCTCCTCTGACTTTCTATTGCATTGTCTACTTCTGTAACTTTATAGTTAATCTTCTGAATTTCTGATTGCTGTCTGTTTATGGATTTTTCCAGCTTATTAAACTTTTCATTATGTTCCTGAATAATTTTTCTAATTTCCTCAGTTGTTTTATCTGTGTGTTCCTTGGCTTGTTCTGCATATTGCCTCATTTCCTTCCTGAAGTCTTGAAGGGTTCTGTATATTAAACTTTTGTATTCTGCCTATGGTAATTCCAGGAATGCACTTCCATTTATAAGATCCCTGGATTCTTTGTTTTGAGAGCCTGTTGAGGTGATCATGGTCTGTTTCTTTATGTGACTTGATATTGACTGTTGTCTCTGAGCCATCTGTAAGTTACTGTATTAATTTATGCTTGCTTACTGTGTTGTAGCTTCTTGCTTTGTTTTGTTTTGGTATACCACTATGGGTTGCTTGAGTGAGCTAGCTTGATTGTTTTCACTTTTGGAGCTCTGACGTCCTGTCCCCAGATGGCTAGAGCTGTTATCCAATATATCATTCTAGGAGTCCATTCAGTTTTCTTGTATGAATTCAGCTCAGGTTTTCAGGTAGCTGATCAAGTATGTGGTGCAGGCTCCGTCATACAGTCTTAGAGGGGCAGGGGTGATTGGCGTATATACCGGTATCTGATTGTAGCAGGGGGTCACGCTCTGAACAAGGCCGGGGGCTGAGACCCGAACCCCGAGTGTCTCTGAGGAAAGCGTGTCCCTGTTCCCTAGAGCGCGCAGGTGGTGGGTTCTGCAGACAGACCATGGGTACCCAAAGTTTTTGGTTGTAAGGACTGGGAGGTACCAGTTATCTTTGGATCCCTGTCGCAGGTGGCTGGGTGACCTGAGTGGAGCTACCAGTACTTAGGTCCCTGATGTGAGTAGGTGAGGACCTTGTTTAATAGGCAAAGCAATGTCAAACATCAAACACCCACCTCTGCACCGCATAGCTGAAATGGTTGGAGTCTGCCAACAAGGGCCTATTCTCCTGAAATAGGCCCACACAGGTCCATGCAGAGGGGAAAGGTGCTCAAGGTCCATGGACGGTTTATGCCTGGACAGGAGCCACTTCTGTCCTGAGCTTCCCTGGTTAGGGGAGCTGGCAAATTATGTTTTCCCCTTGCAAATTTTTTCCTTTCCCCAAGGCTGGGAGGACGGCTCTAGGTGCTCAACAGTGCCTATCTCAGGCCCAGGGAATTCAGCCACTGAAGCTGGCTTGGGGGTGGGGTGGGCACAGTAAAATATATGCAAGTACTTAGTTTTTGCCAAGAGCATTGTTCTTCTCAGATTCTGGAGGTGTGAGTACGCTGTGCGGCTGGCTGCTTCTCCCTGAGGAAACTGCAGCCGAATGCTACTACCAGCCGAATGCTACTACCAGCCCGCCGCCGTGGCTCTGGGAATGGTGCCTGAGGGCTCCCTGCAATTCAGGTCCAGTAACTCCTCTCCGCTTCTGAACTGTGTCTTCCTCCCCTGCCCCTCAGTTCGTTTTCTAAGCTTGCCTTTGAAGCTCAGGGCTCCCAGCTTGTCACAAATATACTTGTTTCATTTGTTTTTCAGGTCTTTGTTGTAAAGAGGGCTCGGCGGAGGTGTCTGTCTATTCTGCCATCTTGGTTCCGCCTCTTGGAGTAAGGCTTTTTGACTGTTGAGTTTTACTATGGGCCCTAGAGTCTAGGGTAATTATGCTATGAGTTGGACTTTTCATTGGGGGACCCCCAAATACCAATGTCTGTAGGCCTCTCTTCTGGGTCTATTCAGGTTTCCAGAGCATTTTCCAATCTCTTTCCTGGGAGGTGAATACCTGGCTCCCAGCAATCTAGAGCCCTGGGGGAAAAGGGGCTGGTGGGGCTAGAAGACGAGTAGTATGCAGAATTTTGCTCCATCTCCGCTCCTCTGCCCTGCTTTCCTTGGAGGGGTGGCAGCCTTGCTCTGCAGCTGGAGGCAGGACCTGAGGTTTATTTGCTCCTTAGAGACTTTCAAGCAATCGCTGTGTTTTCAGTTCCAACCTTCGTCCTTGCCTTCTGTGTATCTGAGCTCACATTTTAGAGCCATTCTGATTTCCTATGTGCCAAATGGACTGCCTCTTATTGTTCACGGCACCCTGATCCATGCACCTCTTTTGCTGAGTTAGTTTTCCCTCTTCCATTTGCTCTTCCATCTACTCACATGATCTTGACGTCTCCCATCTTCTGTGGTCATCTCTCCTTTTGTCTCATTTTAGTGAGGTTTTGAGGACAAAATGTGTGCATTCAATCTGCTTTATTTAACCAGAGCTTTTTTTTTTTTTTTTTTACTACTGTCAATGGCGCTTTGATGGCAAAGTGGTTAAGAGCTCATTGTTAACTGAAAAGTCAGCAGTTTGAGTCTACCAGAGCTCCTTGGAAACCTTATGGGGCAGTTCTACTCTGTTTGATAGAGTTGCTGTGAATCAGAATTGATTCTACGGTAACAAGTTTGGTTTTTGGGTTTGGACTACTATCAACACCCTTTAACACAGGATGATTATCCCATTTTGTAGTTAAAGAAACTGAAAGCTCAGAAGGGCAGCCACTTGCCCAGGGCCAAGATCCAGTTGCATGTGTGAATGACTCCCAGGGACAGATTTTCCTCCTACACTGCCTCCCTCCATGGGAGAAGGCTCCAGAGCCTTGTAAACCTTCTGGCTTCAGCCGCATCCTCCCGTCTAGCCTAGAGCCCTCTTGCTACAACTTCCCACATCTGCTCTCCACTGGATGTAATGAACAACTTATGGCAGGGCACTGAGGACTGGAGTGACCCAGTTTATTCTCAGCTGAGTGTGTGAAAAGTAGCCAAGCCTCCCTTGGGTGCAAGCAGGATGACCTTGATTCTCAACTCTAATGGCATCACAGAGGGAAATGGTTTCCTTTTGAAACAGCACATGCTCATCAGGGCCATCAGCCTGGTTCAAAGTGCTTGAAGTGAAATTTTATCCGGTGGCAGTGGTGGGGGAAAACAGGAGAGAGAGAAAGACAGGAAAGTTACTTTTTTTTTCTGTTACAACCACAAGTTTCTTGTGTTCTCTTAAAACCAAATTTCTGTTTTGACTAAAAGGAGAGTCTCCAAGGAATGAAAGCTGATGGAAGAGATTTCTCACTAAAGTACCCTCTGTTACCTTCAGTCAATTTCTCTTTCCCCCTCCCACCCTTGCCTCACTTATATCCTTTTTTCCTGCCCACCCTGACCCTGTCTCCACTGTCTCCGTGTGCTGCCAACTAAAGACTCAGCATCCTATTACAGACATCCCTTGCACGGTTATGGGGAGGCCAGGCTCCCGAGGCATCAGTGGGATGGATCCCAAGGGGTCAGGTGCTGACAATGGTGGGCAGAGGGGCAGGGTGGAGGGGGGCATGAGTCCAGCCCAAAGGGCTTTGCCCCTTTTGCCTGTCCTGCCAACCTCAAATTCCCCAGATAGTCCCAGGCTAAGCTTCACCCATACTTGACCTTGAGGTTACTATGATCTCACAGGCTGGCATAGAATGTGATCACTGTTTGATTTTAGAGCCAGGAGAGACAGCAGGGAAAAGGCAATCATTACAGGAAGTGACAAATAAGAACCAAACCTACTTTTTCCTCTGAAATAAAAACCACTGGCTCAGTACCCAGATCTGAGCAGCCCTAAGGTCACAGACCAAGATGTCATAGCCTTGTTCTTAGTTCCCGCTGGTCAGAGGTACCCCTTCACCTTTTCTCTGCCATCATGGGTTAGAGTTTTAGCTCCACTGGCATAATGGAAGCCTGAACCATCCCTCCATTTTTAGGGTGTCTCTTTTAGTTGTGTAACAAGAAATACAGGCAGACACAAAGAAGTAGACCCTACACCACTTCAGGACAAGCACCTTATTTATTTTTAACTTTTAATAAGAAGAAAACTTAGGGTCAAAAGAATACAACATATTGGCATAAAATTGTAGTATTATTACTGTTATTTTTTTGAGAGGTTACGTGTGTCAGGAGCTGTTCTAAACACTGTATATACATCTTCTTACTTTTTTGAACAGTCCTTTAGGGAGATATTATTATTTTTTCTTAGAATCTGAAGCCCAGAGGAGTTAAGAAATGTACCCAAGGAAATATGACTAGTAATTTACATATATATCTGCATCTCTCTCTCCCTCTGTCTACACCTATGTCATGGATTCAACTGTGTCCCCCCAAAATATCTGTCAGTTTGGCTAGGTCATAATTCCCAGCACTGTATGATCATCTACCATTTTGTCATCTGACGTGATTTTCCTGTGTTGTAAATTCTATCACTAGGATGTAATGAGATGGATTAAAGGCAGTTATACTGATGAGATCTACAAAAGTGGATGTGTCTTAAGCTAATTTCTTTTGAGATATAAAAGAGACAAATGATCAGGCTGACATGGGGACCTCATATCACCAAGGAAGAAGAGCAGGAGTGCATGTCCTTTGGACCTGGGGACCCTGCACTAAGAGGTTCCTTGACCAGGGAAGGACTGATGACAAGGACCTTCCTCCAGAATCGAGAAGAGAAAACCTTCTCCTGGAGCCAATGCCCAGAATTTGGATTTCCAGCCTACTAGACTGGGAGAGAATAAATTTCTCTTCGTTGAAGCCATCCATCTGTGGTATTTCTGTTATAGCAGCACTATATAACCAAGAAGACCTATACCTACATCTATACCTATACAGAAAAAAATTCCCTATCCGCCAAAAATTCAGCAAATATTTATGGAACCCCTGTCTATCAAAAAATGGAAGAACACCCTCAGCATTTCTCAAGCTGAAAAAATTGAAGAAAAAATTAAAGCCTCCAGTAGCAATAGTGAAGGATTTTATGGGGAAAATATTAAACGATGCAGGAAGCATCAAAAGAAGATGGAAGGAATACTTAGAGTCATTATACCAAAAAGAATTAATCAATGTTCAGCCATTTCAAGAGGTAGCATATGATCAGGAACCTCTGGTACTGAAGGAAGAAGTCCAAGCTGCACTGAAAGCATTGGTGAAAAACAAGGCTCCAGGAATTGACAGAATATCAAGTGAGATGTTTCAACTAATGGATGCAACCCTGGATGTGCTCACTCATCTATGCCAAGAAATTTGGAAGATAGCTACCTGACCAACCTACTAGAAGAGATCCATATTTATGCCTAGTCCCAAGAAAGATGATCCAACCAAATGTGGAAATTATCAAGCAATATCACTAATATCAAACGCAAGCAAAATTTTGCTGACGATCATTCAAAAGAGGCTGTAGCAGTGTATCAACAGGAAGCTGTCAGAAATTGAGGCTGGATTCAGAATGATATCCCATGATATCCCATATCATCCCAATGATATCCCATGGAGCCAGGGATATCATTGCTGATGTCAGACGGATCTTGGCTGAAAGCAGAGAATACCAGGATGTTTACCTGTGTTTTATTGACTATGCAAAGGCATTTGAATGTCTGGATCATAACAAATTATGGATAACATTGAGAAGAATGGGAATATCAGAACACTTAATTGTGCTCATGAGGAACCTGTACATAGATCAAGAGGCAGTTGTTCAGACAGAACAAGGGGATGCTGAATGGTTTAAAGTCAGGGAAGGTGTTCGTCAGGGTTGCATCCTTTCACCATACACATGCAATCTGTATGCTGAGCAAATAATCTGAGAAGCTGGACTATATGAAGAAGAATGGGGCATCAGGATTGGAGGAAGACTCATTGACAACCTGCATTATGCAGATGACACAACCTTGCTTGCTGAAAGTGAAGAGGACTTGAAGCACTTAACTGATGAACCTCGATGACCACAGCCTTTAGTATGGATTACACCTCAACATAAAGAAAACAAAAATCCTCACACCTGGACCAATAAGCCACATCATGACAAAGGGAGAAAAGATTGAGGTTGTCAAGGATTTCACTTTCCTTGGACCCACAATCAACAGCCATGGAAGCAGCAGTCAAGAAATCAAAAGACACATTGCATTGGGTAAATCTGTGGCAAAGGACCTCTTTAAAGTGTAGAAAAACAAAGATGTCACCTTGAAGACTAAGTTTCACCTGACCCAAACCATGGTCTTTTCAATTGAATCATATGCATGTGAAAGCTGGGCAATGGATAAGGAAGACTAAAGAAGAATTTATGCCTTCGAATTGTGGTGTTGGAGAAGAATATTGGTCATACCATGGACTGCCAAAAGAATGAACAAATCTGTCTTAGAATAAGTACAACCAGAATGCTACTTAGAAGCAAGGATGGCGAGACTTTGACTTACATACTTTGCACATGTTGTCAGGAGGGATCAGTCCCTGGAGAAGGATATCATGCTTGGTAAAGTACAGGGTCAGTGGAAAAGAGGAAGACCATCAACGAGATAGATTGACACAGTGGCTGCGACAATGGGCTGAAGCATAACAGCAATTGTAAAGATAGCACATGACCGGGCAGTATTTCTGTGGTACATACGATTGCTATGAGTCAGAACTGACTTAACGCCACCTAACAACAACAACAAGTGTGTATCAGGCACTGTACTAAGTATCAAGGATCGAAAATTTAGCCAAATATAGTCCTTGTCCTCAAGGGGCTTATGATTAGAGGGGTGGGTGCATGCAAACACAACTACAGGTGACTGTGTGGAACCAAGTGCCATGAAGTATGAAACAGGTCAATGGACTCTGGCCATGTGAATCTGGGGAGGCTAAGTAAGATCTCTTGTGTGAAGGGAAAGAAATACATTCCAGATATAGGAAAGGATATGAGCAAATTTGGGAGATAAAAAAGATATAGTGGCATTTTTGTCTTTGACCCTTATCTCCTCAGTTGTAGTCAGGGGAATAAGCCAACAGTTGTTTCAGGTGATTTGTCTGTTATAGAATCTCAATACTGTACTGGAATACCTAGATAGGATATACAAACCAGGGTCACCTATGGTGACCAGATTTGCAGATGGCCACCATTAACTTATCTATGTTAATTGCCTAAGAGGCAGATGTTGAGAGTTGCTGGTTAAAAAGGAAGCTTAGTTGGAGAAAGATAACCAGACAGGATGTGTTGCTGTCCAATTGGATGTGGTGCTTCATTCCAGCAACCTGTAACACTTTCAGATTTCCATCTTTGCCCAGGGCACACAGTAGTCATGTAAGTTTCTTGATCTTGGTTGAACAGTGTCATGGGTTGAATTGTGTCCACAAAAATATGTGTCAACTCGGCTAGGCCATGATTCCCAGTATTGTGCGATCGTCTACCATTTTGTCATCTGATGTGATTTTCCTAGTGTTGTAAATGCTATCTCTGTGACATTAATGAGACGGGATTAGTGGCAGTTATGTAAACTCAATCTACAACATTAATCTACAATTTAAGCCAAGCTCTTTGGAGATACAAAAGAGAGAAGTGAGCAGAGAGCCATGGGGACATCACAGCACCAAGAAACTAAAGCCAGGAGAATAGCACGTCCTTTGGACCTGGGGTCCCTGTGCTGAGAAGCTCCTAGACCAGAGGAAGATTGACAGCAAGGACCTTCCTCTAGAGCCAACAGAAAGAGAAAGCCTTCCCCTGGAACTGGCACCCTGAATTTGGACCTCTAGCCTACTAGACTGTGAGAGAATAAATTTATCTTTGTTAAATGTATCCGCTTGTGGTATTTCTGTTATAGCAGCACTAGATGACTAAGACAAACAATAAGCATGACTTTAGGAGTCACTCCACCAGGTGAACCATTAGACCAAAGACAGCGATTTTGCTGAACAGCATTGAGAGGAGAGGAGATCAGGGAGGGACAATAGAAGGGACAGTGGGAACACACTAGCTACAAGAAGACAAATTGGTAGTGAAGAGGAGAATGCCATCTTTGATAGCTGGAGATCAGGGGAGCTCCAGGACTGTCCTTGTCTCAGGGAATGACACCTGGAGTCCTGTGTGACGTAGGCAGAAGGAAAAGAGGTTTGAAAGCAAGGAAATGATTAAAAGGAATCTGCAGCCTGAAATGGCCAAGGGAGTTGAGAATCATTTACCTTGGACTAAAGGTAAAAGCAGAAGGAAACATGGAAATGTCAACAGATCTCTTGACTGGTGAGGCACAAACCCAAAAATGGTTGAACACAGGGATTGGATGGAGGGAATTAGGGCGACAGAATGATTTCCGAGGAAATTTATTTCTTACACTGGACCATTCTGTGTGCCTGTGGCTGTGGCCTAGGCACAGTTTGTACTCCCATAAATATCTTTGTCTTGTGAAAGTCATTTTGTGGCACTCATGGTGAATGATGGGGCTTGTACAGAGTCGGGCAGAGTGAGAGGTCATGTACCCAGGGCTGAGCCCTCAGGAAGGACTCTCCCAAGTTTTCAGGCAGCAAAAGAGGCCACAAAGCCTGGCACCTTGTGATCCACCCTACGACCTGTTCCAAAGGCACTCTTGGTGCATCTCTGAATTTACCACCTGTTGGGGATTGAATTCTGTCCCCCCAAAAGACATATTGAAGTCCTAATTCCTGGTACCTGCAAATGTGATGTTGGTTGGATATAGGGTCTTTGAAGATGCTGTCAGTTAATTTAGGGACCCCTGGGGATACACTGTTAAGAGCTACGGCTGCTAGCCAAATTGTTGGCAGTCTGAATCTATCAGCCGTTCCCTGGAAATCCTGTGAAGCAGTTCTACTCTGTCCCATAGGGTCGCTATGAGTTGGAGTCAACTCATGACAACAGGTTTATTTTGTTTGGTTTGGGGGCACAAATGGTTAAGCCCTTTGCTGCTAACTGAGAGGTTGGCAGTTTGAACCTATCTAGTGGCTCCATGGGAGAAAAAAATGGTAATCTGCTTCTGCAAAGATTACAATCAGGAAAGCCCTACAGGACAGTTCTACTTTGTCACATAGGGTCACTATGAGTAGAAATGGATTTGAAGGCACCTAACAACAGTATTGGAGACCCTGGTGGCATAGTGGTTAAGTGCTATGGTTGCTAACCAAAAGGTCGGCAGTTCAAATCCACCAGGGGCTCCTTGGAAACTCTATGGGGGAGTTCTACACTGTCCTATAGGGTCGCTCTGAGTCGGAATCGACTCAATGGCAGTGAGTTTTTTTTTTTTTAACAACAATATCAGTTAATTTAAAACGAGGTCATATTGGAGTAGGGTGGGTCCCAATTCAATATAGGTGGTGTCCTTATAAAAAAAAAAAAGGCAAAGAGACAAAGAGGGAAGGTCGCTAAGTGAAGATGGGAATTATGGAAGTATACCACAGCTGCACGCTAAAGGAACGCCTAGGGCTACCAGAGTGGGAACAGACAAGGAAAATCTTCCCACCGAGCCTCCGGAAATATCATGACCCTGCTGAAACGCCAAATTCAGACTTCTAACCTCCAGAAGTGTGAGACAATAAATCTCTGCCATTTTAGGCCACCCACATTGAGGTACTTTGCTACGGCAGCCTTAAAACAAAAACCAAACAGCCTTAGAAAACTAATATACCACCAATCCATTATGTGCATTCACGTGACCTCCTTCCTCCTTCCCACATAGAAGGGGAATAGGATAACTTCTTGGGAGACACCCTTCTTGCTGCTCTTCCAGATCTTGGGGACACCAAGGATCCCTAACATGGTATATTTGAGCTAAACTTTCCATCTGAGCTTATACAAGAGTCACCAAATTGGGTGAGACTCCCTGGTGTACTGTCTCTGCTATTTTATTTGAGTTCAGTTGCCTATAGGCCTAAGCAAATGCTGATAGAATATTTCAACCTATACTTCTTGGGGGTAATGAGTTCTTGGATTTTATTAAGCACAATCAGCACACACTTATCCTATTATACAAATAAGATGTTGTAAAATAATCTGAAGTGTTTATGCACGTTATTGTTACAAAGTTTCCCTTTCATTTCTTCTAATTCTTATATTTTAACATTATTATCTTATAAAAGTCAGTAGCATCATAATTACGTTCTGTTTTCCCTTTACCACTATAGTCTTGGACTCAGTTTTGTTGTGATTACTGGTAAATAATTGTTCACAACATGTTATTTTCTGCAATATTCCCCACTTAATACTGAGAAACAGGAACCTCAGTACAGAGGATTCTAATTCCCCTTCTGTTGGAGCCTCTGACACTTGATAAAGGGCAAGCAAAGAGTTAAAAATAATGTTTATTCATATTATATGTATATATATATAATTTATTTTTATTAAAAATATACACAGCAGAACATACACCAATTCAACAATCTCTACATGTAAAATTCAGTGATATTTATTACATTCTTCAAGTTGTGCCACCATTTCTCACCCTCCTTTTCCAAACTGGAGCCCTGGTGGCACAGTGCTTAAGAGCTCGGCTGCTAATCAAAAGGTTGGCAGTTTGAATCCACCAGCCACTCCTTGGTCATCTGACTTGACGGCAGCTGGTTTTTTTCCAAATTGTTCCTCTTAATTCTGTTCACTGCTCCAAGTAATGTTGGACATGCAGCAGATAGTAAATGCTTATTGAAAAAGTATAAGAAAACCTAGTCCTAAGTTAAAAATGTTTGAAGCATTTTTGGGCTAAAGAATTACTATTATTTCCACTTAAGCACGAGCAGTCCTAGATGGATTCATTTTTATCTTCAATCACAATTAGAAAAGGAATCCAACCAAAAAGTTTTTAGTGATTATCAAAGAATGTTAGAGCTTTGTTCCTCTTATTTCGTTGAATCCTTACCACAACCCCATGAGCTTGATACAGTAATTATTCCCATTTTGGAGATGAAAGAACTGAAGTTCAAAGAGGCTTTGTAATTGTCTCATTGGACCTATTAACCTAGGACTCGATGTAGTCCTCACAGGGTTGGCCAGTCTAGACCTACACCTACTCCTCAACGTTGTTAGCTTCAGTGGATGTTTCTGGGTTCAGCCTTGTGGTCCTATTGCTGCAGGGAGTAGGAGTCTCACATACCACTCAACTCCAACTTTTCTTTTAGTCTTGGGATCAGAAGTAAGAAAGGAACATCACCTCCTTAGCATGGGCAGCTTGGTTCCAGCCAATAAAACCAAACCAAATCCATTGCTGTCAAGTTGATTTCAACTCATAGTAATCCTATGGGACATAGTAGAACTACCCCATAGGGTTTCCAAGGCCGTAATCTTTATGGAAGCAGACCGCCACTGGGTTCGAACTGCTGACCTTTAGGTTAACAGCTGAGTGCTTAGCCACTGTGCCACCAAGGCTCTTTTTGGTCCTGGTAGCTCCCTTAAAAAGCTAGACTTGAGAACACTGCCAAAGGAATTTTGCTTTATTTATCTTTTGGATGGAGTCCCTGGGCGGTACAAACAGTTAACACTCTCAACTATTAACCCAAAGTTTGGAGGTCTGAGTCCACTCAGAGCTTGGAGGAAAGGTCTGACAATCTACTTCCCAAAAAATCAGCTATTGAAAACCCTGTGGAACACAGTTATACTTTGACACACATGGGGTCTCCACGAGTCAGCATCAACTCCACAGCAACCGGCTTTTAACTCTTTTGGGTCCCCCCCACGAAGCCTCTGTAACTGGGCTTTCACAAGCTCTAAGAGTGAGTGAAATTCACGACTTTAAGCTGGTTCATTCTGGTTTGAACCCCTGCTGATAATTTGCATTTCTAATAAGCTCCCTAATGAGAATTTGCCTTTTTACCCCAGATATACTGAATCAGAACCTACATTTTAGCAAGATCCGAGTGATTCTTACCTATAACTTCCTGGGACCTTGTCAGAAATGCAAATTCTCAGCAGGGGACTTGTTAGGAATGCTAATTCTCAGCAGGCATTCAAATCAGACAAAACTCAGTTCAAAGCCCTGGAGTGACTGCGTGGAATTTGCAAGAGGGTGGGAACAGGGGTAGGCAGCAAGAGTTTCTTCTGCAGGCAGCTGCTGCCAGTTTTGTGTTTTGAAAACTTCCCTTCTCCACAGATGGGAACCTTCTTAACTCATGCCCCTGATTAACAGGTGGAGAGGACTGAGGTGGAGTCAACAGGATTTGATGAGGCCAAAGGATAGGGAAGAGGAGTTGGGTTTGCCAGGGCATTTAGAGAACTGAGGTTACCATTGTAGAGCAAAAGCATGGGCTTCCTTGGTGCCCATCCTGGCTCCACCACTCAGTAGCTGGGTTTACTTAGCCATTTTATTTATTTATTTTTACCTCACTTTCCTCATCAGTAAAATGGAGATGAAGAGCTTGTACCTTATTGGGTTGTTGTATGATACATATAAAGCACGTAGAACCATGCCCAGTAAACCAAACCAAAACCCAATGCCATCGAGTCCATTCTGACTCCTAGCGACCCTATAGGACAGAGTAGAACTGCCCCATAGAGTTTCCAAGGACCACCTGGCAGTTTCGAACTGCCAACCTCTTGGTTAGCAGCCATAGCAGTTAACCACTACACCACCAGGGTTTCCATGCCCAGTAAGTGCTCAATAAACGTGTTTTTTATCGTTAATATTACTATTTTTAAGAGTTTTTTGAAGAAAATGGAGATGAAAGAGCATGTCTTCCTCCATGATATGTGCCAGAGAAGTGAAATGTATACAGGAGGAGGGAGCTGTAGGGTTGCCAGACTTGACAAATAAAAATACAGGACTCCAAGTTAAATTTGAATTTCAAATAAACAATGAATAATTACTGTAGTATAAGTATGTCCCATGCACTATTTGTCTTTTATTGGCAGTACAAATTTAACTCTGAGTCCTGTGTTTTCTCTGGCAACCCCAAAGGGGAGGAGTGGGAGGAAAGCAAAATTTCTATTTACATCTAGAGGAAGAATGTTGATGCACGAGCAGCAGTATTCCATTTAACCCCCCTTCTGGTGTTATGTTTCCAGTGGGTTGAAGGTCAGACTCAGAGCCCTCGCTCCACAGCCTCTACCTGTCTTCAATAGCTGGGACCAGGCACCATTTTACTACATTAATCTGCCCCCTCCTCCCATGAAACCAGAGACTTGTGCCTACTGGTTACTAAGCTACCCTGTCCCCAATCCCCACCCGCCTTCCCCAAAACACACAGACACACAAGCACACAAAGGCTTTGGCTAGAGGTGGAGAGGTTAAGGGGGAGAAAGGGCAGGGAAAGGATTGGAGTTTTTATCAAAATAGCATCTGCAGAGATCCTCCCAGGATAGCCATCACTCCAGAGCATGTCTGTGGCCTGGGGCCAGACTTGGGGGTGGGAAAACACCAGCTGGCCAAGGAAGGAGTGGTCCCTTGAGGGTGGAAGCTTTGCCAGGTGCTTGGTGGGTAGTTGGGGGGGGGCGGGGAGACACTTCCTCCCTCATTTCACATAGTTCCACAGTTTTTTTTCTCGACATTTTTTTTGCCTTTTTGGTAAAACTATTATTTTTAAGCATCAGGTAGCAAGAGCCCCTTTAGCCAGAACATTTAAATTTTTGAAACACCTGCATTTCACATGGAGGCCTACCTGTGTCTGAGAGACACTGGCTTGTAGCTCTGGGGCCAGAACCCTGTTTCCTCCGGGAGTTACACTCCTAGAAAATCATCTTATCCTGTCCCCTGCTCCACCCCATGCTTTCTCTAAACCAAATCAGATCTGGAGATAGAGAAAAGTATTTTATTCCTCAAGATCACTTATTCTAGTGCTCTCAACACTAACAGCCAAGTTCTCTCTAAATGTTATACCACATCTTCTGGCTGCGATTGAGGGTCCCCTCCCTTACCACATTTCTCGGTCCTATTCTCATGGATTTTATATTTTCTTTCTGCATCTCATGTCTATTTATCAGTAAAGGAGAAAGTAGTCAGGGTGGTTCACTTAAGAATAGCCTATCTTGAGGTTGGAAAGCATGGTGGTGTAGTGGTTAAGAGTTTGGCTATAAACCAAAAGGTCAGCAGTTTGAATTCACCAGTTGCTCCTTGGAAACTCTATAGAGCAGCTCTACTCTGTCCTATAGGGTCACTTTGAGTTGGAATCAACTTGATGGCAATAGGTTTGGTTTGGTTTGGTTTTGGTTTTATCCTAAGCGTGACATCAAAGGAAGAAATCCGTAAGAAAAATATTGATAGATGTGATTCTATAAACATTGATGACTTTTGTGTGTCTCAAAATACCATAAAAACACACATGGGAAATATTTGTTTTGTATACTTTTTTTTATGAAGAGTTCTTACAGATCAATAACAAAGAGGAACATACATAATAAGGTAATTTAAATGGCAAATAAATACATGTAGAAAAAATGTCAACCTGAGTGTTAATAAAAGAAATTCAAGTTGAGACAACAATGAGATATCACTGACATGTGTCTAACAAAGTGACAAAACTATTTTTAAAAGATAATACCAAGTGTTGACAAGAATACAGAGAAACTGGTATTCTCAGACACTATAAACTATTTTTAATATGTACAAAATTTTGGAAGGGTAATGAGACAATAAAAATCAAAACTTAAAAATGTTCCTACGTTTGAGTCAGTCATTCTACTTCTAGGAATTTTCCTAAGAAAATAATTGATGTTTTATGCCAAGATTTAGCTGAGAGGATATTCGTCACAATATAGCTTATAATAAGAAAAAAAACTTGAAACTACCTTAAGTCTAACAATTGTTTTAATGAATTATGATACATAAATCATGGAATACTATGTAGCCATTTAAACTCATGTTGTAGGACAGTGATTCTAACCAATTTTCAGTGGCGTCCCTGGAGTGGGATGTAGAGTTCTAGGTCTCCCATCCCTAATAGGTGCTAAATCAAAGAAACCAAACCTATTCTTTTTATATACTAGGCTTCGATGTAAGATTTAATTTAAACCAAGAATTTATAGTTAAAAGTAGTTTGAAAATCACTCTTGGAGAAAAACATTTAGTGAATTGCCAGATATTTCCTGCTTGTCCCTCTAGGTCTACACTCCAACTTTGCTCTGCTCTGCTCTCTGCCCTGGACAGCTGACCTACAGAGACATCAATGGATTCCGTGTCTCTGGCTTCCAGTTGGGTTCAGCTAGTGGAAAGAGCCAGCAAGATATAAGAGAGAGGGAGGAGAGAGAGGAAAGGGGATTGATTGTCCCCATTCCTCTCCTGTGAGACCACTATCAATTGAAAATGTCCTTTCAAGGAGTCAATTCTACATGTCTCTCTCCCTCTGGGTTTTCATAGCCACTTCCTTGCTTCATTCTTTTGGGCCTAGTGGTAACAACAGCTGAGCTTACTGCCCTATTATTTGTGCTCCTCTAACCTAAGGTGACTGTATAATTTATTGTCACTCTTAAGAGTGAAAGAGGGTTCTAAAATAATTAATTTAAATGTATTTATTGATTGCAAATCAGTTTTACTCTATTGGTAAGCCTATAAAATATTTCTATTCAAAAACAAAATTATTTCTAAAAAATTAAAATAGCGTATGTATATTCATTGAATTAAAATCGTAAAAACTTACTTAAATTATTTAAACCTTAAAAATCACATAAGCAGAATATTCTTGATACATAATCATGCTGTGTCACTGGTATTTTTTTAAATAATTTTTTTTTTTTACAATATGGCCTTGTTTTTCATTTTTAATGTAAAGTTTTCTGCAACTTTCTTCAAAGTTGTATTTTATGGTTAATACATCTGAAACTGATACCTTCAAGTGATTGTTTTATGTAGATCACAATATTTTTAGTTAAGAAAATATATCCTGAAGTATCTGGTTAAATTATGCTAATGTCGGACATTTCCAATTCTAATTATTTTCCTATTGAAATATATCAATATTTCAGACCAACTATTTTCCCACTTACAGTCTTTTAACTCCTAGGCAGACATTCTGTGTTTAACAAATATGTTTGTAAGACAAAACTCATAGTGATTTCTGGGTAGTAGAATTTCAAATGACATTTGTTTTCTTGTTTTATTTATGTACATTTTAAAAAGTATCTTCAGCAATCATGAATTGTTTTTTAATAAGAGAAATACATGAATTATTTTTCATGATCCATGGTGAGGGAGACTGGGTGTCAAAAAGCATGCATAGTCTGTCTACTGTGATTCTGATGGGCTGTATTGTATTCTCTAGTGTGTACCCACCATGTTGGGAGTGGACACCCAGATTGCCTCCAACTCTTACTATCGCAAACAATACTCTAGTGAAATCATCCCATGGGTTTTCACTAGAGCACTGTGGATAATGTCTCTAGGGTATTACCCAGGAGCACGATTGCTGGCTATAGAACGTATACAAACATAAACTTTATTAAGCGCTACCAGATTGTTTTTTATAATTAGTCTACACTCTCACCAGTGTGTCTGAGGATGCTTTCGTTGCCACACCGCCACCAACACCTTGTGTTATCCAACTTTGAATGTTTGCCAACCTAATGAGTGTAAAATGATATGCTCTTGTTACTTTATTTGTTGAACTGTTACAAATGAGTTTGACTGTATTCTGTTTAGCCAATTGAATTTCTTCTTCTGTAATTGACTATTCACATCTTTTAAACCATTTTTCAGTTAGATATTCTATATTTTTCTTGTTGATTCCCAGGGGCTTCTTGAATATCTCAAAAGAATTCAAAGTAACCTATCAATCCAAGCAAATTTTTCATTAAACACAGGCGGTCAGCTCACAGCTGTCCATATAAGTGTGGAGAATAAGTGTGAGTGACTGATAATCTCAAACTTATTAATATTTAGTCTTGGAGTGAAGCAGAAGCACATACCCATCTGTGAACATATCCAATCCTGCTATTGTTGTCTGGAGCCCTGATCTGGGAATGGAAGCTGTATAGATTGAATTCTGTCCCACACAAAAAGTTATGTTGAAGTCCTAACCCCTGTACCTGTACATATGACTCTGTTTGGAAATAGGAGTTTTCTTTTGTTATGTTAATAAGGTCATACCAGAATAAGGTAGATCTTAAACCTAATCTCTTCTGAGTAGTGTCAAAAAAGACAGAATAGACAAAGACACACAAGGGGAGACAAACTTGATGTGAGAACCCATCTGCAAGCAAAGGAATGCCAAGGATTACTGGCAGGTACTGGAAACTAGGGGAGAGTCTCACAGGAAGAATAGACACAGAAGAGATTCTGATTTGGACTTTTAGCTACCAGAACTTTGAGAATATAAATTCTTATTCTTTAAAGCAAACCACTCGTGGCATTTTTTGTTACAGTAGCACGAGGTAACTAAGATAGACACTAAGCAGGCCATTTATTTACTCACATATTAATAGAAGTAGGCTTCAGTTGCCAAACACACTCTTATAATCATGACTAACTTGTTTATCACAGAAAGTGTTTTTGTTCAACTTAATAGGGATCATTTAAGTAATGAAGACTAGTGATAAATGCATTGATGATAATTGACATTTATTGGGCACTTACTATATACTCACCATGCTAGGTTCTTTACATATATTACAACCTGATTACACAGGTGCTACCTAAAACCCAAACCAAACCCATTGCCATGGAGATGATTCCGGCTCATAGTGACCCTATTGGACAGAGTAGAACTGCTCCATAGGATTTCCAAAACTATAATCTTTATGGAAACAGACTGCCACATCTTTCTCCCATGGAGCAGCTGGTGGGTTCCAACCTTCTCGTTAACAGCTGGGCACGTAGCCACTGAGCCACCAGGACTCCTAGAAACTACTAATATTCTCATTTTATAGGTGTGACAACTTAGGTTTGAAGGGCTCAGCTACTAGGCTCAAGTCACAGAGGTGGAAACTTTAAGAGGCAGGACTTAAACCCACTTAGGCTTAATGAACCACCGTGTTAAAAGCAAAAGCAAGATCAATCACAATTTCTCTTTTTGAATTTATACCAAAAAGGAATCTCTAAGAACATGTTAAACACTTGAAAAAAGTCATATAGGGATCACAGAAAATTAGAGCTTGCGAGGCCTTTTGATAATATCTAATTCATCTTGCTAAACTTATGGGTGCAGGAAATGATACAATTTGATCAACACTATACAGCTTATTTGGAGTGGGCATGGGACTAGAACCTGTGTTTCTGTCTCTAGGGCTAGGTGGTTCCCTTTAATCACTAAGGAAACGTCTGTGACTGTCTACACCTTATCACAGCCCATCAGCAACTAAGCGTCTACCAAACAGTTTTTGGATGAGTATGTTGTTGTCGTCGTTAGCTGCAGTGGAGTCGTCCCATAACTCACAGTGCCCCACGCATGACAAAATGAAAAGGTGCGCAATCCTGCACCGTTCCCATGATCGGTTTGCATATTGGGTTGTTGTGATCCATAGGGTTTTCATTGGCTAATTTCCAGAAGTAGATCCCAGGCCTTTCTTTCTATCCTGTCTTTGTCTGAAAGCCCCACTGAAACCTGTTCAGCATCACAGCAAAACACAAACCTCCCCTGACAGATGGGTGGTGTTATGCATTGAACTGTGTCCCCCCAAAATGATTCTCAGTGTTGTGAGTTGTCCACCGTTTTGTGATCTGATGTGCTTATCCTGTGTTGTAAACCCTAACCGCGGTGATTTTAATGAGGCAGGATTAGAGGCAGTTACATTGATGAGTCAGGATTCAATCCACAGGATTAGGCTGCATCTTCAGTCAATCTCTTTTGAGACATAAAAGAGAAAATTGAGCAGAGAGGAGAGGAGGGGACCTCATACCGCCAAGAAAGTAGTGCCAGGAGCAGAGCACATCCTTTGGACTCAGGGTTCCTGCACCGAGAAGCTCCTAGACAAGGGGAAGATTGATGAAAAGGACCTTCCTCCAGAGTCAACAGAGAGAGAAAGCATTCCCCTGGAGCTGGAGCCCTGAATTTGGGACTTCTTGCCTACTAGGCTGTGAGAGAATAAATTTCTGTTTGTGGCATTTCTATTATAGCAGCATTAGATAGCTAAGACAGGTGGTGACTGTGCTTAAGGCGCATTGGCTGGGAATTGAATCCAGGTCTACTGCATGGGAGGGGAGAATTCTCCCAATGTACCACCAGTACCCCCTTTAAAAAAACCTTTAGATGAGTACAATGGTGCATTATTATCAAAACTAGACTCAAGCTCAAATAACTTTTGAGAGGAGGTGAGGCAAGGAAAGAAGGTGACTTATTCACGTCCTTAGAAGAATTTTTGTGTGAAAAATGTTCTGTCTCAAGCTTAGGAAGAATAGTGTGATGTGAGAGGTGGGAAGAGAGAGAGAAACAAGATACACACACACACACGTACACGCTTGCAATTGTAAATGTAGGTTGTTAAGTATTTTCAAAAGTGAAGAGAGAGCAAATACAAGTCATTTTTGGAACATGAAAATGTGTTGGGTTTCCATGAAGGGGAGGTTGTGAGAAAAGATGATTTTCAGGATGCTTAGAGGAATTTCTTTTTTTTTTTAGAGGTAGGAGGTGGGCAGATTGGAAGGCCAGGTGCAGGCAAGATGGAGCCCTTCCCTCTCAGAAAGAATGTGGCAGGAGGGCAAAGAGGCCAGCTGAGCACGAGGGTGCAGGATGGAAGAACTGGCATGTCCAGGCTTGGAAAAAGAGGGCTCTGCCTCAGGCTAGCTAAAGAGGCACCCATAGAAGAAACGAGTCAGTAGCCAGCAGGCGCAAGCATCTGTGGGAAGTGTTAGTGCAAATATGTATGAATGTTAACTATAGTAATAGAAGTTGGGAGTATTTTTGTTCTACCTGAGTTTGAGCAGAGGAAGAAGGTAGGGAATTTAACGCTGGTGAAAAAGTGGATGTGAAAGCTGTGAAATCAAGGTTCTGTCCAGCAAAGACAGGAATTATCCCCCCTTCTCCATAGTAATGGTAACATCACAGAGAGGATCCAAGGACTTCTTCTAGGCACAAGAAGTGGTAACAGTGCCCTCATTTCACCAAAGCTCTGTGTTTGGGTGATGGGAGAGGGGTGGTGACAAGGGATCAATTGGAAGAAAAGAACATAGTTGCAGATCGTACCTCCACACCTGCCATTGGAGGGCTTTAGAGATGCTTCTTAGAGCCAGAGAGATGCAAGCCAGGTTGAAGACACAGCTGCCTAGCCAACAGAGAGAACAGTGGAAAGAATCCAGAAATAGAGCTGGAAGATCCAGTTCCAGCAGGAGGAGCATGAGGGAGACAGATGAAGTGGGGAGTGAAAACCCCTAGAGGAGGTGGGTTGGACCTGGGCCAGGGAGGGTGGTGGAAAATAGCTGTTGGTGCCAGGAGAAGAATGAATTGAGTGAGAGGCCACGGGAGGATGGGAGCGAGAGGGCACAGGACAGATCCTGCAGGAATTGGAGACATTGAGTGAAAGATGATAATTCCAGCTGTCTAAAGCCGGTTTTGTTGATTTTGCACTGGCAGGATGAGAGTCTGGATGGGAGTTGAAAGAATAGCACGCTGGGGTAGGGGTTGCTGGTGACCCAATGGAGGTCAGGACATTGGCTGTCTTGTGCCTGTGTATGAGTGATAGCACCCCACATGTTCTCCCCAAGAGTGAGATTATTTTATTTTTATAGTTTGCAGAGCACTTACCCTAGCCCAGATTGTGTTCTGAGAAAGGTTGAAACTCCCTAAAGGAGTATGTCAGCTTTGGTCCAGTGGGCAAGGGGCCCTTGCCTCCCTGAGGAGTGCTCCATCTTTGTCATGGGCTTGGAAAGAACCAGGCTTGAGGGGGGCAGGGGGGGTAGGGGGAGTGGAGAGGCAGTTCTTTGGCTAGAGTTGATTGGTGACCTGAAGGCTCCCTTGATTCCCGGCGGCCTTACTGCCCTCCTGAACTTGTTTTCTGGCTCATTTCTCATGGTGGCAGTTGGGATGGAAAGGCTTCAGAGAAGGTTCTCCATAAAACAGGATGGACCTGGGGAAGCTAGCAGGGGAAATTGGTCAAAACTGTGAGCTTTGTTCTCAAACCTCTTTCCTAGTTCTCCATCATTGCCAGGACTTGGCAAGGAGACAAGGTGAAGAAGAGAGAGGGGGAAAAATGCCTTTAAAGTAATGACTTACTGTCTCATCTCCAAGCCCTGTAACCCAGTTCTAAGAGCTGCAAGACTTTATCAACTAAATATCTTTTTAAGTTCCATTTTATTTTTTAGACTACAAGTCACCCTGTAGTGTATCCCAGACCCTAACCACCGTATTTTGACTTATCTAAGTTTGTTGTTCTCTTGACATTAGTCCATTCCTTCTCTTGTTCTTTGCTCTTGGCAGAGAATGACCTTTCTTCATGGGAGAGCCCAATAATAAATGGACCAAGTGTTGGAGATGGGAGACAAAACCCCCGGACTCACTGAAGTTACATCTCTGATGGGGCTTAGGGAATGACAACTGATCAAAGATCCCAAGAACTAATGGAAATATGGAAAAGAGGTGCAATTTTCAAGATTTCTTTCTTTTTTTGAAACAGCTTTATTGAGATATAATTCATATAGCAAACAGTTCATCACTTCAAGTGTACAATTTAGTGGCTTTTAGTATATTCACAGAGTTGTATATCACCAGAATTTTAGGATATTTTCATTATCACATAAAGAAATCCCACACCACTTAGCCATCATCCCTAATTCTTCCATCTGACCCCCAGCCCTAGGTAACCACTAATTTACTCTCTATTTGAGATTTCTTGATCCAACAGTCAATTCAATCCACGATGTTAAACATTTATAGGGTGCTTTAGAGTCTATGAAACACTTTTATTTATGCACTCTAATTCTGATCTTCTCGTCAACCCATTCAAGTAAGCAGGGCAGTTGTTTTTATCTTGCATTTTTCACATCAGAAAATAGGGGGTTGCTGAATGACTACAGACCAGCTTCCACAGGGGCGTGGAATAATACAGCCTTTTGCGTCTATGAGAAAAGAATAAAGAAGAGTTCGTGAGTATGATTTCCATCTGTTCTCAAAATTTAGGAAAATTAAGGCAAAAAAGCAAGATGAAGAAGACAGAGAAAAGGGCTTAAGCTGCATTTAGAGGAATTGAGGGAAGACTCCTGTAAGAGTGTTCTAAGATTTATGAGCTGCAGAATGCATTGCCAAAGGTAGCTGCAAGATCTCCTTTCCTTGGGATTAAAAAAAGAAAAAAAACAAAAACAGATGACGAAGAGTTCTCTGAGAGGATTTATTTTAAGGAGCTGTTGCCTTGGGATGCAGGGGCATGGGTTACATGGCTGTCCACAGTCTTTCCTAGTAGTAGGAGATCTTGAAGGCAGGTGGCTGAAGCATGTCATCCATGCTTACATGAAGTTATTCATAGCCCCCTATAGAGGAGGTCCTATTTATTTTTGGTCCACCTGTCTGTAAAATGAGAAGCTCTGTACTCCCTCAGTTGTAGGCAAAGCCTTCCACACGACCTTTTAGAAACCACAGAGAAAAGGAGCACATACAATCTCAGTCCTTCAAATCAACTTTTATTTGTATAGAAGTGTGTTTAGGTTATCTATAGTTGTGTAGTAAACTACTTCAAAAACTTAGTGGCTTAAGACAAGACAATAATTTATTATGATTGTTCATAGCTCTGTGTATAGACTGGCCTCCTCTGGGCAGTTCTTGTTTGTACTCCCTCATACAGTTGCAGTCAGATATTGGCTGGCCTGCAGTTATCTGAAGGCTCTCATGAGCTGGTCACCTGACACAGCTCACTCACATGACTCACAGTTGATGCTGGCTGTTATCTGAGAGCTCATCTGGGCTGTTGCGGATTGAACTGCCTTCCCCAAAAAGACATCTTGAAGTTCTAACCACTGGAACTGGTTCACATGACCTTGTTTGGAAATAGGGTCTTTGAAGACGTTATCAGTTAAGAGAACATGGGGTCATGTTTGAGTAGGGTGGATCCTAATCCAATCTGAGTGGTGTCCTTATAAAAAGAAGAGACGAGGCACAGGGGAAAGACTGGCATGTGATGAAGGAGTTACACTGCAGCTACACGACAAAGAATACCTGAGACTGCCAGAAGCCTGGGGAGACAAGAAAGGATTTTTTCCTAGAGTCTTCAGAGAGAACACGGCCCTGCCAACACCTTGAATTCAGACTACTAGCCTCCAGAGCTATGAGACGATAAGTTTCTCTGGTTATGTTGTTGTCGTTATTAGATGCCGTTGAGTACAACAGAACGAAACACGGCAGGGTCCTGCGCCATTCTCATAATCGTTGCTATGAGCCCATTGTTGCACTCTGTCAATCTTTCTCATTAAGGGTCTTCCTCTCCACTTTACCACTTTACCAAGCATGATGTTCTTCTCCAGGGACGGGACCCTCCTTATAACATGTCCAAATTATGTGAGATGAAGTTTTGCCATTTTCACTTCTAAGGAACATTCTGGCTCTACTTCTTCCAAGACAGATTTGTTTGGTCTTCTGGTAGTCTACAGTATATTCAGTATTATTGGCCAACACCATAATGCAAAGGCCTCAATTCTTCTTCGGTCTTCCTTATTCATTGTCCAGCTTTTGCATGCATATGAGGTGATTGAAAATACCACGACTTGGGTCAAACATACCTTTGTCCTCAAAGTGACGTCTTTGCTTTTTAACACTTTAAAGAGGTCTTTTGCAGCAGATTTGTCCAATGTAATACATTTGATTTCCTGACTCCTGCTTCCATGGGTGTTGATTGTGGATCCAAGTAAAATAAAATCCTTGACAACTTCAATATTTTCTTCGTTTATCATGATGTTGCTTATCAGTCCATTGTGAGGATTTTTATTTTCTTTGTGTTGAGGTGTCATCCATACTGAAGGATGTGGTCTTTCATTTTCATCAGTAAGTGCTTCAAGTCCTCTTTGCTTTCGAAAAGCAAGGTGGTATCATTTGCATATCACATATGAGTCTTCCTCCAATCCTGATTGCACGTTCTTCTTCATGTAGTTTGGCTTCTCTGATTATTTGCTCAGCATACAGATTGAATAATTATGGTGGAAGGATACAACCCTGACCCACACCTTTCCTGATTTTAAACTATGCAGTATTCCCTTATTCTCTTCGAACAACTGTTCTTATAAGCCACACAGTTTGTGGTACTTTGTTACAGCATCCCGAGGATACTAACGCAGGCTGTCAAACGAGCTTTCCCGTATGGTCTCTCCATGTTGTTTGGGCTTTCCACAGCACTGTGGCTGTGCTATCTGCAGAACCCAGATTGGCTTCACTCACATTCATAGCACCTTAATGGGGACAGGTGGAAGGCTGGGCTTATCTGGGCTCTTCTCCATCTCCAAGTTGTCTCAGAGCTTCTTCATATGGTCTCTCTAGTATAAAAAAAAAAAAAAAAAAAAAAATTTTTTTTTTTTTTTTAGTATGGTAGTCAGACCTTGTACATGTCAGTTATGGGCTCCAAGAGACCAAGGCAGAAGCTATTAATCCTTTAAAAGGCTAAGCCTGAACTTTCATTGTGTCACTTTTGTCATACTCTGTGTGTCAAAGCATTCACTGATCATCCCAGGTTCAAGGGGAAAGAAAATAGACTTCATCGCTTGATGGGAACAGTGACAAAGAATTTGTGAACATCTTTAATCTGTCATATAGTGGAAGAGACTCAGTGATGTGCTGAAGAGTCATATGAGAAGAATGCATAGAGTCTCAAAACAAAAATACACAAAAAGAGTACATTTGCATAAAGCTATGGACATAGGAATTGGGCTAGAGTGCTGCAGATTGAAGTTGGGAAGGCTTGAAATAGTTAAAACAACTGGAGTTAGGTGGGCTACATCTCTGAATAATTCATTAGTTATTCTGTTTATTCAATAAACATTTATTGAGCCTATACCTTTTTTTTTTTATTGTACTTTAGATGAAGTTTTACAGAAGAAAGTAGTCTCTCTTTAGACAGTTAGTACACACTATGTTCTATGACATTGGTTAACAACCCCATGACATTGGTTTACAACCCCTTCTCAACCCTGGGTTTTCTGTCCCCTCCTGACTTCTAGTGCCTGCCCCAGGGCTGGTGTGCTCCTTTAGTCTTGTTTTTTTCCATGGGCCTGTTCAATCTTTGGCCGAAGGGTGAACATCAGGAGTGACCTCATTACCGAGCTGAAAGTGTGTCCAGGGCCCATACTCTCAGGGTTTCTCCAGTCTCTGTTAGGCCAGAAAGTCTGAGCTTTCTTTCTGAGTTAGAATTTTGTTCTACATTTTCTCCAGCTCTGTCTGGGACCCTCTACTGTGATCGCTGTCAGAGCAGTCGGTGGTGGTAGCCATCTAGTTTTACTGGACTCAGTCTGGTGGAGGTCATGGTAGAGGTGGTCCACTAGTCCTTTGGACAAATCTTTCCCTTGTATCTTTAGTTTTCTTCATACCTCCTTGCTTCCAAAGGGGTGAGACCAGTGGAGTATCCTAGATGGCCATATTGAGCCTATACTTAATGCCAAGCTATACTCGTACTAAAAAGATAACTACAACACAGCCCCTGCCTTCTAAGTGTTCAAAGTCTGGAAAGCCCATGCATAAAATGACCTCTCAAATCCAAAAAGTAGTTTCTTGTATATGCCCTACTCTCAGCACAAGGCATTATAGTTGATTTCCAAAGCCTCTACATAGAAACAAATAATACTATAAAGATGATGATGTTGTTGGCTCAGGACTCCTGATGAGCAAAAAAGGAAAGAAATATTTAACATTATTAACAAAAATAGATGAAAGATATGGGGCAGAGTGGCCAAGTTAAATAGATTTCTCTAAAGAGATTCCTTCTGGTGGGCATATATGCCTTCATAAAACATTGCTTGGAAGAAATGGGGTATTTTCAGGACCTTTGGGTTCAGCTGAAATTGTTCAGGGGCTAAATTAAAACAGAGGCTATAATTCATGTTTCTGGACCAGGATTTTTTTTGACAGCTCCAAAAGTAATTCCCAGTGGGGTCGTGAGACTGCTGGTTTAAGAAACGCCGCCTTGCTATTGCTCAATGTGCATACTCTAGTCGCATTCTAAGGAGAAAGTACACTTCTGAGGAAAAGAGAAGAAACAGGGAGGTAGGCAGAGGTAGAAAGAAGCAAAGAGAGAAACAGAGCTAGACAGTGACACAGGAGCCAGAGGGAATGAAGAAGAGAGGGCAAGGAGTTTATTCAAGCTGGGATTTAAAAAAACAGTTGTCTTCTAGTCAATCCCAACTCATGGTGACCAATGTATGTCAGAGTAGAACTGTGGTTCATAGGTTTTTCAATGGCTGATTGTTTGGAAGTAAATCACCAAGACTTTCTTCTGCAATATCTCTGGCTGGACTTGAACCTCAAACCTTTAGGTTAGCAGATAAGTGTGTTAACTGTTTGTACTAGGGTTAATTTTAGAGCTGATTTGATTAGAAGGCAAGTAAGTTGAAACAAATTGCATTTTTTGGCTATTTAAAAAATTGATCAGTTTTAATAGAAGGATCTAGCCACTATATCATACTGAATCATACAGAAAACTTACAGAGAAAAGGAAGATGGTCTTTGTCAGGTGGTAGGGAAATGAGGACACCATCCTAAGCACTGCTCTTCTTAGCTTGACTTGGGTCTTAGGCTAGAGTCAGGCTGAAGGTCAGGGAGCAAATGCCCATCTATCATCCCTTCCTCCCCTCTCTAACCCACCCTTCACAGCATCCCCAACTCATCATCTTAAAACATTGCTTTCAATACCCCTTTCTATTGCTTAAAGACCTCTGGAAATTCATTCTTGTTTGCAGGGGCAAATGTCCTCCTTAGTTTTGTACTTCGGCCTATCAAGCTGACCCTATTATTTATCTTGCAAATTTGCTATCACCCAACACAAGCAGAGTGGCTCTCTGGTTCGAGACATGTTCTTTCCTTTTCTTTTGATTCTAGACATTTTTAAGGTCTTCCTGCACAATGCTGTTTCCTGGATCACTTAGAGTGAGTTCCCCTCTTTTTATGGATTGAATTGAGTCCCCCCAAAAGATATGTTGAAGCCTTAGCCCCTGGTATCTGTGGGTGTGACATTGCTTGGATTGGTTTTTGAAGATGTTATCAGCATGAGGTCATACTGGAGTATGGTGAGTCCTAATCAAATATTAAGGGTGTTCTTATAAAGAGGAGAAGAGACATAGAGAAAGACAGAGGGAGACTGCCATGTGAAGAAAAGGCAGAGATGGAGTTATGCTGCAGCTGTAAGCCAAAGAATACCCGGGGCTACCAGAACCTGTAAGAGACCATAAAAGATCTTCCCTTAGAGTCTTCAGAGTGAACATGAGCGTGCTGACAGTATGAATTTAAACTTTTAGCCTACAGAGGTATGAGACAATAAATTTCTGTCATTTTAAGCCACCCATTTTTTGGTACGTTATCAAGGCAGCTTAGGGAACTAATACATCTCTTTTCTCATTTATTTGTTAATTCATTTAATAATTTATTCATTCATTTATTTATTTGCTGAATTAATATTCATCTGCTGGCCATATTTATTAAAAAACTATTTGCCAAGCACTAGACATATTGATTTAAGATACATTCCCTACGATCAAGGAGTTCCAATGCGAAAGAAAGAATTCTCAGCTCTTATAGTACTCACTATGTGTCTGTCAGTTTGTCTTGCTCTGGGGGTTTGTGTGTTGCTGTGATGCTGGAAGCTATGCCACTGGTATTCAAATGCCAGCAGGTCACCCATGGCAGACAGGTTTCATCTGAATTTCCAGACTAAGACAGACTAGGAAGAAGGACCCGGCAGTCTATTTCTGAAAAGAATTAGCCAGTGAAAACCTTATGAATAGCAGCAGAACATTGTTTGATATAGTGCTGGAAGACGTGCCCCCCAGGTTGGAAGGCACTCAGACGACTGGAGAAGAGCTGCTTCCTCAAAGCGAGTCGACTTTATTGATGAGGATGGAGTCAAGCTTTCATGACCTTCATTTGCTGAAGTGGAACAACTCAAAATGAGAAGAAACAGCTGAAAACATCCATTAATAATTGGAACCTGGAATGTACAAAGCATGAATCTAGGAAAATTGGAAATCATCAAAAATGAAATGGAACACATAAAGATCAATATCCTAGACGTTAGTGAGCTGAAGTGAACTGGTATTGGCCATTTTGAATCAGACAATCATATAGTCTACTATGCTGGGAATGACAACTTGAAGAGGAATGGTGTTGCATTCATTGACAAAAAGAACATTTCAAGATCTACCCTGAAGTACAATGCTGTCAGTGATAGGATAGTATCCATATACCTGCAAGGAAGACCAGTTAATACGACTATTCAAGTTTACACACCAACCTCTAAGGCCAAAGATGAAGAAACTGAAGATTTTTACCAGATTCTGCAGTCTGAAAATGATCAAACATGCAATCAGGGTGCACTGATAATTACTGGTGATTGGAGTGCAAAAGTTGGAAACAAAGAAGAAGGATTGGTAGTTGAAAAATATGGCCTTGGTGATAGAAATGATGCGGTAGATAGCATGATTGAATTTGGCAAGACTAACGACTTCTTCATTGAAAATAACTTTTTTCACCAACATAAACAGTGGCTATACACATGGACCTTGCCAGGTGGAATACACAGGAATCAAATTGACTACATCTGTGGAAAGAGATGATGGAAAAGCTCAGTAACATCAGTCAGAACAAGGCCAGGGGCTGACTGTGGATCAGATCATCAATTACTCGCATGCAAGTTTGAGTTGAAACTGAAGAAAATTAGAACGAGTCCATGTTAGCCAACGTACGACCAACCTTGAGTATATACCACCTGAATTTAGATACCATCTCAAGAATAGATTTGACGCATTGAACACTAATGACTGAAGACCAGATGAGTTGTGGAATGACATCAAGGACATCATACACAAAGAAAGCAAGAGGTCATTAAAAAAACAGGAGAGAAAGAGAAGACGTTAATGGATGTCAGATGAGACTCTGAAACTTGCTCTTGAACGTCGAGTAGCTAAAGTAAAACGAAAAAATGATGAAGTAAAAAAGTTGAACAGAAGATTTCAAAGGGCAGCTCAAGAAGACAAAGTAAAGTATTATAATGTGCAAAGACCTGGAGATAGAAAGCCAAATGCAAGAACACACTCAACACTTCTCAAGCTGAAATCACTGAAGAAAAAATTCAAGCCTCAAGTTGCAATAGTGAGAGGTTTTAAAGGGAAAATATTAAATGATGCAGGAAGCATCAAAAGGTGGAAGGAATACACAGTTACTGTACCAAAAAGAATTGGTCACATTCAACCATTTCAGGAGGTAATGTATGATCAGGAACCAATGGTATTGAAGAAAGAAGTCCAAGCTGCACTGAAGGCATTGGCAAAAAATAAGGCTCTGGTAATTGATGGATACTAATTGAGATGTTTCAACAAAGGGATGCAGCAATGGAAGTGCTCACTCGTCTATGCCAAGAAATTTGGAAGACAGCTACCTGGTCAACCAACTGGAAGAGATCCATATTTATGCCTATTCCCAAGAAAGGTGATCCAACCAAGTGTGGAAATTATTGAGCAATATCACTAATATCACAGACAAGCAAAATTTTGCTGAAGATCATTCAAAAGTGGCTGTAGCAGTATATCAACAGGGAACTGCCAGAAATTCAAGCCAGATGCAGGAGAGGACATGAAACTAGGGGTATCACTGCTCATATCAGATGGATCCTGGCTGAAAGCAGAGAATACCGGAAAGATGTTTATTTGTGTTTTATTGACTATGCAAAGGCATTCAACTGTGTGAATCATAACAAATTATGGATAACATTGCAAAAAATGAGAATTCCAGAACACTTAATTGTGCTCGTGAGGAATCTGTACATGGATCGAGAGGTAGTCATTTGAACAGAACAAGGGAATACTGCATGGTTTAAAGACAGGAAAGGTGTGTATCAGGGTTGTATCCTTTCACCATACTTATTCAATCTGTATAGTGAACATATAATCCGAGAAGCTGGATTACATGAAGAAGAATGGAGCATCAGGATTGGAGGAAGGCTCATTAACAACCTGTTTTATGCAGATGAGACAACCTTGCTTGCTGAAAGTGAAGGGCACAAAGATTAAAGACTACAGCCTTCAGTATGGATTGCACCGAAACATAAAGAAAACGAAAATCCTCACAACCGGGCCAATAAGCAACATCATGATAAACGGAGAAAAGATTGAGACTGTCAAGGATTTCATTTTACCTGGATCTACAATCAACACCTTTGGGAACAGCAGTCAAGAACTCAAAAGACACATTGTATTGGTCAAATCTGCTGCAAAATAACCTCTCTAAAGCACTGAAAAGCAAAGAGGTCATCCTGAGGACCCAGGTATACCTGACCCAAGCCATGGTGTTTTCAATTGCCTTATATGTATGTGAAAGCTGGACAATGAATAAGGAAGACCAAGGAAGAGTTGATGTCTTTGAATTGTGGTGTTGGAGAAGAATATTGAATATACCATGGACTGCCAAAAGAACGAACAAATTTGTCCTGCAAGAAGTACAACCAGAATGCTCATTAGAAGCAAGGATGGCAAGACTACGTCTCACATAACCTTGGACATGTTATCAGGAGGGATCAGTCCCTAGAAAAGGACATCATGCTTGGTAAAGTAGGGCACCAGCAAAAAAGAGGAAGACCCTCAACAAGATGGATCAACACACTTGGCTGCAACAATGGGCTCAAGCCTAGTAACAATTATGAGGGTGGCACAGGACGGGGCAGTGTTTCATTCTGTCATACATAGGATAGCTATGAGTTGGAACCGACTCGTTGGCAACCAGCAACAACAACGTAGCACTCACTCAGTAGCGGAATCATATTGCTCTACATTGCTATTATCTTTGTATCCTTTTTCTGTATTTTTTTATCTGTAAAATAATTTTTTAAAGGCAGACAACCTATCTTGCAACTCTTATCTTCCAAAAAGGCTTGCCCATATTAAAAACAAAAACAAACAAACAAAAAACACCCAAACCCATTGCTGGTAATTCTGACTTACAGTGACCCTATAAAAAAATAGGACGGACATATTAAGCTCCCTAAAAACATAAAGGCATCCCTCTTTGCCTGCGGTTCGGGAGCACCTGAAACAGTGGGCTGGTAGCAACAAGTATGTGTGAGTCTAGAGAAAGGGAGGAGAGAGTGGCCCCAACCTATGAGGCTTGGCGATCTTAAAACGAAACAAATTGATATCCGGGGCCAAGATGGCGGACTAGGTGGACGCTACCGCGGATCCCTCTTGCAACAAAGACTCAGAAAAACAAGGGAATCGATCACGTACATAACAATCTATGAACTCTGAACAACAAGCACAGACTTAGAGATGGAAAACGAACAAATACCGGCAGACAGCGACTGTTTTCAGAACCAGGAGCCAGCGCACCAGGCAGGTGACCTTCAGAGCCCGATCTGGGGCAGAGCCCAGGGGGGCAGACGGCACAGAAAGGGGGCCCACCCCTTCCCCCCCGAACCCATCCTGGGAGGAAGTTTAGCAGGTTGGCGCGGGCGGCGTAGGGGCGCAGCCGGAGGGAGAAGCACCCGGGAGGCAGTGACTGATCTGGGAGGGGGGAGAACAGCGTCCCAGCTGGGGTGCCGTCCCGCCAGGAGTTAGGCGAAAAGCGGACGGGGCACGAGCGGGGGGGGGGGCCAACTATATTTCCCTAAAGTGACCCCAGGGCGGGGCCCACACGTTCGTGCGGGAGGACGCACACCCAGTCCACGCGTGTGGCGCAGCACACCAGAGGGAGAAATCCCCAGAAGTGTCTGGTCTCAAAGCAGGGAAAGCAGCATCCCAGACGGGGAGCCATTCCGCTGGGATCTGGGCGTGCGCGCTCGCGGGCGGGGCATGAGCGCGGGGTCCATTTTTATTACCCTGAATTGACCCAGGGGGCGGGACCACCTGGTCGTGCGAGTGACGCCTTCCCAGTCTGTGCGAGAGGTGAGGCACACCGGAAGGAGAAGTCCCCGGGAGGAAGTGATTGGTCCCGAAGCGCGGAAAGTAGCGTCCCAGACGGGGTGCCGTCCTGCTGGGACTAGGGCGCGTGCACGAGCGGGGCGTGAGCGCGGGGTCCATTTTTATTACCCTGAATTGACCCAGGGGGCGGGCCCACCTGGCCGTGCAGGTGACGCCAACCCAGTTTGCGCGAGAGGTGTGGCGCTCCGGAAGGAGAAGTCCCCGGGAGGAAGTGACTGGTTCCGGAACGGGGAAAGCAGCTTCTCAACCCGGAAGTCATCCCGCTGGGATTTGGGCGCGCGCACGGGCGGGGCGTGACCGTGGGACCCAATTATAATCGCCTGAATAGACCCTGGGGGCTGGCCCACCCGTTTGTGCGGGAAACGCCCACCCAGTGCCCATGAGCGGTGCCGCGCACCGGAGGAAGTCCCCAGGAGGAAGTGACTGGTTTCCGAGCAAGGAAAGCAGTGTCTTAGCCAGGGACCCGTCCAGCCCGGATTTTGGTGAACGGGGACGGAGCGTGAACGTGGTGTTCAGCTCTATATTCTGTGGTGCTACACTCCTAGCTCTCGGATCCCTCCCCCACCCTCCCCAGGCGACCCCATTAACATCCGAATACCCGGAGCCAGAGAGAGAATTCAGATAGGGATCTGACTGCATTTTTTTTTAGCCGACTACTTGGAAAATCTAGTTTCCCAGTGATGGCTCGGAGACAGCAGTCCATATCAAACCACATAAAGAAACAGACCATGACAGCTTCTCCAACCCCCCAAACAAAAGAATCAAAATCTTTCCCAAATGAAGATACAATCCTGGAATTATCAGATACAGAATATAAAAAACTAATTTACAGAATGCTTAAAGATATCACAAATGAAATTAGGATAAATGCAGAAAAAGCCAAGGAACACACTGATAAAACTGTTGAAGAACTCAAAAAGATTATTCAAGAACATAGTGGAAAAATTAACAAGTGCAAGAATCCATAGAGAGACAGCATGTAGAAATCCAAAAGATTAACAATAAAATTACAGAATTTGACAACGCAATAGAAAGTCAGAGGAGCAGACTCGAGCAATTAGAATGTAGACTGGGACTTCTGGAGGACCAGGGAAACAACACCAACATAGCTGAAAAAAAATCAGATAAAAGAATTAAAAAAAATGAAGAAACCCTAAGAATCATGTGGGACTCTATCAAGAAGGATAACTTACGAGTAATTGGAGTCCCAGAACAGGGAGGGGGGACAGAAAACACAGAGAAAATAGTTGAAGAACTCCTGACACAAAACTTCCCTGACATCATGAAAGAAGAAAGGATATCTATCCAAGATGCTCATCGAACCCCATTTAAGATTGATCCAAAAAGAAAAACACCAAGACATATCATCATCAAACTTGCCAAAACCAAAGACAAACAGAAAATTTTAAAAGCAGCCAGGGAGAAAAGAAAGGTTTCCTTCAAGGGAGAATCAATAAGAATAAGTTCAGACTACTCAGCAGAAATCATGCAGGCAAGAAGGGAATGGGACGACATATACAGAGCACTGAACGAGAAAAACTGCCAACCAAGGATCCTATATCCAGCAAAACTCTCTCTGAAATATGAAGGAGAAATTAAGATATTTACAGATAAACACAAGTTTAGAGAATTTGCAAAAACTAAACCAAGACTGCAAGAAATGCTAAAGGAGATTGTTTGGCCGGATGACCAATAATATCAGGTACCAGCACAATACAAGGTCACAAAACAGAATGTCCTGATATCAACGCAACTCAAACAGGGAAAGCACAAAAACAAACAAATTAAGACTAATTCTAAAAAATAAATAAATAAACAAAATAATACACACAACAGGAAATCATGGAAATCAATAGATAAACGATCAAAGTAATCAAAAAGAGGGACTAAATATAGGAGGCATTGAACTGCCAGATGGTGAGTGATACAAGGCGAAATAGAAGGATACAAGTTAGGGTTTTACTTAGAAAAATAGGGGTAAATAAAAAGGTAACCACAAAAAGGAATATCAATCCCATAACTCAAGAAAAAAGCCAAGAAAAACGTAACGACTCAATAAACACAAAGTTAAACATTATGAAAATGAGGATCTCACAAGCTACTAAGAAAAACGTCTCAGCACAAAAAAGCATGTGGAAAAATGAAATGGCCAACAACACACATGAAAAGGCATCAAAATGACAGCACTAAAAACTTATTTATCTATAATTACGCTGAATGTAAATGGACTAAATGCACCAATAAAGAGACATCATGAAAAACACGATCCATCTATATGCTGCCTACAAGAGACACACCTTAGACTTAGAGACACAAACAAACTAAAACTCAAAGGATGGAAAAAAATATATCAAGCAAACAATAAGCAAAAAAGAAGAGGAGTAGCAATATTAATTTCTGACAAAATAGACTTTAGACTTAAATCCACCACAAAGGATAAAGAAAGACACTATATAATGACAAAAGGGACAATTGATCAGGAAGACATAACCATATTAAATATTTACGCACCTAATGACAGGGCTGCAAGATACATAAATCAAATTTCAACAGAATTGAAAAGTGAGATAGACACCTCCACATATATAGTAGGAGACTTCAACACACCACTTTCGGAGAAGGACAGGACATCCAGTAAGAAGCTCAATAGAGACACGGAAGACCTACTTACAACAATCAACCAACTTGACCTCATTGACTTATACAGAACTCTCCACCCAACTGCTGCAAAATATACTTTTTTTTCTAGCGCACATGGAACATTCTCTAGAATAGACCACCTATTAGGGCATAAAACAAACCTTTGCAGAATCCAAAACATCGAAATATTACAAAGCATCTTCTCAGACCACAAGGCAATGAAGCTAGAAATCAATAACAGAAAAACTAGGGAAAAGAAATCAAATACTTGGAAAATGAACAATACCCTCCTGAAAAAAGACTGGGTTATAGAAGACATCAAGGAGGGAATAAGGAAATTCTTAGAAAGCAACGAGAATGAAAATACTTCCTATCAAAACCTCTGGGACACAGCAAAGGCAGTGCTCAGAGGCCAATTTATATCGATAAATGCACACATACAAAAAGAAGAAAGAGCCAAAATCAGAGAACTGTCCCGACAACTTGAACAAATAGAAAATGAGCAACAAAAGAACCCATCAGGCACCCGAAGAAAACAAATAATAAAAATTAGAGCTGAACTAAATGAATTAGAGAACAGAAAAACAATTGAAAGAATTAACAAAGCCAAAAGCTGGTTCTTTGAAAAAATTAACAAAATTGATAAACCATTGGCTAGACTGACTAAAGAAAAACAGGAAAGGAAACAAATAACCCGAATAAGAAACGAGAAGGACCACATCACAACAGAACCAAATGAAATCAAAAGAATCATATCAGATTACTACATAAAATTGTACTCTAACAAATTTGAAAACCTAGAAGAAATGGATAAATTCTTGGAACAATACTACTTACCTAAACTAACACATTCAGAAGTAGAACAACTAAATAGACCCATAACAAAAAAAGAGATTGAAACGGTAATCAAAAAACTCCCAACAAAAAAAAGTCCTGGCCCAGATGGCTTCACTGCAGAGTTCTACCAAACCTTCAGAGAAGACTTAACACCACTACTACTGAAGGTATTTCAAAGCATAGAAAATGACGGAATACTACCCAACTCATTCTATGAAGCTACCATCTCCCTGATACCAAAACCAGGTAAAGACATTACAAAAAAAGAAAATTTTAGACCTATATCCCTCATGAACATAGATGCAAAAATCCTCAACAAAATTCTAGCCAATAGAATCCAACAACACATCAAAAAAATAATACACCCTGATCAAGTGGGATTTATACCAGGTATGCAAGGCTGGTTTAATATCAGAAAAACCATTAATGTAATCCATCACATAAATAAAACAAAAGATAAAAACCACATGATCTTATCAATAGATGCAGAAAAGGCATTTGACAAAGTCCAACACCCATTTATGATAAAAACTCTAACCAAAATAGGAATTGAAGGAAAATTCCTCAACATAATAAAGGGCATAGATGCAAAGCCAACGGCCAATATCACTCTAAATGGAGAGAACCTGAAAGCATTTCCCTTGAGAACGGGAACCAGACAAGGATGCCCTTTATCACTGCTCTTATTCAACATCGTACTTGAAGTCCTAGCCAGGGCAATTAGGCTAGACAAAGAAATAAAGGGTATCCAGATTGGTAAGGAGGAAGTAAAGCTATCACTATTTGCAGATGACATGATTGTATACATGGAAAACCCTAAGAAATCCTCCAGAAAACTACTGAAACTAATAGAAGAGTTTGGAAGAGTCTCAGGATATAAAATAAACATACAAAAATCACTTGGATTCCTCTACATCAACAAAAAGAACACCGAGGAGGAAATAACCAAATCAATACCATTCACAGTAGCCCCCAAGAAGATAAAATACTTAGGAATAAATCTTACCAAGGATGTAAAAGACCTATACAAAGAAAACTATAAAACTCTTCCACAAGAAATTCAAAAGGACACACTTAAGTGGAAAAACATACCCTGCTCATGGATAGGAAGACTTAACGTAGTAAAAATGTCTATTCTACCAAAAGCCATTTATACATATAACGCACTTCCAATCCAAATACCAATGTCATACTTTAAGGGAATAGAGAAACAAATCACTAATTTCATATGGAAAGGAAAGAACCCCCGGATAAGCAAAACATTACTGAAAAAGAAGAAGAAAGTGGGAGGCCTCACCCTACCTGATTTCAGAACCTATTATATAGCTACAGTAGTCAAAACAGCCTGGTACTGGTACAACAACAGGCACATAGACCAATGGAACAGAATTGAGAATCCAGATATAAATCCATCCATGTATGAGCCGCTGATATTTGACAAAGGACCAGTGTCAGTCAATTGGGGAAATAATAGTCTTTTTAACAAATGGTGCTGGCATACCTGGATATCCATTTGCAAAAGAATGAAACGGACCCGTACCTCACACCATGCACAAAAACTAACTCCAAGTGGATCAAAGACCTAAACATAAAGACTAAAACGATAAAAATCATGGAAGAAAAAATAGGATCTACCCTAGGAGCCCTAATACAGGACATAAACAGAATACAAAACATTACTAAAAATGATGAAGAGAAACCAGATAACTGGGAGCTCCTAAAAATCAAACACCTATGCTCATCTAAAGACTTCACCAAAACAGTAAAAAGACCACCTACAGACTGGGAAAGAATATTCAGCTATGACATCTCAGACCAGCGCCTGATCTCTAAAATCTACATGACTCTGTCAAAACTCAACCACAAAAAGACAAACAACCCAATCAAGAAGTGGGCAAAGGATATGAACACACATTTCACTAAGGAAGATATTCAGGCAGCCAACAGATACATGAGAAAATGCTCTCGATCATTAGCCATTAGAGAAATGCAAATTAAAACTACAATGAGATTCCATCTGACACCAACTAGACTGGCATTAATTCAAAAAACACAAAATAATAAATGTTGGAGAGGCTGCGGAGAGATTGGAACTCTCATACACTGCTGGTGGGATTGTAAAATGGTACAACCGCTTTGGAAACCCATCTGGCGTTATCTTAAACAGTTAGAAATAGAACTACCATACAACCCAGAAATCCCACTCCTGGGAATATACCCTAGAGATACAAGAGCCTTCACACAAACAGATATATGCACACTCATGTTTATTGCAGCTCTGTTTACAATAGCAAAAAGCTGGAAGCAACCAAGATGTCCATCAAAGGACGAATGGGTAAATAAATTGTGGTATATTCACACAATGGAATACTACGCATCGATAAAGAACAGTGACGAATCTCTGAAACATTTCATAATATGGAGGAATCTGGAAGGCATTATGCTGAGCGAAATGAGTCAGTTGCAAAAGGACAAATATTGTATAAGACCACTATTATAAGATCTTGAGAAATAGAAAAAACGGAGAAGAACACATACTTATGTGGTTACAAAGGGGGGAGGGAGGGAGGGAGGGAGAGGGCTTTTTATTGATCAATCTGTAGATGGGAACTGCTTTGGGTGAAGGGAAAGACAACACTCAAAACAAGGAAGGTCAGCCTAATTGGACTGGATTAAAAGTAAAGAGGTTTCCGAGATAAAATGAAAGCTTCAAAGGTCAGCGGAGCAGGGGCTGGGGTCTGGGGAACTTGGTTTGAGGGGACTTCTAAGTCAATGGGCAAAACAATTCCATTATGAAAACACTCTGCATCCCTCTTTGAATTGTGGCGCCTGGGGTCCTAAATGCCAACAAGCGGCCATCTAAAATACATTAATTGGTCTCAACCCACCGGGAGCAAAGGCAAAGGAAGAACACCAAGGTCACACGACAACTAAGAACCCAAGAGACAGAAAGGGCCACTTGAACCAGAGACCTACATTATCCTGAGACCAGAAGAACTAGTTGGTGCCTGGCCACAATCGATGTCTGCCCTGTCAGGGAACACAACAGACAACTCCTGAGGGAGCAGGAGACCAATGGGATACAGACCCCAAATTCTCATTAAAAGACCACACCTAATGGTATGATTGCGACTAGAGGAATCCCAGAGACAATGCTCCCCAGAACTTCTGATGGCACAGGACAGGAACCATCCCCGAAGACAAATCATCAGGCATGAAAAGGACTGGTCAGTGGGGGGGAGAGAGATACTGATGAAGAGTGAGCTAATTAAATCAGGTGGACACGGGAGAGTGTGTTGGCAACTCTTGACTGGAGGGGGGATGGGAAGATAGAGAGAGAGGGAAGATGGTAAAATTGGCACGAAACGAGAGACTGTAAGGGCTGACTCAATAGGGGGAGAGCAAGTGGGAGAAGGGAGTAAGATGTATGTAAACCTACATGTGACAGACTGATTGGAATGGTAAATGTTCACTTGAAGCTTAATAAAAATTAAAAAACAAAACAAATTACTTCATGTGACTACTGGGGCTTAAAATCAGAGAAAGATGGATACTTTCCCCACATAAAATCACCCCATCAATGAAGAAGGTGTCTGAGGCTCTCCTATTTGTGTGCCTTATCTAGTTCCAGAGTTGCAGGAACTGAGAACTTTTCCCTGAGAAACAATGAAGAATGTGATTAGGACTGAGAACTCGCCTGAGCTAGCCAGTTAGTTGAGTGCCCAACCAAGAGCAGGGGGCACCAAGGCTACCTCACCCCTATGGAAATGTCCTTGGAAGGCAGTGAAGTTAAGTTTAATGAGTCATAGTGGCTAGTGGCTGTATTAGTTTGCTAGGGCACCATAACAAAATACAAGAAATCAGTAGACATGTTTCAAAGCAAGTTGGCTTTAAAGAACAGAAATTTATTATCTCACAGTTCTGGAGACTAGGAGTCTAAATTCATGGTGTTGGTATGACTCTCTCTGTAGGCTCTAGGGGAAGATCCATGTCTCTTTCCATTTCTGTAGCCCTGGCATTTCTTGGCATTCCTTGGCTACTTGTAGATATATCTTCATATGGCATGTGTCTTCTCCTGTGTGTGTGTCTACTCTGTATTTTTATAAGACACCACTCAGAGGGAATTAGGTTGAGGGCCCACCTTACTCCAGTATGACTTCATTAACATAACAAAAGAAAAGTCTTATTTCCAAACAGGGTAATATTCACAGGTACAGGGGTTAGGTCTTCAGCATATCTTCTTTGGAATTTAATCTGTAACAGTGGTAAAGGCTCCCTTCTGGGATTCCTGTTTACTGCTGGAGATGAGACTCTACCTTGCCTGGCTGCCCCATTCATTCTGGTTTGGTTTAGTTATGTAAGGTCATTCAAGCCCAAGCATGGTCTAGAGAATGCATGGCTTAGTTAGAAAAAAAAAAGTTAGAAAACACAGTAAACTTGGTATGAGGAAAAGAAGTTTAGCGTTGGCCTTGGCCCTATGATTTCTATGCCTTGGGGCAATCACTTTTCTTATGGGCCTTGGTCTTCCCATCTGAAAAACAATAGTTTAATAATTCCATTCAACTATTTTTTTTTTTTTTTAGTAGAAACTTTTTATCAAACAAATCATAATGCAGAAGTCCAGGAGACATAGCAGATAGAAGCAGAGGTGTATTGTCTGAAGACACCCAGAGGGAGTAGGTAGAACCCCACTTGCTCAAGAATCCCTCTCCCTTTCTGCTTCCCACGTACTTTGAAAACCTCTGGATTAAAGCCAAAAACGAAACCAGACTCTTTGCTGTTGATTTGATTACGACTCATGGAGACCCCTTATGTTGCAGAGTAGAACTGAGCTCCACGTTTTTTCTTCTTCTTTTTTTTTTAATGTAATCTTTATGGAAGCAGATTGCCAGGCCTTTCTTCTGTGGTGCCACTGGGTGGGTTCAAACTGCCAACCTTTTGGTTAGTAGCCAAGAGCAAACTGTCTGCACCACTCAGGGACCTGTGGACTAGAGGAGTGGTCTCTATATCTTTTATTGATCAGGGTGCATAACCAAATATATTTTTAAGAGACTTATACCCAATATGGAAACCCTCGTGGCGTAGTGGTTAAGAGCTACTTCTGCTAACCAAAAGGTTGGCAGTTCCAATCCACAGGCACTCCTTGAAAACTCTGTGGGGCAATTCTGCTTTGTCCTACAGGGTCACTATGAGTCAGAATCGACTTGATAGCAATAGGTTTGGTGTTTTCTGGTTTTGATACCCAATATATGCATATTTATAAATTTTATACATTTACTACTTTCAATCTTTGTGTTAGCTATTAATAAAGTTCTTTTTTTTAATTTGTAAGAACAAAACAAATATAGTTGGAGGTTTCAATATTTTCTTCCCACACTCCAGTGCATCATCTCGCTCAATTCCTGAAGTGTACATGCCTTGCTTTGGAGATCACTGATCCCAACGACCCCAGGTTCTTTCCAGCCCTGCTGTTCTAGGAGTCTGTGACTGGGGCCCAGAAACAGTGCTAGTGTTTTCTGCTTATTGCTCATAGGAGAAGCAATTTTCTAGGTGCTTGGGAAAGTGAAAAGCATAGTGCTCCTATGGGGGAGAAAGGAGACTCTACTAAAAGCTCAAGGCCATGTCCCATGTTTCCGCTGGTCAGTCCGACTCTGCTGGTAGCTAAGGAGTTTGCCTGCTCTTCGCCCTTGCTCTCACCTGTAGAGTCCGTCTTGCCTCCTTGTAACATTTTCCAATATGTGTCTAGCATATGCCTCTTTCCTAGCCATGAACCAGTAGCCCTGAACCAGGCTGTGCCAGGAGATTTTCTCAGCAATCTGCTGATGAACAAAGAACCAGAAAAAACCAAACCTATTGCCGTTGAGTTGATTCCAACTCATAGCAGTTTGAAAACTCTCTATCACTGTTTAAAAAGTGTTTTGTGAGGAGTAGGGAGCCTAGAGGGATGTGCATGATTTTCTCTCCATGCTCTGGCCAAGTGGTTTTGCATTCCTGGAAAAGAAAAGGAGGTTGGAGGAATTGCTGGGTCAGTTTCTTTGGGAGGACCACAGGGCTCAGGGGAAAGGTGGCTGAGGCCCAGTCCTCTGTCCCCATCCACTCATAACTCATTTGAGAGATATGCAAAGCTGTCAGGACTGCCAAAGGCCTCCTTGCCAAGGCAGGCTTCTCTCCAAATGGGCTTCTATATTTATGTGAAACAGAAATAAAACACAGCACTAAAAGGCAATAGACACACAATCAGGCAACCCCCACAAGTGAGTGTTTAATGAAAGGCAGGACAGTAGGGAGAGGTGGCCAAAGGGTCACCCAGAGCACAATGATAACTCAGTGGGCTTCAGGGGCCTTGACATAGGTATAGGCAGAAAACTGGCTGCAGACAAAGACCAAGCAAATCTTAAGTCCCCTCTGTGGACCTTCACGTAGCCAACAATGAGACAAGTATCAGTTGCCGCCAAGTCAATTTTGACTCATGGTGACCCCATGTGTGTCAAGAGTAGAACTGTTCTCCACATGGTTTTCAGTGGTTGACTTTTTTGGAAGTAGATCACCAGGCCTTTCTTTCAAAGTGTCTCTGGGTGGATTCAAACTACCAACCTTTGAGTTAGCAGCCAGCACATTAACTGTTTAACTACCCAGGGATCAACACTAAGACATTGGACCCTGTCTTCATCATCTAGTGCTGCTATAATAGAAATACCACAAGTGGATGGCTTTGGCAAAGAGAAGTTTATTTCCTCACAGTAAAGTAGGCCAGAAGTCCAAATTCAGGGCATCTGCTCCAGGGAAAGAAAGACTTCCTGTCTCTATCGGCCTTCTCATCAATCTTCCCCTGGACTAGGAGCTTTTCCACGCAGGGACCCTAGGTCCAAAGGACACTCTTTGCTCCTGGCACTGTTTTCTCGGTGGTATGAGGTCCACCTGTCTCTCTGCTAGCTTCTCTCTTTTATATCTCTAAAGAGATTGCCTCAAAACGCAATCTAATCTTGTAGATTGAGTCCTGCCTCACTAATACAACTGCCATCCATCCCTCCTCACTAACAACATAGAGGCAGGATTTACAACATATAGGAAAATCACACAATACTGGGAATCAAGGCTCAGACAAATTGATAAACACATTTTTTGGGGGACATAATTCAATCCATGAGAGACTCCAAACGCACCTTTTGCCAGGGAAGGATGTGGGCCCGAGAAAAACAGTTTGCTTTGCTTTGTTTTCTTCAAGCTCAGAATATTACACTCATTCTCCAGTTTCACAAAGTCCTTAGGCAAATGGGAAAGGTAAGGGTCTTGAAGCCTCTCTTTTGCCTCTTCACGTTGGCAGATCTCCCAGGAGTTCCAATGCTTAAATCTCTCTTAATAACCTGGGCAAACAGAGGTCTCACCACTTCTAAATGTCTCCAGGAAAGATGCACAGCTCATGTTCTTGGTGGGTAGGAGAAAGTTTAAATTTCAAAAGCAAGTGATCATATTCAAACCCTGTCTCAGCTGTATCAATCTAGTAGAGTATGGTAACATCTACTCTGAATTTTAGCTTCAAAGAGAAACTCTCAAGCTTGACTGATGACTGGTTTTCTTCACTCTTTTTTTTTTTTTTTAGAGAACATTGACTTGCTGGAGTCTATACATTTGGAAGTCCTTTTGTTTTCCTCTTTGCCCATCTTTCTTCTCTTAATTTTACCTTTCCTCTTCTTTCTTTTTCTCTACTTTCTAGTTTATTCCTCCACTTTTAAAAATTCCTTCTTCCTATTCCTTCTCTTGGCCAATCTGCTAAGTTGTCGGCTTCTGTCATGGTTGACTCATACTCACCCCCACTACTCCTCTGTAGCCCTAATTGCTCAGTCAGTGCATGTCAATGGAGCTAAAGATGAGAAAGAGATGATGTGAAGAGGGTAGAGGACATGGAGGGAAAAATGACATCTCAGAGGAAGCACTGAAAAATGCCAGGAAATTACCAAAACTTAACCCTTGAGACCAGCCAAGACCAACAGCAGGAAAAGTGGGAGCAAAAAATGGAAAAACTCATGAAAACTCAAGCGTACAGCCTTGGTCCACGTGTAGTGAAAGAACAGAGAAAATGATCCAGAAAAATGTATGGGGGAAATTGGAAAGAAAGACAACAAGAGCACAAAGAGGCTAAACAAGCAGGGGTTGGAACTGGAAACTCAGCACAGAGATAGCAGAGGTCGTGGTATTTGGTTAACTTCTTTATGTAGGATATTGGCTCAGTGAACTTTCCTGAAGCTTATAGAGCTGGATTCCCAGAAGTGTCCTACTGAGCATGCCCTGAAAAGTTCTTATCATCCGGTTTACTGGACCCTTGGCTTTCAGCTCCATATCCTTGGGATGAGGGATACTGATTTTTTTTTTCTTTCACTTTTTCCATTCATTTCCAAAGAGTGACATTCAGGCTACCAGTCCTCTTGTTTCCTGTGCATCCCCAGAAAATAGTAGACTTCCCCAAACTATTCAGGCTAGAGTGTCTTGAAGAGCTGGTGGGGTTCCCCAGGAGGCAGGTCTGAACTGGAGACAGCAGGACAAGAGCAAAACCATGTTTCTTTGCTTGGATGCTCACTCCCTTTTTCTGTACTCCATCTCCTCCTTTCCAGGGATCCATAGGTCTGTCCTTCTTCATGACCCTAAAAGCCCTGGGCCTTCCTCACTCTCTGTATTGTAATCAATTATATCTCCATTAACACCAGGTGGAAACTACTTGTTAGCTAATCTCTCTGTACAGGCAGGATATGAGTTGTCTCTACACTCAGGTGGTCCACAGGTAATGACGTTTCACCTAGGAACTACTGGATAACCTAAGCTTTAACCAAGGAAATGGGTCTGTAGTGGTGAGCAAATCTAGCCATGAGTCAGCTGGTAAAGGAGAAGTATTTAGGCCAAGCTATGTAGGCTTGACAGTGTGCCATCAAAATTATGCTTGAAAATTCCATAGAAAGATAGTATTTTGCAGACCAGTTATTTCAAGTGTTCCAATGAAGGAAACAGTGATCTACTCCAATACTGGAGAGAAACTTAATCTTGTGAGCCGATTGAGAGATGGTATGTCAGTGTGAGTTTAGGTTCATACTGGGCAAAAGAAAATGTCTTGTCCAAATATTCACAGTATAAAAGGCCTGACTGAAGGAACTACAGATTCCTACCCCACTCTTTCAAAGCTTCAGTTTACAGAGTCAAGTGATGGACAGTTACTACTCTCCTTTTATTTCCGGGTACATACTTGCACTTATGTAAGTTAAACGTGAGCTCGAGGGGCTCTTCTCTATTAATGTGATCTCTTGGTGGGTAGAGAGAAAGGATCGTGATCACTCTTTTCTAAGCACCACTTGGATAGTCAGGGCTGGCTTAAAATGAGGTGGATCAAAGTCTTCCCCAGACTCTCTCCTGCTGCAAATAAGCACACATGACAAAGATGGTATAGTGACTCGGAGATTAGAAAAATCTCACTTTGTGCTTTTGAGTGTTTTACCCTCCAACTGGGTTGTACTCCAACTAGAGCTTCCCGATTGAGTCACTGATTTCTGATCCAGACCCAGTCCCTGGCTTAGGCCCCACCAACTGAGAAGCTGGGTGGGGGCTGAGAATGGTGCAACCAGGGAAGGTGAGGGCTGCAGCTGGGCAAACAGAGCCTGCATTGTTCCCGCTGCAGCCCCGGACTGGTGCCTCGCTTAGCATGTATCCGACAAGGCCTCTGAGCCTCCCTGCTCTATTTACACAGGTGTCTTCCCTCCCCAGGGAAGCTAGGGCTCTGCAAATATGCGTTTCCCTAAGATGGATGCTCTCATTTGCACGGTGCCAAGGGGAGAAACTGAGGCCCAGAGTGGCGAAGCAAGGCTTTCAGACTGAGCAAACCAGCCATGGAGCCGGAAGGGGAGGCAGGTGTCTCCACTCCCTACTGGCCTCTCTGGTTACCAGGCTGCCTTTGTCTTGTCAGACCTGCTCTCGACAGGGATAAAGCCTCTGGGCTTTTCACTTCAGGTGAATTGTAGCAGCTTTCCCATCTGCGCTCCAGGCTGAAGCCCGAGATAGGATTGTGGGGGGATGGGCTGGTGACCCTTCGGCCACACCTGTTAGTGCAGTGGAAGAGGAGGAGGGGGCCCCAGAGCCTGGAAAACATTGTCACAAGCTTAAAAAAAAAAAAAAAAAATGCTCCTTGGCCCTACTACCACCCACTCCACTCTGTTCATACAGTTCTCCTCTGCCCGGTCCCCAAGTTCCCCGCAAAACAAACTCCGAGGGAAGTCAAAGGAAAAACCAGGCTATTCATTTCTTTTTGGCTTTTTTTTTTTTTAATATAATTGCCCACTTTCAAACCCTCAGCTCCAATGCTCCAGGTTCTTCAGCAGATAAATCGTAAGGAAATGAAAGGGGTGAAGGGGAACATAGATTAAAAGGTCACATTTTAAAGAATATGCCCATATAAACTGTAGTATCTGGGGGTGCCCAGGTACAGAGTTGCAAGGAAATGATTACATAATAGTCAGGAGGGTGAGCACTTTCTGAGGAAGAGAAGGGGTTAAGGCTGAGACAGGACACAGGGGGGACCCTATTTCCTTACACCAGTGTTGACCACAGTAGAATGCGCCTTGTAAAGTTTTTTTAAGGTATATTTTTCTGCTTTTCTGTACCTGTGGTTGGTTTTACAGTAACCAGTAGCCGGTTACCACTGAGTCAGTTCTGACTCATGGTGACCCCGTATGTGTCAGAGTAAAACTGTGTTCTCAAAGGTTTTCAATGGCTGATTTTTTGGAACTAGATCACCAGGCCTTTATTCTGAGGCTCCTCTGGGTGGATTTGAACCTCCAACATATCAGTTAGCAACCAAGAGTGGTTTTTTTTGCACTAAAAGGTTAAAATAATAGGCCAGTTTCCCTGAAGCTAGAAAGCCGGATCTTTAGGGTGTGGATCTGTTGTCATGTGCCCCTTCCCTGTTGACATAACCATGTCACGGTGGCAGTCTTTGGTGGGGGCAGCATTCTCTCTCTCCTAAATTAAGGGAGTAACCTGTTGAGGAAAGGCTACCAGTCACTTGGCAGAACTGAAGGGAAGCGAGTTTGTCCTCCATCCCTTTGAAGAGGAAAATGACCCCACTGAGCTTTCTTCTGGTCTGTCTGAAGTAAATCAAATGTCTTTAGAACATTCTGTCTTGGGCAGCTGGCAGGTGGCAGACCCAAAAGACTTGTCTGTATGAAGGAGCTCATGATATTTTTCACTACAGCAACATGGTGCCTGCCCTCCTCTCACGAATCCCCCTGGGCTGTCTTTACCCTCCTACCATTCAGCAGAGATGTGCCCTTCTGCCTCCCACTGGGCTAAGGATAGTCATGGGGACTGCCTGGGATGCAACTCTGACTAATGCCAGTTCTAGGAACTCACTCTTCCAAGTAAATGATCTGTTGGTCCTAGTGAAGCCATCCGAGCCACTCAAATGTGATCCCAGTGTTTCCAAGCGCGTGTGTACAATTGTGTGCATGATTGTTTAGAGTAAGACCGCAGGTTGCTAGGCAATGCATTTCCAAAAAGGAGAGTGTGAAGAAAAAAAAAGATAAATAAACAGATGACAGGGATGAGATCCAAAGCCTGTTATGACAAGAGAATTTGGGTCCAGTTCATTTGGTTTGATGGGAGTGTCACGGGGATGTCAGAGCTTGCTCAGCTCTGGCATGAGTTTCCAATCTTGCCTTCCAGCTTCTCACCCTCTGTCTTATGTGGTGGGGAAAGCTGAGATGAAATATGGCTCTCTGGAGGGCCATGCCTTTGTGAAAGGCTATTACAGCTGTAACAAAACTTTTGTAATCTGCACCATATCCCATTACATCTCCAGGCTCCTTGGGTCCCTTCCCAGTCTCAAGGAAAACACACACACCCTTTCTCTCTCTTCTTCCCTTTAGCTCTCTCCCTAGTTTCTACTCTCTAAAAAGGTCATCACAGTTGTTCTTTTCACACAGGTTTTCCTCTAACCTTTGATGGAAATTGGCCGGAGACTTGTGGAAAGGCTGGGTGGTATCTGTTTTAGGACTTGTCAAGTTGTTGAAAGGACAGACCGCCTCTGGCTCATGGGATGTGGGGGGGTAGCTGCAGTTTGTCATTAAAAGGTTTCTCAAAACCTTCTCAAATCTTGGATAATGGCTGGCTGCCTGCTGTCTCTTCCAATAACAATGAAAGTAGTCTTCATTGAGTTTAGGTTGTCTTTCCATCCACACATCATCTTCACATTTACCTTCTGGAGACAGTCTGGTTTTGTAGTGAAGAAAACGAGTGAGAACCAGACTATCTGGGTTTCTATTCCAACTCTACTAGTCATTAGCTGTGTCCCCTTAGAAAATGTATTTAAGCTCTCGGTCTACTCATTGACAAAATGGGGTTACTGACAGTTACCTTGTCATGTAAGGACTAAAGGAGATGATCCATGTCAAGTGCTGGAGATGTCCTTGGAATGCAGTAAGCACTCAACAATTGCTCCCTCAGCTTTATTTTGCATGCTGTGAATGCTTTGGTGTGATGGCAGGCTGTATGATGTGGAGACTTCTTTGTCACATGCTCTGGGGAACAAAGATGGGCTCTGGGGTATGGTATAAGAAAAAAGAAAGTTGGTCTTGGATTGAAGGGGAAGAAAAAGAGGGAGGAGAGAGGAGGGAAAGAAGAAGATTCTTCCAGTTCTAGTCATTTAAAGATAGATAGCTCAGGTGTGCTAAAGACCTTGGGTGACCTTGAAGGTCCATGACTGACATCTACTCCCAACAATAACTCGGGGTTGGATTTATGGGCAAGGAAGCTCTACGTCCTCCTAATAACAGAATTTGCAAGGTGCAAGGTGTTCAGGCCATGAAGGCAAGTGTCTTATTAATTAGAATCTAAGCTAGTCTAGTTGTGGTAGGGGGATCAAGAGTTAAGAGAAATAGGATTCGTCAGATAGGACTGATAATTCTAAAACCTGGTTTTGTCACTGTCTGTTATCCTGAGATATTCAAGACATTTGGTAGATAGATGATTGGCATGAAAATACTCTGACACAAAGGCCAAGGGTCATGAAGCTGGGCAGATCTGTGTGTCAATCCCTGCTCCATTGCTTTTAGCTGTATAAACTGGGCCTACTTTTTAAACTCTCTGAGTCTTAGTCATCTATAAAAGAAGAATCCTGTCTAGCTCATGGGGTGTTATAAGAATTAACTGGGACAATGTACCTCAAAGACACGGATGGAAAGAATGAATGGTGATCTTTCCATTGCTGATTGCATTCTTCACTTTTTATTTTCCATTCCTTTACTTCTCTTCTTTTCTTTCCTCTCATTTTTTCGTTTTCTTGTCTTCCTTTCTTTTTCTCCTATTCCCTTCTCTTTCACTTCCAAAGGAGGAAGAACAGAAACAACCATAAGGTAACATCACACAATTCTTAGCTGTAGCCAAGTCTCCATCTGCCAAACCATGCTTCCTTGGCAACCTGAAGATGGAAGACGTAATTGAGTGGAAGAGAGAAAAGTGAGACATGATGTCCTATTGTACAATGTTAGAGAGATCATGCGAGAGGAGAAGAGAGTCTGTCGGGGGCCAAGCGATGCAACAAGAAAAAGGCTCCATGCATTCCTGAAACAGTCAGGAAAATGATAAGCTATCATCAACCCTTGTTTATCAATGTTAATGAGACTTAGGCTAGGAAGGAGGGTAGAGGAACTTGATACAGGGATAATTCAAAATCCCTTTGTTTTGGATTTGGAATAGAATCTCGTTTTGTTGCAGTCCATGTACCTTGCTCATCATGTTTAACTGCAGCTTAAATAAAATCTTATTTTCCTGAGAATTGAGGAATCTCTAAGGCAGGTGAAATGCTTCATGGTCATGAGATAGGTGACTGCAAGAGATCCTCCCAAGGTCATTTTCCCATTTTCCTGTTTTGGGGAAGTACTGTACGAATACGAGAACATAATAGCCATTGTCAAGATTTTAGGGGAGACAATAATTGGGCTTTGTGATTGTTAAGATTATATGTCAACTTGGCTGAGCCATGATGCCATGATCCTCAGTGGTTTGGCAGTCATGATGCAGTTTTGCAGTCGTATATGTGGTCACCTCCATGATGGGTTCTGCTCTGAGTAGTTCTTGAGACTTGAGCTAGCAGCTTACCCGTCATCTTGCCTGCTGATCTTGGAATTCATTGGTCTTTGAAATCTGTGAGCCAGAGCCCTGCTGCCTGACTTCTCAATCTTGGGTTTACCAGCCCCTGGGGCTATGTGAATGAGGAGAAACCTCCAGCCTGACCAACAGACTTGGGACATTCTTGCCTCTACAACCACACGAGCCATTTCCTTAACATAAATCTCTCCCTACATATATTTATACACTTTATGGGTTTTGCTTCTCTAGAGAACCCCACCTAACACAGTCTTCGAACCAAATTTCAATTGCTCTGAAAAATTATCAGGGCAAGAAATGTGTAATTGATAATGAAACAGAGAAATGACATTACCCAGCTTGGCAGGTGGCTCTCCATTTGATCCTACATCCAGGGCTAAATCTTTCAGACATAACCATGGGAGAAACAAGGGCAATGCTCTTCCCCTCTGACTCTTTCTAGCCTCTCTAGAAGCATCCCTGTCTTCCATACTGTCTGATGCAATAACACACACACACACACACACACACACTCGTTCTTCAAGTTCAGCTAAAACTGATTAATGTGATTTGGGAAATTTGGGGGAATACAATATGTACTGTTGTAATATATTAATTTTTTTTTCTTAATATATCAACCAAATTCTTGTTTTTCAGTTGATCCTCTAGGGAAAGTGAGACCCCTCATGCACCCTGTTGAGAACTAGTATAAAACACTCTTTGAACTGCCTGACTTCCCTAGGTCTTCATTACTTTTCTTCCTTTGCCCACCCTAAGTTGATCTATCTTCTCTAATACTCTCCACCTTCATCTGTTTGGATTTGGGGTAAAGTTTTTTTTTTTTTTTTTCCCTTCCCAGTTTGTCTCAGAATCCACTTTTTTGGCTTTTGATTGAGTTTGGTACTATCCTGGGGAGTCACCTACTATGTACGAGTTTTAATCCTAGAAAATCCTGCATCTATTAACTTTCTTTGGTCCAAAACAGCAAAGATGTCTAAGAAGGGATCATGTTGGCTAGTTGTGCCCTCTGCCTTTTGCCTGTCATTGATTCTTTCTATCATTGTTTCTCCCCAGCCCTCACCTTCTGGATCAACCACTTTGCAAACTCAGAGCCTAGGTTCTCCTTTTCTTTGAAATTCCCATCTGTTTCCAGTTTGAGGACTTCTCATTGTCTCAACCCCTATTTCCTTCTCTCTAAGTGATCTCAAACGGATATCATTGCTGATGTCAGATGGATCCTGGCTGAAAGCAGAGAATACCAGAAGGATGTTTACCTGTGTTTTATTGATTATGCAAAGGCATTCGACTGTGTGGATCATAACTGGCTATGGATAACACTGTGAAGTATGGGAATTCCAGAACACTTAATTGTGCTCTTGAGGAACCTTTACATAGATCAAGAGGCATTTGTTCGGACAGAACAAGGGGATACCGATTGGTTTAAAGTCAGGAAAGGAGTGCGTCAGGGCTGTATTCTTTCACCATACCTATTCAATCTGTATGCTGAACAAATAATCTGAGAAGCTGGACTATATGAAGAAGAACGGGGCATCAGGATTGGAGGAAGACTCATTAACAACCTGCGTTATGCAGATGACACAACCTTGCTTGCTGAAAGTGAAGAGGACTTGAAACACTTTCTAATGAAGATCAAAGACCGCAGTCTTCAGTATGGATTACACCTCAACATAAACAAAAATCCTCACAACTGGGCCATTGAGCAACATCATGATAAAAAGAGAAAAGATTGAAGTTGCCAAGGATTTCGTTTTACTTGGATCCACAATCAACAGCCATGGAAGCAGCGGTCGAGAAATCAAAAGATGCATTGCATTGGGCACATCTGCTGCAAAGGACCTCTTCAAAGTGTTGAAGAACAAAGATGTCACCCTGAAGACTAATGTGCACCTGATCCAGGCCATGGTATTTTCAGCCACATCATATGCATGTGAAAGCTGGACAATGAATAAAGAAGACCGAAGAAGAGTTGACACCTTTGAATCGTGGTGTTGACGAAGAATATTGAATATACCATGGACTGCCAAAAGAACGAACAAATCTATCTTGGAAGAAGTACAACCAGAATGCTCCTTAGAAGCAAGGATGGCGAGACTGCGTCTTACATACTTTGGACATGTTGTCAGGAGGGATCAGTCCATGGAGAAGGACATCATTCGTGGCAGAGTACAGGGTCAGCAGAAAAAAGGAAGACCCTCAATGAGGTGGATTGATACAGTGGCTGCAACAATGAGCTCAAGCATAACTACGATTGTAAGGATGGCTCAGGACCAGGCAGTGTTTCGTTCTGTTGTGCATAGGGTCACTATGAGTCGGAATCGACTCGACGGCACCTAACAACAACAACAATAACAACAAAGTGATCCCTCACACACTGCATCTCTGTATCCTCCTACACCTTTGCCTAGCTGTAAATTTTCATCTCCTGGACTTAAGCATCCTGGATATCATCACATGTTCTCACTGCAGCTCATTCGTGGTAGTGAAATGCCCAGCTGCTTTTCCTGACCAGCTCCTCATGACCTTTATTACATTTAAATTGTTCTTTACTGCCTTGTATTTTGCTCTGGACTCAGGCTACTCTGGCCCTTGTCAGCAGCCTATCCCTGGTGTGTCTTCTATATCGACAATTATGTTTTGAGGAATGGGCTAGTGTATCACTATGCCAGGACAAGGTAATAACAATATCACTGCTACTACTAAGGTGGCAATGGCGATTCAGTGGTAGAATTCTCACCTTCCATGTGTGAGACCTGGTTTTGATTCCCAGCCAATGCACCTCATCTACAGTCACCCTCCAGCTGTCTGTGGGAGTTTGCTGCATGTTGCTGTGATGCTGAACATGTTTCAGTGGAGCTTTGAGACTAAGACAGACAAGGAAGAAAAACCTACTTATGAAAATCAACCAGTGAAAACCCTGTGGATCACAGCAGTCCAAGCCACAGCCAAGCATCAGAATGGCGCAGAACTGGGCAGGGTTTCATTCCGTTGTATGTGGGGTTGCCATTAATCCAGGGTCAACTTGAGAGCAGCGAACAACAACTAATAATAATAATGTTAATGAAAATAATGATGATACTAATATCTGATTGTTGACTGTTTGTCAAACCGTGTGCTGAGGGATTTTCCTTGCTATCTCATTTATCCCTTAAGATAATGCCACAAGGCAGGTACAATTACAGAGGAGAAAACTGAGGGTAATAGAGGTTAAGTGGATGCCTAGGGTCACCCAGCAAGTGGTAGAACTTGGGTAGGAACGTAGGTAGTCTTTCTCAGAGCCCATATTCTCTACCATGACGCAGAGACTCCAAGAATATCCTGGTTCTCTGACACCTGGGCATAGGGCAGCCAGCCAGGGACATGGTGAAGAAACGGGGGTTGTTAATGTTGGAAAAATTTTCATGGATTATCCATTACTTCCCCAAGGAAAAGCCGAGAAGACCTGGAATACAGCTAGCAAGGCAGCAGAGAACACCAGCAAGTGACTTAACTCAACAGAATCATTTTCTCTCCTGGGTCACTTGGCTTCTATTTGACCCTGTTGCTTGACGGAGTTTCTGTCACCACCCTAGTTATATACTCTACTCTGAAGCACAAAGTTACCATCAGCAGTACATCAGGCTGTGGTTAATTTGGCTGCCCTCTTTAAGCAAGAAGTGAAGAATTCTTTCCACGGCAGCAACTTGGGAGCCAGTGGTGAGAACCTTCCTTTGGAACACAATTGACGTGCACAAGGCAGAAAGGAAGCTTTCATTTAGCTCAGTTGGTTTGCAGGCAGAGCTAAGGGGATGCAGGCAGAGACTCAGATCCTGTGTGTGGTCATTCAGCTCTGCTCTGTTCCATGGCCACAGCCCATGCTGTAAGTCCTGGCCAGACATCTTGTAATGCATGTGCCACACTGTCATGGTCTCTGTGGGGAAGGGGGAATAAAATGTGGATGAATCAGTTCAGCTCCAAATCCTTGACCTGAGGAGTGACTTAGAACAACCATCTGGAGGGCGATGGAGTCATCTGCAGAACCCAGCACAGCAGCACCACTGTACTATAGGAAATTTTGTTCTGGGCACGCACATTTCCTTGAAGAATACAATCAAGCCATCAGTATAGCCTAAGCCTGGTTCAACCACCCTTCTGTCAATTTGTTGTACTGTGGTGGCTTGCATGTTGCTGTGATGCTGGAAGCTTGTTAGATGCTGTAGGGTCGACTCTGACTCACGATGACCCCATGTGTACAGAGTAGAACTACTCCACAGGGTTTTCAAGGCTGTGCACTTTCAGAAGCAGATAGCTGAGGTGCCTCTGGTGAGCTAAAACCACTAATGTTTTGGCTAATAGTTGAGCCCTTAACTGCTTGTGTTATCCGGAGACTCCTGATGCTAGAAGCTATGAAACCAGTATTTCAAATACCAGCAGGGTCACCCATGCTGGACAGGTTTCAGTGGAGCTTCCAGACTAAGACAGACAAGTAAGAAAGGCCTGTGCGATCTATGTCGGAAAATTAGCCAGTGAAAAACCTTATGGATCACAATAGAATATTGTCTGATACAGTGCTGTAAGATGAGTCCACTAGGTTCAAAGACACTACATAATAGTGGCAACAATGGACTCAAATGCATCAATGATCATGACGATGACGCAGGACTGGGCAATGTTTCATTCTGTTACACATGAGGCAACAACAACAAACGTGGTTGGCTCTCTTCATTTCAAAGAAAGTGAAACTGAGGTCCATGTAGATTAAATGATTCAACTGTACAAAAAAAAAAACAATATAAGGCCTTTTTGGTTTCTTGGACTTAGGCAGAACTCCATCTATTACAGAACAAATTCATAGGCAAATGTCTTTTCTATGCAAACTTGCTTTTGCACCTTTGTTAAAAATCACTTGTCTTTGAATGTAGGTTCTATTTCTGGACTTCATATTGTATTCCACTGATCTATTTATCTATATTTACACCAGTACTTTATTCCCTTGATGACTATAGCTGTAATACCGTAGTGCTGTAATAAATCTTGAAATCAGGGACTATAAGTCTTCCAACTTTGTTTTTGTTTTGCTATGTTGTTTTGGCTCTTCTAGGTCCTTTGGGTTTCCATTGGAAATTTAGAACAGATTTGTCAGTTTCTACAAAACAGGCCTGCTTGAGTTTTGATTGGGGTTGTGTTGCATCTATAGATCAATTTGGTGACTGACTTATACCTCTGAGTTTTTGATTGTTTTGCATTTCACAGATTTAAGTGTCCTGGGGATGGAGCTTCAGGATCCATAGCACAAACATGGAGACATCCAGGACAATTGAGTTTTTTATACAGATTTAAAGCTAACAAGAGTAAATATTTACATTGACTATAAGCCTCCTGGGGGCAAGGCTATTGGGGCTTCACTGATAACAAGGTTGCTTATGTGGAGGGGAACTAAGAGGAAAAATTCAACTGTTGTGAGCACCAACTGTAAGCCAGATTTGTAAAAGGCTTGATTCAGACAAGAATCCCATGAGGTAGGCATTGTCCGCTCTACTTTATAAATTGAGAAACTTGAGATATGGAGAGGTAGAACAGTTAGGCTGAAGTCACACAGTTACTAAGTGGCACAACTGGCATTGAAACCCAAGCTTGTCTAACTCCACTCTGTGGTATTTCTCCTACCTCAGTGGTTTTCAAACTGTGTCCAGCAGTGCCCCAGGGGCCTGCAGGTGCCTTAGGGCCCATGTGAGTGTAGGGAAGAGCAACGAGAGGAGAATTGGTTGTTTCCAGTATCCTGTCCCTGCTTCAACCAGAACAGTTTACCTTTGACATGTTTTATAGATTGGGGTTCTGCTTTAAAAAACAAAAAAACAGTTGTGCTGTCAAGTAAGCTTGGAAAGCACTTCATACTGCCTTATAAATAAGAATTTCTCTCATTTTCTCATGGATATTGTTAGCTGCTGTCAAGTTGATTTTGACTCATAGTGATCCTACGTGACAGTAGAACTGCCCCAGAGGGTTTCCCAGGCTGTAATTTTTATGGGAGCAGACCAAGGCTAGTGGGTTCAAACCACTGATCTTTGGGTTAGCAGACAAGCACTTAACCATTGCACCACCAGGGCTCTCATGGATAGAGTTTGAAAAGGTTGGGGGTAGTGGTGATCAGTATTAAGGCTCTCAAGAGTCCAGAGCAGGACAGTGGGGCTGCTTTTCCATTGGGATTTCGATTTGATGCTTCTCCAGCCATGTGGCCTATTATCTGGCTGGCTTGTGGGGTCACAGTGAAACTGAAGGCTGCTAGTCTACCAGCATCCAGTGCCCATTCTGACGGCTGGGCCTCAGTCCAGGTAGATTGGAGTGCTTGTGGGCAGAGCTGTTCTGCTCACAGTGTTCACTTCTGCTCTGGACTGTTCCAGCTCTCGCATCTCCTGAGCTTTAGTGACCTCCATTTTCACAGGCTACTTCTCTTGGGTCTCCTCCTTTCCCTTTTCTTCATCAGCCATGCCCTTGGCAGTCACCGCAAGAAATTCAGCCTTCTTCATCTTCTCTCTCTCAGGACCTAAAAAGGGATTTTCCTGAATTCCTGATGCTCTTGTCTTTGCCAAAACCATAAGGCCCAAATCTGCCATGTGCCAGCAAGTACGGGAGAAGTTGTTTGGCTAAACCCAGAAGTGACCTTGGATCTTTGCTCAACACTCAGATGACAGGTTCTCTCCTTCCCCACCACACCCCAGTACTCATGTTTCTTGTATCATCAGGAAATGTTTTATGCCTTTTTCTCCTTTGCACTTCTCTATCACCCTTCTTCATGAACACTTCCCACTTATTTTCTCCTTATTGCTTCTCTTCTGGAAAATTAATCAGAGGGCTTAAATCCCAGGACAGGAAAGGGCCTTGGGAGAACATTTATCCAGACTCTAGCTTCCAGGCGTTGGTCACAGTTGCCTGGATAAGGACTCTCTCTTCTCTGTAGAGTTTCATCAGTTTCCATGCCCTCTCATTTAAGCATCTTTGCATTTTGCTCAATGGTGTCCTATTTATTACTTTCATGTTTTCTTTCTTCCATTTAGAGCTTCCATTCCATTTCTCAGGGACCTACACATTTTGTGTCCCCTGATGGATGCTGCCATGACTTGGTGAAAAATGAGCTCTCTCTTGGCACAGGTATGTCTACAGGCCCCTTTCAGATCTGATCATGAGGATCCATGGGCAAAGACTGGAGGCTGCCAATGGTGGTCCAGTAAAGTAGTGGACTGACCATCAGACATCTTTGACTACAATCAGATGCTAAGAGTGGAAGTGACAGGAAGGGTGGTACAAATCTATGATGGTGTCTACTCAGATTTAAGAAAATTTAGGCATTTGTAACTGATGATCCAGTGATTCAGTCCTAAATCCAGTTATTTATGATCCAAACCATGGTATTTTCAATCGCCTCACCTACATTCGAAAGCTGGATAATGCATAAGGAAGGCCAAAGAAGAATTGATGCCTTCAAATTATGGTGTTGATGAAGAATATTGAATGTATCATGGACTGCCAGAAGAATGAACAAATCTGTCTTGGAAGAAGCACAGCCAGAATGGCTCTTAGAAGCAAGGAGGGCAAGACTTTGTCTCACGTACTTTGGACATGTTATCAGGAGGGACCAGTACCTGGAGAAGGACATCATGCTTAGTAAAGTAGAGGGCCAGCGAAAAAGAGGAAGACCCTCAACGAGATGCATTGACACAGTGGCTGCAACCATGGGCTCAAACATAACAATGATTGTGAGGATGGCGCAGTGTTTTGTTCTGTTGTACATAGGGTCGTTATGAATCGGAACTGGCTGGACAGCACCTAACAGCAACAACAATACCATTCATCTATTTAGCTATTTATTTTATCTATCTGTCTGCCTGTCTATCTATCATCTATTTTTGTTCCATTTATTTTTTGCCTAAAGAGTACAGTTTGGCTCAGTGATCTAGGCAGTTGCTTAACTGTCTACTGTGCTATGGACAGATTTCAGTGAGCATAGACGTGAAATTTCGCACTCTCCTTTTTCCAGTGGCTTAAGTGGACAGAAGGATCAATCCTTCTTTTTTTTCTTGACAGGTATATTTTTGAAAATGCCTCTTATTTCATTTGCCTTTTTTCACCCTATATTCCTTTTCCTGTCACTTCCCAGCCCTAGACAAGTCTTCCCTGGCTATTCTTAGCCCACTTTTGAGAAGGGGCTTTGCATCCTCACCCCTTTAAAGGGCCCCAGCAGAGTTCTGAGATAACATGGTTTTAGTCTTTGTGACCTTTATCTTTTGTCATCTGGTGATAAATTGGGACTTTCCTTCAACGTAGACCCCACTGCAGACCTCTCAGATGTTAGCCTGAGTTCACGTTGGTAAGGGGAATGGTGTTAGCAGATTGGTTATTATTCCAAAAAGAGGGGCTGGGAGGTTGGAGTCTTTGGGTGTAAGCAAAATTATCCTCTCCACACTTGGTGAAAAAATGAGAAGGCAAAAAAGCACTTCATTGAGAAAAATCCTGGCCCTGTGGGTGGGTATGAGGAGTGAAGCAAGGTGGAGATATTTTAAGTGGTGAGCGGCAGGTATTAGGGGAAGCTCAGAGGCTCTCAAACTGCCAAAAAGCACCATTTTTATTTCAGATGTTACCCTCAAAAAAAAAAAAAAAAAATTCAGTGTTTAAAGGAAGAGCTTAGTCAAAGCCTGACAACATAAATATATGGTAAATGAAATTGTTTCTCCGGTATTATCTCACCTGGCCAACAAAAAAATATCTCAGAGTGGAGAATTAAAACAATGACCCAAGACAGCATCACATGACATGATGACCAAAGCAGGTACCCTTCTCCCTCTTCCCCTTAAGCCTCAAGGCTAAAGGTATTGGCTGCTGTTCTGGTACATGAGGCCTCTGGATATGTGAGTGGGCCTGGGAGTGGACATCCCTGCCCCTGGTGGGACTCAAGCTGCTCATAGGATGAATACATTAGTTCTCTCACCCTGACATTTCCGTCAGAGGAGCCTGGAGTAAAGAAGGTATGTCTTGGGCTGTCATTTTCCCATGTGAAAGGTATTTTACTTTTCCTCATTTACACAGCTTGTTTCTCCTTGACCTTTGCTGTGTGTGGATAGAAAGCACAATTATAGACAAAACAATTTGAGTTTCCACAAAGTTTTGCTTTCTGTTTCTCAGGCCCTGACCCTACACTTCACAGTTTCCCAAAACATTAATAAGTGCCTTGGAAACTCTTATCGGGACCTTGACCTGTTCCATGAGGTCCCTGTGTATGTAAGTGACAATCCTAGAGAACCTCTCTTCTATATTTACAGTGCCCATGACAACTCAACTTCACTTCTACCCCAGTAGGAATGAAAGTGTTTTTCATTAATACCACCCCATCTTCTCAAAGTCCTGGAGGTGACTATGCTGAAACATGGAAGAAAGAACATCTGAAAGTCCTAGCAATTTTCTTGGGCTACATCCCTGAGGATCTCAAGGAGTCTTAAGACAGGTACTGCTTTGTTGTAGCAGAAGCTCGGAAGATATCTGTTGAATCAGATTATTACTATGTTGGGCAGTTGTTTTATCTCTGCTGGAGGTTCACTCCACTTAGGCTTGTATGGTTTTACAGGTGAAACAAAGAGAACCACCTCCAATGCTTTCATCTTGTATATGGGAACCACTGGCCTAGAATGGTGAAATGATATGCTGGGATCTTTCAACCATTGTCAAAACTGAAATTAGTGCTGGCAATTCTCTTCCAGAGCAAAATGCAAGCCTCTATTCACTGGCCCATGCTATGAAGGCCGCTTGTCCTTACAGTGTGTGATGGAGAGTCAGCTGTTGAGAAATGACCCCAAGCAGGCCAGGCTTCAAACAGACTCTTCACATTGCTGCTTTTTTGAATAAATGTCAACCAGTAACTCCTGGGAAGAGTAAAAAAACCTAGGGTAGCAGAAAAGATGTTCTCTCCTGGAGATGGGACAACTTTCATTTTGGATCTGCCTACTTGTACTTCTTAGATGGGATTTTAAACCCAGCACACCCAGACAGCTGCTGTAAAGTTCATAACTGCTTTATATCTTGGATTCCCTTGTTATGCAGCAGGAGTGAATTACACATGTGTCCCCCAATAGTGGTTTAAGCCACGGTGCTTGACTAAATAATTTCCTCCAGGCTTCAGTGCCAATCTAGACCGTAGGCTCCAACCTTGTCATGCACTATGATTTCTATTCACTTGACCTGATTGCTGTGGTCAAGTTCAAAGTTCAGCTATTTCCTCTGGGTGTTTTTTTGGGAGGAGCAAAACCTTGGGTTCACTCTTTAACTTCAAGTGAAAACTGCCCTCCTCTCAGTCACTAGACCAGTGGTTCTCACACTCAAGTAAATACCAAAGTCATGGGGGAGAAGAGGGGCTGTTAAAATGAAGAGTGGTCTGCCCCATGCCAGACAGTATAGTTCAGTAGGTCAATAGGTCTAGGCTATGCCCAGGAATCTGCATTTTTTAAGAAACTTTGCAGACAATACAGGTGAATGCGGCCCATGGACAACCTTTGAGAAACTCTGCACCTTATCCCTTGAACTCTGCCTGTAGAAACTCTATGAGACATCTCTTCTGTGGTTTAAGTTTTTGGCAGTCAGCAATGCTATGAGTCAGAATTGACTCTGCAGCAATGAGTTTGTTTTTTGATTTGGTAACGGTCCCCAAGCTGGGCCTTCATTGAAAACTCGGCACCATGTGTGTCCCCCAGCACCCTGACCTTTTTCTTGAGAGTAGCATAGTGATGCATTGGCCAGAGCATGGGCCCTGGAACCATACTGCCTGGGTTTGAATCCTGACTCTACCATTTATTAGCTGAGTGTCCCTGGGCAAGTTTCTAAACCTCTCTCTGCTTCATTCTCCTTATCTGCAAAATGGGGATAATGTTACTATCTACCTCATAGGGTTGTGGTGAGGACTGACTGAGTTAATATTTGCAAAATGCCTAGAATAATGCCTCCAATTTTAGGTGCTGTGTTATTATTTTTCTTTTTTGTATAATTTTATTGTGCTTTAGGTGAAAGTTTATAGCACAAGCTAGTTTCTCATTCTAATTTATATACACAAATTGTTTTGTGACATTGGTTTCAGTCCCCACAATGTGACAGTTTAAGTGCTATATTAACTTTTGATAAGTAAAATAAATATCTCTAAAATCAACTCCATGATTCTAAAAACTAGAAAACATCTAGGAGAACAACTGTACTTTATAGATAAGGCTATTGAAGCCAAGAGAGGAAATAACTTGCCGAAGGCCACACAGCTAGTCAGTAGCATGGCTAGGGCCAAATGTGACCTTTCTCACTTTCCAGGCAAATGGTCTCTCTCTTTCCCAAGCTGCCAGCCTAAACCCCCTTTCTTCTTGCTATAATCAGTAGCACTTCCTGTTATATAGCTGCCTACATTGATAGATAATAATGCAACAATCTCCTCAGGGAAAACCTATTTAGACTGGAAGACAACTCTTAAGCCAATTTTTATCCTATTCCCAACTCTTCCCCAATTAGCAACTATCTCAAGTTATTGATACCCCTCCCCTATGTGATGATTTTATTCCTTCTCCAGTGTCTAGGCAGACAGGCCTAGCAATGACTTAAAGTGTGGAGTAGGGCATGGCTGATAGAATTTGGAGCTATGGGTCCCCTGGTCTTTGCACCTGCTGCATTTTATCCCCACCTGCTGCACTATAATTTACCACCTTGTATGATTTTTTTTTTATTTTTTATGAGTTTAACAGAAAGAGTCCCAGATCCCTTATAGGAACCATGTTTGGCCTTTCCAGGTTACATTGTGGGCATTGTGAAAACTTTTAGCATTCATGTCTGGAAATCATTTGCCGACTCACTTCCTGAATGGTTTGCTTCTTATAACTTACCTCAGGTAACACATGCTAGAGTATTCTGGTGCTTTGGGTTCGAGATTTGATTATTCTCCTAAGGGACGGAGGTGAGCAGTCCAATGCCTCAGAGATCATCATAGGACTCTATCTAGGGATGTACTGTTCAGTATGGTAACACTAGTTACACGTGGCTATTGAGTACTTGAAATGTGGCCAATGCAACTGAGGAACTCAATTTTTAATTTTTATCTCTCATCTTATTTCCTACCCGCCCCTCTACCTTGTCCACCACTCCTACCTCTGCTGCTGCTGTTTGGCTGATCTGAGATGGGAGGAGTTGACCTGAAGACAACCAAATAGGTGATGTAGATTAGGCTGCTTCTGTCCATCTTCCTTTCCCAAACATAGTCCTCTGGATTCATCGACCTTTCCTCTGGTTCCCTTCTTCAACTTCTTTTATGTAACAAATATTTTGGAAGTTCTGCTGTTGTGTCATGCCCTCTTTTAGGTACTTTCTCTCTCACTTTCTTATTCCATAAGGAAAACTTTCTTAGATCCCCTTTTAGCAGAGATTAGAGTTCCAGGGGTTCAGAGTGAGCCAAATTGATCCGGTCCTTGACCTTCTGAAATTTATCTCAATGGACAATCTAGATGTGGATGAATGTGAAGGACATTTACAGACAAATAACAGACTTTTAAAATTCAAACACCCAAATCTATAAGATTGTCCATGTTCTCTAGTCACCTGGAGCAGCAGAGAAGGAAGGAAACCCAAGAAATAGAAAAGGAAATAGACTTCAGGTCTCAGTGCCTCCATGAACTACTACCTCTTTTACTATGAGACCAGAAGAACTGAATGGTGCCTGGCTACCATTCCTGAATGTTCTGATCGGGGAATCAATAGATGGCTATTGATCAAAAAGAGGAAAAATGTGGAACAGAGTTCAAATTCTTATTAAAACCAAACTTAATGGACCCACTGAGACTGGGGAAATCCCCAAATCTATTGCACTGAGATAATCATTAATCTTTGAACAGAAACTATCCCTGAAGTCATCTTTAAACTAAACAACAGTTTAAACCAGTTAGTAAAGAATGTTTGCCTTGAAAATTGAGCACTTTTAAAGGATTATCTGTATGAGATCAAATTGACAACAGTAACTCTAAAGCATAAATGAGAAGTTTAGGGGTCAGTAAGTCTAAGTTAATGGTGATGAAACAATATGGGTAGAGATGGTGAGAATGCTGACACAGTATGAAGATTGTAACCCATGTCATGGAATTGTACATGTTGAAATTGTCGAATTGGTGTATGTTTTGTTATGTGTATTTTCTCAAAAAAAAAAAAAACACACACAGAAAAAACAAAAAACGAACTATAGGATTGAAAAGTTTTAGTATACACAGAAGGCTTAAGTCAAAACAACTTAAAGTGAACATTTGGGAAATGAAATTATTTCTATGGCAGATTATATATGGAAGTATATATGCAAGTATATATTCTGGCATAGAAATATTTTCATTTCCCAAATGTTCACATTAAGTTGTTTTGACTTAAGCCTTCTGTGTATACTAAAACTTTTCAATTCTATAGATTTGTATTGGGTCTAGAGAATGGAGAATTGAGGCAACCATGCAGACACTTAAGCCCAAGGCAAGATGCTTTTAAACAATCACCTCTTCCATCCCCATCTTCAAAGTCTTAAACCTAAGAACACTGAGTGGGATCACTCTGTAAGCAAAGCCTTGGCTATGAAAACAACTTTGGAAACTAAGATTCAAAAGATAAGATCAACAACAGGTGCCCTTTGCTTTCTGCAGTAGGTGTGTTCTTGAAAAGTTGAGTGTCAATATTTTTTTTTGCATTAATCTAATCACAGTTTAAATATAACAGGGGGGCTGAATATTTAAAGAAACCATGTGGTCGAGCCCATCACAAAGTCTTTTTAGAGTTGTAAAAATCATTTTTCCTTTCAAAGCTCAGGTGTTCTCATACAATATTTTCTTAGAAGTTTTTTTAGAGGCATGTCATGTTGATGGATATTGCCTTTGGGCTAGTCATAGAAGCAGAGGCTTCAGTAATTTTGTATATATCAAGTATATCTATATTTGTTTTGAAGATGTGATCAGAGTTTTCTCTGGGGTCTGGGGAAGAGAGGATGGGATCATTCTTTTCTCTCTGATCCTTCCTAGGCCTTGCAACCCCTTCTTCAGTAGGCTGTCCTATAGCCCAACTCCCACCCTGAGGAAACTTTTTTTTTTATTGTGCTTTAATTGGAAGTTTACAAACCAAGTCAATCTCTCATACAAAATCTTATAAACACCTTGCTATATACTCCTAGTTGCTCTCCCTCTAATGAGACAGCACACTCCTTCCCTCTACTCTCTGTTTTCATGTCCATTCCACCAGCTTCTGACCCCCTCTGCCCTCTCATCTCCCTTCCAGACAGGAGATTCTCACATAGTCCCATGTGTCCACTTAATCCAAGATGTTCACTCATCACCAGTGTCATTTTCTATCCCATCAAAGAAAAAAACCAAACCCACTGTTGTTGAGTCAATTCCAACTCATAGCGACCCTATAAGACAGAGTAGAACTGCCACATAGAGTTTCCAAGGAGTGCCTGGTGGATTTGAACTGCTGACCTCTTGGTTAGCAGCCATAGCACTTAACCACTATGCCACCAGGGTTTCCTTTCTATCCCATAGTCCAGTCCAGTCCCTACCTGAAAAGTTGGCTTTGGGAATGGTTCATGTCTTGGGCTAACAGAAGGTCTGGGGACCATGACCTCTGGGGTCCTTCTAGTCTCAGTCAGACCATTACGCCTTTTTTTTTTTTTTAACAAGAACTTGGGGTCTGCATCCCGCTGCTCTCCTGCTGCCTCAGGGGTTCTCTGTTGTATTCTCTGTCAGGGCAGTCATCGGTTGTAGCCAGGTACCATCTAGTTCTTCTGGTCTCAGGCTGATGTAGTCTCTGGTTTATGTGACCCTTTCTGTCTCTTGGCTCATAATTACCTCCTGTCTTTGGTGTTCTTCATTCTTCTTTGCTCCAGGTGGGTTGAGACCAATAGTTGCATCTTAGATGGCCGCTTGCTAGTGCTTAAGACCCCAGATGCCACTCTCCGAAGTGGGATGGAGAATGTTTTCTTAATAGATTTATTATGCCGGTTGATCTAGATGTCCCCTGAAACCATGGTCCCCAAATTCCTGCCCCTGCTACGCTGCCCTTCGAAGTGTTCAGTTTATTCAGGAAACTTCTTTGCTTTTGGTTTAGTCCAGTTGCGCTGACCTTTCCTGTATTGTGTGTTGTCTTTCCTTCACCTAAAATAGTTCTTATCTACTACCTAATTAGTGAAAACCCCTCTCCCTCCCTCCCTCCCTGCTCTTGTAACCATTGAAGAATATTTTCTTCTTTGTTTAAACTGTTTTTCTAGTTCTTATGATAGTGGTCTTATATAATATTTGTCCTTTTGCAACTGACTAATTTCACTCAGCATAATACCTTCCAGATTCCTCCATGTTATGAAATGGGGAACTCCTTATAACTCATTTAACTGATCATTCTTTCTTACTCAGATGGCCTTTCCCCAAGCACCAATCTCTCTATGCTAGAATAATCCTGTGCTTTGAGCTAAAAAATTGAACATTTTTCTAAGGGATGGAGGTGGATGGTCAAATGGCTCAAAGGTCATCATAGGGCATTAGCCATATGTATGAGGTATTGGTGATCCAGTGGTAGAATTCTCACCTTCCACTCGGAGGACCTGGGTTCAATTCCTGGCCCATGTACTTCATGTGCAGTCACCACCAGCCTGTTAATGGAGGGTTGTGTTTTGCTATGATGCTACACAGGTTTCAGTGGACTTCCCAGGCTAACATGGACTAGGAAGAAAAGCCTGGCAATCTACTTCTGAAAAATCAGCCAGTGAAAGCCCTATGGATCACAATGGACTGATCTGCAACCTATTGGGCAGCATTTGTTTTATTGTGCATAGGGTTGCCATGAGTCGAGGGCTAACTCAATGGCAGCAAACAAGTCACATGTGGCTGTTGACAACTTGAAATACGGCTATTGTAACTGAGAACAGAATTTTTAATTTATTTTATTTTAATTTAAAAAAGGGCACACATTTTAAATTTAGAAATTCTGTTCTCACTTTTAAAATTTAAGTATATTTGAAACAATTTGTTCATGTTTTAACTGTAAACTTTATGAAATTTATATACAGATTAAGAATTTCTAAAAAAATCTAGCATCCAAATTGAAATGTGCTCTAAGTGTAAAATATACACTGTATTTTGAAGATTAATAAGGAAAAAAATGTAAAATATTTCATTAATGATTTTTTATATAGGTTACATGCTGAAATAATAGTACATTATTTTAGATCTGTTGGGTTGAATAAAATATATTATTAAAAGTTAATTTTACCTGCTTCTTTTTACTTTTTTTATGTGGTTACTAGGATATTTAAAATGATAAATGTGGCTCAGGTTATGTTTCTATTGGACAGTGCTGGTTCAAGGTACAGCATTGCCTCTACTTCGTGGCCACTCTCTGGTCTAGCCAATATTTTGTCTACGGGTCCCTGCAGTAGGGTTTAGGGGATTTCAAGTCAAACCCCTTTCAGCTGAAGAAAAGCCATTAATCTCCAGGTTTTACTCTTTGAGTTAGCTTCTGAGTCTGTACTTAAATACTAAATCACTTTGGGATCTGGATTTCCTTGCATGCTTTCCTGTTCTGGGGAGCCCATATGTACAGTTGACGCATTTTTTAATAGCAAGACTTTCAGATAAATCTTAATTTAGAAAGTTGGATTTGAAAAGAACATCGCAAATGTTTACTGTGAACTTCCTATTTTGTAGATGCGAAAACCAGTACGTGGGCTGGGGAGAGGACCTGCCCAAGTACATAGTGCTCAGCACTGCTGGTCAGGGCTCTTTCCGTTGCATCACACCAGAAGTGAAGGAGGCCAAACACAGCCCTGGGCGTTATGACAGATTATTACAAAGCACCAAACTAGCTGGCTATTAATGAAAGGCAGATGATGAGCCCTGACTCACATCATTCAGAAGGCTGACTAACTGGAATGGAACATGCAGGGTTGTATAGTGGCAGGAACCTGTGCTAGGGGTTAGGAGGCAGGGACAACAATCCTAATTCTGCTCTGAATCCACTGCAAATCCACCTCCCCTGCCCCTGGGGCTTGACCATCCATCGGACGAGAGGCTTGAGGTAAAAGCTCTCTAGGGTTCCTCCCTGCACCTACAAGCCAAATCTCAGTCATTCTAATTACGGACCATTTCTGGCTTCCAACTGGAAAAGCCACGAGACACACTCACATCAGTTTGAGAATGCTGAAGTTACAGCCCAGCAATGGTTATGCTTTTGAAGCACCTTTCCCACTTCCAATTAGATAACTTTAATACAATAACTGTTTTTCTCTTGAACCTATTGGGATTTGTCCTGCAGCGGGTGAGGTACAGAGGTAGGGACAACCAGTAGGCTCTGACTCTCCCTAAACCTCACCTCCAGTTAGTGGCCTCCTTCTTAGTACCAATATATCTTGTCACACATAGCTTTGCTGGGCCAAGTTCATTCACATTTTGAACCATTTATCAAATTCACTTTCAGAAAACTTATACCAATTTTTGCTTTCACAACCAGTTGCCATCAAGTTGATTCTGAGACTCTCTGTGTATCACAGTAGAACTGTGCTCTTATAGGGTTTTCAGTGGCCTTTCTTCCAAGGCACCTCTGGGTGGACTTGAACCTTCTACCTTTCAGTTAGCTTTCAAGGGCATTAACCATTTGCATCACCCAGAGACTCCATCACATTGTATAAGAGGACCTAGTTTATGGCATGAAATGGTATCTCATTGTTATTTTAATTTGCTATTTGTGATTATAAGCAAAGTTGACCTTTTCCTGCATATGTTTATTGGTGACTTTCATTCCATCTCTTATGAACTGACTATGTCCCTTGAGCAGTTTTCTGGAGTGTTTTTTCCTTAAAGATCTGTCAGAGCTCTTTACATTTAAGTATATTAACAGTTTCTTGTCATATATTTGCAACCCTTTTTGAAAATGTTCTTTCCAGCATGTGATTTACCTTCAAATTTTCTGACAAGCTTCTTCTAATTTACAGAAATTAACATTTTTATATGGTCTCATTTATCAATCTTTTTATTGTGAAAAATATTTTACTTTTAAAGCACCCTCCCAACTTCCAATTGGATAATTTTTGTTCTTGTTGTTAGGTGCGTTCGAGTCGGTTCTGACTCATAGCGACCCTATGCACAACAGAACGAAACACTGCCCGGTCCTGAGCCATCCTTACAATCGTTGTTATGCTTGAGCCCATTGTTGCAGCCACTGTATCAATCCACCTCGTTGAGGGTCTTCCTCTTTTCTGCTGACCCTGTGTACTCTGTCACGAATGATGTCCTTCTCCAGGGACTGATCCCTCCTGATAACATGTCCAAAGTATGTAAGACACAGTCTCACCATCCTTGCTTCTAAGGAGCATTCTGGCTGCACTTCCTCCAGGACAGATTTGTTCGTTCTTTTGGCAGTCCATGGTATATTCAATATTCTTGCCAACACCACAATTCAAAGGCATCAACTCTTCTTCCGTCTTCCTTATTCATTGTCCAGCTTTCATATGCATATGATGTGATTGAAAAATACCATGGCTTAGGTCAGGCCCACCTTAGTCTTCAGGGTGACATCTTTGGTCTTCAACACCTTGAAGAGGTCCTTTGCAGCAGATTTGCTCAGTGCAATGCATCTTTTGATTTCTTAACTGCTGCTTCCGTGGCTGTTGATTGTGGATCCAAGTAAAATGAAATCCTTGTCAACTTCAATCTTTTCTCCATTTATCATGATGTTGCTCATTGGTCCAGTTGTGAGGATTTTTGTTTTCTTTATGTTAAGGTGTAATCCATACTAAAGGCTGTGGTCATCGAGCTTCATCAGTTAAGTGCTTCAAGCCCTCTTCACTTTCAGCAAGCAAGGTTGTGTCTTCTGCATAATGCAGGTTGTCAATGAGTCTTCCTCCAATCCTGATGCCCCATTCTTCTTCATATAGTCCAGCTTCTCAGATTATTTGCTCAGCATACAGATTGAATGTGTATGGTGAAAGGATGCAACCCTGACGAACACCTTCCCTGACTTTAAACCATTCAGCATCCCCTTGTTTTGTCCGAACAACTGCCTCTTGATCTATGTAAAGGTTCCTCATGAGCACAATTAAGTGTTCTGGAATTCCCATACTTCACAGTGTTATCCATAGCCAGTTATGATCCACACAGTCGAATGCCTTTGCATAGTCAATAAAACACATGTAAACATCCTTCTGGTATTCTCTGCTTTCAGCCAGGATCCATCTGACATCAGCAATGATATCCCTGGTTCCATGTCCTCTTCTGAAACCTGCTTGAATTTCTGGCAGTTCCCTGTCGATATACTGCTGCAGCCGTTTTTGAATGATCTTCAGCAAAATTTTGCTTGCGTGTGATATTAATGATATTGTTCTATAATTTCCACATTCAGTTGGATCACCTTTCTTGGGAATAGGCATAAATATGGACCTCTTCCAGTCAGTTGGCCAGGAATCTGTCTTCCATATTTGTTGGCATAGATGAGTGAGCACCTCCAGTGCTGCATCTGTTTGTTGAAACATCTCAATTGATATTCCATCAATTCCTGGAGCCTTGTTTTTCACCAATGCCTTTAGAGCAGCTTGGACTTCTTCCTTCATGTGTCTGTCAGTTTGTCGTACTGTGGGGGCTTGTGTGTTGCTGTGATGCTGGAAGCTATGCCACTGGTATTCAGATACCAGCAGGGTCACCCATGGGGGACAGGTTTCAGCTGAGCTTCCAGACTAAAACAGACTAAGAAGAAGGACCCATCAGTCTACTTCTGAAAAGCATTAGCCAGTGCAAATCTTATGAATAGATAATTTTACGTACAATAATTATTTATTTTTCTCTTTAATCTATTGAGATGTATTTTGGTACATGTTGTGAAGTAAGGAGTTAAAGTCTTTTTTCTCTGAATAATCAATTACCTCCCACATGATTTATTAAATGATCTATCTTTTTCTCCATGTGTCTGTCAGTTCGTTGTACTGTTGGGGCATGAATGTTGCTGTGATGCTGGAAGCCATGCCACCAGTATTCAGACACCAAAAGGGTCACCCATGGCAGACAGGTTTCAGCTGAGCCTCCAGACTAAGACAGACTAGGAATAAGGACCCGGCAGTCTACTTCTGAAAAGGATTAGCCAGTGAAAACCTTATGAATAGCAGCAGAACATTGTCTGATATAGTGCTGGAAAATGAGTCCCCCAGGTTGGAAGGCGCTCAAAATATGACTGGGAAAGAGTTGCCTCCTCAAAGTAGAGTCAACCTTAATGAAGTGGATGGAGTCAAGCTTTTGGTACCTTCATTTGCTGATGTGGCACAACTCAAAATGAGAAGAAACAGCTGTAAACACCCATTAATAATCAGAATGCGGAATGTATGAAGTACAAATTTAGGAAAATTGGAAATCGTCAAAAATGAAATGGAACACATGAACATCTATATCCTAGGCATTAGTGAGCTGAAATGTACTGATATTGGCCTTTTTGAATCGGACTATCATGTGGTTTACTATGCCAGGAATGACAACTTGAAGAGGAACGGTGTTGCATTCATCATCAGAACTAACATTTCAAGATCCATCCTGAAGTACAGTGCTGTCAGTGATAGGATAATATCCATATGCCTACAAGGAAGACCATTTAATACGACTATTATTTAAATTTATTCACCAACCACTAAGGCCAAACATAAAGAAATTCAAGGTTTTTACCAGCTTCTTCAGTCTTCAATTGATCAAACGTGCAATCAGGATGCATTGATAATTACTGGTGACTGGAATGTGAAAGTTGGAAACAAAGAAGAAGGATTTGTAGTTGCAAATGTGGCCTTGGTGATAGAAACAATATTGGAGATGGCATGATAGAATTTTGCAAGAGCAACTACTTCTTCACTGGAAATAGCTTTTTTCACGGACATAAATGGTGACTACACACACGGACCTCACCAGATGGAATAAACACAGGAATAAAATTGACTACATCTGTGGAAAGAGACAATGGAAAAGCTCAAAATCCTCAGTCAGAACAAGGCCAGGGCTGACTTCGTAACAAACCATCAATTGCTCATATTTAAGTTCCAGTTAAAATCAAAGAAAATTAGAACAAGTCAATGAGAGCCAGAGTACAACCTTGAGTATGTTTCGCCTGAATTTAGAGACCATCTCAAGAATAGATTTGACACACTGAACACTAATGACTGAAGGCCAGACGAGTTGTGGAATGATATCAAGGACATCATCCGTGAAGAAAGCAAGGGGTCATTAAAAAGACAAGAAAGAAGAGACCAAAATGGAAGTCAGAAGAGACTCTGAAACTTGCTCTTGAACTTCAAGTAGCTAAAGCAAAAGGAAGAAATGATGAAGTAAAAGAAGTGAACAGAAGATTTCAAAGGGCAGCTTGAGAAGACAAAGTAAAGTGTTATAATGACATGTGCAAAGAGCTGGGGACAGAAAATCAAAAGGAAGAACATGCTCAGCATTTCTCAAGCTGAAAGAATTGAAGAAAAAATTCAAGCTTGGAGTTGCAATAGTGAAGGATTCCATGGGGAAAATATTAAATGACACAGGAAGCATCAAAAGAAGATGGAATGAATACAGAGTCATCATACCAAAAAGAATTGGTTGTCATTCAACCATTTCAAGAGGCAACATATGACCAGGAACCAACGGTACTGAAGGAAGAAGTACAAGCTACACTGAAGGCATTGGCGAAAAACAAGGCTCCAGGATTTGATGGAATATCAATAAATGTATTTCAACAAATGGATGCAGCACTGGAAGTGTTCACTCCTCTATGCCAAGAAATCTGGAAGACAGCTACCTGAACAACTGACTGAAAGAGATCCATATTTATGCCTATTCTCAAGAAAAGCGATCCAACCGAATGTGGAAATTATAGAACAATATCATAAATATCACATGAAAGTAAAATTTTGCTGAAGATCATTCAAAAGCGGCTGCAAAAGCAGGGAACTTCCAAAAATTCAGGCCAGATTCAGAAGGGGACCTGGAACCAGGGATATCATTGCTGATGTCAGCTGGATCCTGGCTGAAAGCAGAGAACACCAGAAGGATGTTTACCTGTGTTTTATTGACTACGCAAAGGTATTCAACTGTGTGGATCTTAACAAATTATGGATAACATTCCAAAGAATGGGAATTCCAGAACACTTGATTCTGCTATGAGGAATCTGTACATAGATCAAGAGGCAGATGTTTGAACTGAACAAGGGGATACTGATTGGTTTAAAGTCAAGAAAGCTGTGCTTCAGGGTTGTATCCTTTTACCATACCTATTCAATCTGTATGCTGAGCAATTAATCCTAAAAGATTAATTAATTAAGAAGAACGGGGCATCAGGATTGAAGGAAGACTCATTAAAACCTGGGTTATGCAGATGATACAAGCTTGCTTGCTGGAAGTGAAGAGAGCTTGAAGCACTTACTGATGAAGATCAAAGACCACAGCCTTCAGTATGAATTACACCACAACATAAAGAAAACAAAAATCCTCACAACTGGATCAATGAGCAACATCATGATAAACGGAGAAAAGACTGAAGTTCTTAAGGATTGCATTTCACTTAAACCCGCAGTCAACATCCATGGAAACAGCAGTCAAGAAATCAAAAGACACATTGCAATGGGCAAATCTGTTGTGAAAGACCTCTTTAAAGTGTTGAAAAGCAAAGATTTCCCCTTGAAGACTAAGGTGCACCTGGCCCAAGCCATGGTGTTTTAGGTCACGTCATATGCATGTGAAAGCTGGACAATGAATAAGGAAGACCGAAGAACTGACACCTTTGAGTTGTGGTGTTGGCAAAGAGTATTGAATATACCATGGACTGCCAAAAGAACAAACAAATTGTCTTGCAAGAAGTACAACCAGAATGCTCCTTAGAAGCAAGGATGGTGAGACTATGTCTTACACACTTTGGACATGTTATCAGGAGGGATCAGTCCCTGGAGAAGGACATCATGCTTGATAAAGTACAGGGTCAGTGAAGAAGAGGGAGACCATCAATGAGGTGGATTGACAGTGGCCACAACAATGAACTCAAGCATAACAGCAATTGTGCGGACGGTGCAGGACTGGGTGATGTTTCATTCTGTCGTACATACGGTCGCTATGAGTTGGACGGAACTCGATGGCACCTAACAACAACAACATCTTTTTCCTTCTACCTTTCACACCCATTTAAACTATTCCATTGTTGACATCATGAGAGAAAACTTCCCATCCAAAAGTTTGAATGGCATAATTATACTGTATCAACCTATCTTGAATTATGTATGTTGTACACAGGGTCACTATCAGCTGGAAGTGACTTGATGCCATGTAACAACAACAAGAACAGCAATTACGATAGGTGGAGTATGATGAAATGGGGTGGAAGCAAAATGAATTACCATTAAATATACATAATGGCAAAAATTTAAGTATAAACTGAAGAATTCAGTTAAAAATTAAATACTTCATATTTCTTTGAGACTAACCGACCAGTTAAATGGACTTCATTTACAAATATCTTAAACTTTCTAGCATGTAGCACAGGGTACACAAGTAGGTGCGTAAGACGTTCTCTGGGATGAAGGAGATTTTTCAGTGTTGACCAGGTATTTATCTCTACATGGGCAAAATGGCCCAGGGAATCTGGTTGTGGTTTGGGTTATTTTTTCCTGATGTAGATACAGTTCTTTTTCTTCTGGGTAGGCAGTATGGGGACCAAGTAGTTTCCATGGGCACACAAAATCCTCCAAGGGGAGAAAAGTGACTCTGCTGTTTCAATGGGTCAGCCACCCTCTTTACGAAGTACGATGCCGACTGCTGCTCTTATTGAATTAAAACTCCTTTTAAATCCGCATACTAACTGTGGAGTTGTACAGACCCTCCTGAACCCTTTTTTCTCAAGGTGGTAGGGCTCAAAATGACATCTGGGCCAGGAAGAAGACTCAATTCACTACAGTTCATCGTGTCTGAGCCACCGAGGGCGTGTCCCATGTTCTTTTGTGGTCAGAATTTTCTTTAATTAAAAGAATAAAATAACATCCAACACACCCTGTTCACCCAACACATGTTCTGAGGGGCTCCAGGAACACTCCATGGCTATTAAGACGAAGAGTCATCAGAGACGTCTCAGATGGTTTGATTAGTGTCAATTGGCCACCCCAATGGTTCATTCCCGGAGAATGCCTGCCCCTTTTTAGAAGCTATTAATTATATGACCAACATCCTTGAGTGTGTTGAGATCAGTCTTGACTCCAGTTTGCATTGCGTTTCTTCTCTCCTGAGGAAAGTAGGAAACTTGGAATAGCGAGGGTTGGGGTTGGTGGTGAAAGGACCCCTAGACCTCAAATGTCTAGGTCAGAAAATGCACCACACTTTGCTTAGCTTCGACTTGATGGCAGTGGGTGGTTGCTTAGCTTGCTTTCTGTGTATATTTCCCTACTTGCCTCCACCCTCCCATTTATCACAGTGTTCCTCCTTTCCCTTAAGACAAAGTTCAAAACTCTTCCCAAATTAACACCAAACAAGAGAATGTTCCGTTTGTCTTTCTCATGCATACGCCCTGCCTGACCCAACATTGTATGTGAAAATCTAGAGAAATTGCATAACGTCTTAAATTTTATTATTTTTCTCTGCAGAAGCTCTTTGGCCACAGGGTCAACATATAATGTCTTCATTGAAACACACCTCATACTGTCCAGTTTGATGATCTTAGAAATATTCCTCTTTTGGAAGTACTTTAATTAAAAAAAAAAAAAAAGCAGAGACTCATCTATTTCGGGTAGTTTACATAGTTATAAAGTCAGAAGGATGATTTAGAAAGCTTCTCAGACCCTGATACTATTGGGGTAGTAAATCTGTTGCTGTCAAGTTGATTCCCACTCATCACGACCCTGTAGGACAGAGTAGAACTGCCTAATAGAGTTTCTAAAGAGTAGATGGTGGATTCAAACTGCTGACTTTTTGGTTAGCAGCCTGAGCTCTTAACCACTACACCAGCAGGGCTCCATTGGTGTAACAGAGTTTCTGAAGAACAATCAATGCCCACCTCAGCAGATGGTAGGTGGGCAATGAGGGAGGAGATGTCTCATTTAGCTCTGGGTGAGTTTAATATCACTCTTTTCCTTGGATAACAAATACAGCCTTTGGAACAGACAAATGATGTTGGAACGGTACCAGGAAGATACTAGAATCTAGAGATAAAGTGGCACATATAGGTGTGATTAGGTCAGAATTCAGCTCCACTCCTTTCTATGGCTTCTGTCCTCCCTCTGCCCATACCTAGATCATGTTCAGCCCTCCTCTCTCTCCCAATTTTACCTTTTTTTTTTTTTAACTTGCAAGCCCCTTGCAGCCCACAAAGCCCATAACTAAAGCCTAGCGGAATACATATGAAGCATTGCGTGTGTGTGCGTGGAAGGGGGGGTACCTTATGCCTATCGTCCTTTCTCTTCCCCTGGGCTTCAGCATATATTATATTCCGCAAGGTTGTCATTTTTTTAATACATTGCCTCTCCCTGAATGCCTGACATGACAGCCCGAGACAGGGACATGTTGACCATTATTGGCTGGTCTCCTCAGCTGCTGCCAGGTTGGGATCTTCTGCATAAATTCTTCACCTAGAGGATCATCGTTATGCAGCAGAAAGAGCACTGCTCTGGGAATTGAAAAATTTGCCTTCTAATCCTGGCTAAAAATGAACTATGCTTGAAGGGTTTCCAATATCCATCCCAAAAGGTAACAGGGATTACCTAAGACAGAGGGCTTTAGAGTTGTAACTTGAATTCTAAAAATAGTTTCCAATGGTTTACATGAAAACAACTTAGGGTTTTCTTAACTACAACCTAAATATGAACCCATAACATGTCTTAGCTGCTGGGTGATTTTAGGAATGTCTCTGAGCCTATTTCTTTTTCTATATTTTATTACAGTTTCTTCAAACTAACCAAACTGTAAGGCCCCTTCATGCTTTAGGACTCATCTAGCCCAAGAACCCACTATGTTGCCTTCAAGTTTTCCCCCTGAAAATTAGAGAGAATAAAGTTTATCTCTCAAAATAATTTCCTGAGAATAGATATAACGATATAGGAGGCAGCTTTGAAATCTGAGTCCCCTACCGAATAGATATGTGACTTTGGCAAGTTATTAACCTCTATGTGATTCACTTGCCTGGCCTTTAGGGTGTGAAGACTAATAGTAACCACATCACAGGATGTCTCGAGGATTAAACGGATTAATATGTAAAGTGTGCCTGGGACGTAGTGAGTGCTTGTAAGTATCAGCTATTGCTGTTGTTGTTGGATATGTTTTCTTTTAGTCATCTGGCATTTACTCTATGATGCCTTACCCTAATGATCATTTTTGAATGTGGAATTAGAAATTTCCATATGTTGTTGTTAGGTGCCGTAAAGTCACTTCCGACTCTATGCACAACAGAACGAAACACTGCCCGGTCCTGAGCCATCCTTACAATCGTTGTTATGCTTGAGCTCATTGTCACAGCCACTGTGTCAATCCACCTCATTGAGGGTCTTCCTCTTTTCTGCTGACCCTGTGTACTCCTTCTCCAGGGACTGATCCCTCCTGGCAACATGTCCAAAGTATGTAAGACGCAGTCTCGCCATCCTTGCTTCTAAGGAGCATTCTGGTTATACTTCTTCCAAGATAGATTTGTTCGTTCTTTTGGCAGTCCATGGTATATTCAATATTCTTGCCAACACCACAATTCAAAAGCATCAATTCTTCTTCAGTCTTCCTTATTCATTGTCCAGCTTTCACATTCATATGATGCGATTGAAAATATCATGGCTTGGGTCAGGCGCACCTTAGTCTTCAAGGTGACATCTTTGCTCTTCAACACTTTAAAGAGGTCCTTTGAAGCGGATTTACCTAATGCAACGTGTCTTTTGATTTCTTGACTGCTGTTTCCATGGATGTTATTGTGGATCCAAGTAAAATGAAATCCTTGACAACTTCAATCTTTTCTCTGTTTATCATGATGTTGCTCATTGGTCCAGTTGTGAGGATTTTTGTTTTCTTTATGTTGAGGTGTAATCCATACTGAAGGCTGTGGTCTTTGATCTTCATCAGTAAGTGTTTCAAGTCCTCTTCACTTTCAGCAAGTAAGGTTGTATCATCTGCATAAAGCAGGTTGTAAATGAGTCTTCCTCCAACCCTGATGCCCCGTTCTTCTTCATATAGTCCAGCTTCTCAGATTATTTGCTCAGCATATAGATTAAATAGGTATGGTGAAAGGATGCAGTCCTGACAAACACCTTTCCTGACTTTAAACCAATCAGTATCCCCTTGTTCAGCTCAAACAACTGCCTCTTGATCTATGTAAAGATTCCTCATGAGCACAATTAAGTGTTCTGGAATTCCCATTCTTTGGAATATGTTATCCATAATTTGTTATGATCCGCACAGTTGAATACCTTTGCATAGTCAATAAAACACAGGTAAATATCTTTCTGGTACTCTCTGCTTTCAGCCAGGATCCATCTGACATCAGCAATGATATCCCTGGCTCCATGTCCTCTTCTGAAACCTGCTTGAATTTCTGGCAGTTCCCTGTCGATATACTGCTGCAGCCGTTTTTGAATGATCTTCAGCAAAATTTTGCTTGTGTGTGATATTAATGATATTGTTCGATAATTTCCACATTCGGTTGGATCACCTTTCTTGAGAATAGGCATAAATATGGATTTCTTTCAGTTAGTTGGCCAGGAACCTGTCTTGCATATTTCTTGGCATAGATGCGTGAGCACCTCCAGAGCTGTATCTGTTTGTTGAAACATCTTAATTGATATTCCATCAATTCCTGGAGCCTTGTTTTTTGCCAATGCCTTCAGAGCAGCTTGGACTTCTTCCTTCAGTACCATCGGATCCTGATCATATGCCACCTCTTGAAGTGGTTGAACATCGACTAATTCTTTTTGGTATAACGACTCTGTGTATTCCTTCCATCTTCTTTTGATGCTTCCTGCATCATTTAATATTTTCCCCATGGAATCCTTCACTATTGCAACTCGAGGCTTGAAATTTTTCTTCAGTTCTTTCAGCTTGAGAAACGCTGAGTGTGTTCTTCCCTTTTGGTTCTCCATCTCCAGCTCTTTGCACATGTCGTTATTATACTTTTCTTTGTCTTCTCCAGACACCCTTTGGAATCTTCAGTTCTTTTACTTCATCAATTCTTCCTTTTGCTTTAGCACATGTCTGTCAGTTTGTTGTACTGTGGGGGCTTGTGTGTTGTTTTGATGCTGGAAGCTATGCCACTGGTATTCAGATACCAGCAGGGTCATCCATGGAGGACAGGTTTCAGCTGAGCTTCCAGACTAAGACAGACTAGGAAGAAAGACCCGGCAGTCTACATTTGAAGAGCATTACCCAGTGAGACCTTATGAATAGCAGTGGAACATTGATATAGTGCTGGAAGATGAGCCCCCCAGGCTGGAAGGCACTCAAAAGATGACTGGAGAAGAGCTGCCTCCTCAAAACAGTGTAGACCTTAATGATGTGGATGGAGTAAAGCATTTGGGACCTTCATTTGCTGATCTGGCACGACTCAAAGTGAGAAGAAACAGCTGAAAACATCCATTAATAATCAGAACATGGAATGTACGAAATATGAATCTTGGAAAATTGGAAATTGTCAAAACTGAAATGGAATGCATAAAGATCAATATCCTATGCATTAGTGAGCTGAAATGGACTGGTACTGGCCATTTTGAATTGGACAATCATATAGTCTACCATGCTGGGAATGACAACTTGAAGAGGAATGGTGTTGCATTCATCTTCAAAAAGAACGTCTCAAGATCTATCCTGAAGTACAATGCTGTCAGTGATAGGATAATATCCATATGCCTACAAGGAAGACCAGTTAATACGACTATTATTCAAATTTATGCACCAGCCACTAGAGCCAAAGATGAAGAAAGAGAAGATTTTAATCAGCTGCTGCAGTCTGAAATTGATTGAACATGTAATCAAGATGCATTGATAATTACTGGCGATTAGAATGCAAAATTTGGAAACAAAGAAGAAGGATCAGTAGTTGGAAAATATGGCCTTGGCGATAAGAACAATGGCGGAGATTGAATGATAGAATTTTGCAAGACCAAGGACTTCTTCATTGCAAATACCTTCTTTCACCAACATAAACGGCAATTTTTTTTTTTTTATACATATGGACCTCACCAGATGGAACACACAGAAACCAAATTGGCTACATCTGTGGAAAGAGACGATGGAAAAGCTCAATATCATCAGTCAGAATAAGGCCAGGGGCCAACTGTGGAACAGACCATCAACTGCTCATGTGCAAGTTCAAGCTGAAACTGAAGAAAATCAGAGCAAGTCCATGAAAGCCAAAATATGACCTTGAGTATATCCCACCTGAATTTAGAGACCATCTGAAGAATAGATTTGATGCATTGAACACTAGTGACTGAAGACCAGACTGGTTGTGGACATCATACATGAAGAAAGCAAGAGGTCATCCAAATTTCCATATAGATATGGATATTTCCATATAGATATTTGGGACGTGTTATCAGGAAGGATCAGTCCCAGGAGAAGGACATCATGCATGGTAAAGTAGAGGGTCATTGAAAAAGAGGAAGACCCTCAACAAGACAGGTTGACACAGTGGCTGCAGCAACGGGCTTAAGCATAACAATGATTGTGAGGATGGCACAGGATGGGTCAGTGTTTTGTTCTATTGTACATAGTGTTGCTATGAGTCAGAACTGACTCGACAGCACCTAACAACAGCAACACCTAGATATCAATTCTTTAGTGTTTAGTTTTTTTATCTCCCCCAAAATGCCTAGCTCATGCTCTCAAAAATGGTTTGTTAATTCCAACCCATATGATTGATTGAAATGGAAAATGGAAAACAGAAGCAACAAAGACAACAATAACAAAACCAAGATCATGCATAAAAATGAATTAAAATATCTGTTAAACACTGCTAAAACTTACAGGAACTCACGTCTCATGAGGTAGCTGGACACATTTTCAATTGATCTAATTATTATTATTATCTATTATTGCCCTTGAAATATCTCCAGAAATGACCAGCCCCCTCTTAAACACTCCCGTGTTCTTCAACTTCTTTCTATTATTATCATCACAATACTGATCACCCGCTACCAATATGTTCAGATTCATTCATGCTCCCCACAAAATCAGGCACTTCTAACTTAACCCTAGTTGGAACCTGAGCAATGTTAAAGCTATCACTTCACCTGAACGTATAATTGCATTTTTACTAGTGCTGCCTGGGACTGGATTTCCTTTCCAGCAGCTAAGTCATGTTATGGGTTCATATTTAGCTTGTAGTTAAGAAAACCAAAGTTCTTTTCATATAAGCCATTGGTAAATATTTTTAGAATTCAAGTTACAACTCTAAAGCTCTCTGTCTTAGGTAATCCATGTTACCTTTTGGGATAAATATTGGAAACTCTTCAAGCACAGAATTAGGAAACCCTGATTGTAGGTATTTGATGTTAGTTAAATATGCTATAGCTTATTTATTTACATTTGAATGAGGAAGTAGAAGGAACAATGAGACACTGGGCATTTAGCCAAACAGTGGTTATGTCCTGATCTGAGATTTTGCCCTGTTCTGCATGATTTAGGGAGTCATTATCAACGTCAGTCAGGCTTTCAACTTGAGATGCTGGGGAGGCAATCACTTCAACTCAATAGTTTTGAAACTTTGCTTCAGCCTGTTGACAGAATTTTATGGTGTTTATTTGTTTGTTGTTTTGTGGAAGCTAACAGTTTCCATTGAACAATCTCTAATACCCTCCAGCCCTCCAAAATATGCCTGGACTGAGTCAATTAGTTTCTGTGTGGGGACACTGCTCTTCCATAAATAAATCCTTGCTTCTTATCTGAGACATAATATTGGCGTTTGGTACAATCATATGAAATACCATGACCTTGTGGTGAACTATATTAATTGCCCCAAAGACAAGTTTCTTTCATTTGACAGAAAGGGAGCTATCTCAGAGTTGAGATATTTCCTCATTCCTAAGCAATTCCATAGGAGAAAGAATTGGTGATCTGCTTCCATAAAGATTATAGCATAGAAAGCCTAATGGGACAGTTCCATTCTGTCACATGGGGTTGCTATGAGTCTAAAATCGATTCAATTGCACCCAACAACAACAAAAACAAGTGAAATAAAGCATAAAGTCAACTATTAAATGTTCTTATGTGCATATAAAAACCATACCTAAGGAGTTTTAGTATTCAGCCCATGTCGCTCTATTGTATCCACTAAAATATAATGAAAGATCCGTAGAGATCCTTTCATAAAATCACATTACTCTAAGTTGATGGCATTTTTGAAATCTACCTGTAATTTATTAAAATGTGTTTGCTGATCTCACTAGGGTTTTTCTCATTGAGTGCATTCTGATCTCCAGTGATCACCTATTTTTATAAAGCCTCATCAATCACTTGTTTGATTTCTGGGAAATAAATTCATAGCACAGATTATTGACTTAAGCTCACACATTTTGATTTCTGGAATCAGGTTTTATTTTTAACATTGGGAAACACTTCTCTATTTTCATTTTTGGGCTATTTCTCCCATTCTCCAAAATTATTCAAAGATATTTGACAGTGGGTCTGAAAATGTTTGTTTCAGCTTTCATCCCCTTTTCCAGTAGCTAATATCATCAGTCCTCAGTACTGGTGCCTTCTTCTTGCACTTCTTCTGTCCCTGTTCCCAGATCACTGAGCATTGCTGGGGAAAGCAATGTTCACTAGTCTACCGCTGTGCTCCATACACCTCACTGGCCAGCCTCAGTAGGAACCCCACCACTCCTGGTCCACTCCTTCGGCAACATTCTGAAACATCTACTCCTTCCCCTCTGCAAGCCCCTAGCCCCATCCCTTCTCTAGTGAGTCTTAATAGATTACATCACTCGACTTGACTGTGGCAATGGAAATCGGTTTCCTTGCACTGCCTTGCCTTTCCTCCTCTCTGCTGCACTTTAATTCTGTGACAAGAGAAAGGGGACCGAGAGGGAGTGCTGTGGGTCCCATGACTCAGAAGCGTTACCATGCAAATATCCTTAATCACCTCTGAACCCTCACTCCAACATCTCCAACCCCACTGCTACCTCTACCTGAGTACACATCTGTCAGGGACCCAGGAACCATCGACCATCTATGGCAAAGACACAGACCTTATACTCTGCCCTAGAGAAGAAGTGCTTTCTTTAGGTCAGCTGGAGTTTTCTCTATGATACCTTATATTGATAATCATTTTTTGTATGTGAAATTAGAAACATCCATACAGACATAAATTGTTTTGTGTACACTTGTTTCTTCTCTAAAATACTTAGCCCGTGTTCTCAAAAATTCCAACCCATATCGTTAATTGAAACCATAAATGGAAAATAAAAGCAACAATAATAACAGCAACAAAACCAAGATCGATACATGAGAATGAATTAAAATGGCAGGAATTAAATGTTAAGTTCACGCTAAAATCGTCAGTATGTTGTGGATTCAGGGTGAAGAGGTGATAGATTTTAGTATACGGTGCTTAAGCATCTAGTTTAGGATGATGATGGCTTGTCACGAGGAATGATGCAGAAGGAACATGGGAAAGAATATGAAAAATAAAGGGAGAGGAGAAAGAGGAAAAGGAAGAAGAAAGTACGCAGAGTAAGATGAATATAGATGGAAGAACTTTAAAGAAATAGGTGGTTATAACCTCACATTACCAGGAACACACTAGTTAAAAGGAATCTAATGACAAGGCAGAGGGATTTTTGTTCTGTATTGTTTGTTTTTTCATTTGTTTAGGCTCATGGCCCAATTTCACTCTGGCTTTCATTGTACACATGGGCCAGACCAGGCTTTCCAGAATAATGGAGGTTCTTCCTGACCTGCTGGAATGCCATTCCTGATGTCATGGAAGGAAATATCTTGGCTCTGTGTCCCTGGCTGAATGTGTTAAAGTATTAATCAACTCACAGGTATGCATTTGACTGTGCTGGAGATAAAAAATCTTTCTCCTATTGGGGCTTATTAGCTAGATGAAGAGTTAAAAGCCATGGGAAAGATAAGTAGCACTTTTAGGCTATATGTAGTGAGTGTCAAAGTGATGAACATGAACATAAGACCACCATCATGCAGATGAACAGGAGCTCATGGTGGGATCTTTCATGCAGGTGATGAAGTAGAAATAGTATTGCGTTTGGGTTCTGGGTAGAGCAAAACCAGTTGTTATTGAGTCAGTTCGAACTCATGCGACCCGTGTGTTTCAGAGTACATTTGTACCATTCAAGGACTCTTTGAGGTCTGAGTACACAGGTTCAAATCGTGGTCCTACCACTTGCCTGTCATGTGACCTCAGCCATGTTGTTTTGATCTACAAAGGCTCAGTTTTCAAATCTGTAAAACGATACCTATACTTGGCACTTTATAAAGCAGTTTTCATGCACATTATCTATTTTAATCATCTTGATGGTTCTACTATAAAGTGTGAAGCATTGAACAAAGTTAACTCTTATCATTATATTGGAATCTTGGGGAGGAGGAGCCCACACTGGAAAATGTTCTGAGAGGGAAATTCTCAGGCACCAGGGCTTTCTTGCCTTGAGTTTACAGGAAGCTGGAGATACTGAGAGAGGTAAGCAGTTCTATCAGACTGGAAGAGGCAAGAAAAGGTCACCAGAAGTCTAGATTCTTTTGGAGTCTCCAGACATCTTGCCCTTTGTTAGCTCTTTCCTCAGCTTCCCAGATGTACAGACGTGGATATGTACAGACAGGATGGATGAGCCAAAATGAATTCAGGGTTAAGCAGGTCAGCTGGCTCAGCCTATGGAAAGCTTTCTCAACCCAAAGTGAATGTCTCTAACGGGAATTTCCTTTTACTTACTCACCCTGGTGTCTTGACATTGGGGTGGGGAGTGTAACTTGAAGAGTCCAAGGCCTGGATCCAACTTCTTTGGTGTAGGAAACTCATAAGGGCAGGGAGTTATTAGAGGTGCATATGGAAGATCTTAACAAGAGGAAATATATGGTGCTACCTTTAGAAAGGAGCCCTGGTGGCATAGTGGTGAAAAAAAAAACTAGTTTTTTTTTTTTATTAACCAAAAGGTCAGCAGTGCAAATCCACCAGCCAGTCCTCAGAAGCCCTCTGGGGCAGTTCTACTCTGTCCTATAGGGTCGCTATAAGTCAGAATCAACTTGGCTGCAATGGGTTTTACCTTTAGAAAGAAGAGGGTAGGTGCCCCCTACATATTTTTTTTTTAAAGAAGCTTTCTCCTATACTCCCCTTTCACACTCTTTGCTTCTTCCTTCTCTGATGCTTTCTGTATATCCCTGGGAAATCCCTCTCAGGCAATACAAGTCCCCTCTCTGCCCTCTCCTCACCCTCTAGTATCAAACTTCATAAATTTGAGAAAACTAAGGCACAGAGCAGGTTGTGACCACATTGTCTTTGAAGCCCGGGGGCAGAATAAAATGAAGAAATTTCTATTTTTGGCAGAATGGGTAAGTGGGATCGTGAAATTTGGGTGGGATATATAGGAAGATGGTCTGTCATCATCCTTAGAATCATCGATGTCATTTCAATGACAGTAATGTTGACAATGACATTGACGGTGATAGTGCAGTAATAATGTGAATACTAAAAAAAATAAGAAAATAAAAAAATAATATGAATACTAGCTGATGTTTATTGAGTGTTTGCTAGGCGCTAGACACTGCAGTAAGTACTATAGATGGATAATATCTTTTTATTCTCACAGTGGCTTTTTGAGATAGAGTCACTAATTATTGGCATTTTCACAAATTAGGGAGGTGAGGCTCAGAAAGGTAAGGTAATGTGCCAAAGATCACACAGTAAGAAGCCGTAGAACCAGAATTCAAACTCAGGCAGTTAAGCACCAAAGTTCAAGCTTTTCATTACAGTTTCTAGGACCGTGCAACTGGCTGATATCTCCCCAGCCAACTTTTGCATCCACCACTTCCAGATAGCATCCCACTCTCTTAAACACGTGAAGATCCCATGTAATGATCTACCTTCCAACTAGTGGAAACATGGACTTGGATCTGCCTGGGCTCTGGCCAGAGCTTGGGCTTTTGATGTGTAGAACAGAGAAACTAGGAGATTGATTCCCTTGGCCTTCAAGAAAGCCCATGCACAGGTCTCTAAAGATGTAAAGATGTAAAGCACAAGTAAAAGGATGGGACATGAAAAAAATCTCAGGAGATGGGAAGGTTTGAGTTCCTAACACTGCGTTCATAGGTCATTGTGCAATCCTGCTTCCTCTCACCAATCCTGAAGTTTTCACAATCCTTGCCTTCTTTACCCTATTTCACTGTCTGCACTAAGGTTGACAGCCTTGATTTGTTTCTAGTATCTCTGCCCCCATAATGGCCATCTCCAGAGGCATAACTAGGGTATGGCAGGTATTGCAACACCAATACCTCAGTGGCACCACTGAGCAGTTTCTATTAACCCGGTAAGTCCAGTGGTATATCTATAGAAAATGGCACCTGTTGCAAGCACTGATATTGCACTCTTGTCTAAACATCTGGCACCCTTCTTTTAGATAACTACCATATATCAGCTCAAAAATACGAGTCAAGCTCATTAATCTTTTAATTAATACATTATCATGCTTGAGGAAGGATGTTGGGCCATACCAGGTTAATTGAAACTCCTCAATGACTCCAGGCAACCAGGGCCAGTGCAAAACCCTAGATAAGCCACCGTCAGGGACTTCCTGCCCGTCCTCTTTCCTCCTCCGCCAACACAGTAAGGTATGTTATGAGAATGTTCTGGTTATGGATATTTTATCAGACCAAGTCTGGAAAGGAAACACACCAATACAGTAAAGCAAGGACAATTTAAATAAAGGAATTGAGACATAGTAGCCATAGTTGTAGAAGAGGATGCCTGGCAGAAGCTGTGGCCTTCTGTAGAGGAGGCAGTCACTGCCAACTGTGACTCAGCAGGGAGGTACCCAGGGAACACAAGCCTGAACCCTCTCTCCTCCCTTCCTCTGATGTCCTGCCGGTGCCTCCCATTTGTAGAACCCAACCAAAGCTAGAGGGCAAGGGAGCCCAAGGAAGCGGCTCCATAAAGCTCAGCCTTCAAAGAATATACAAGCTAGAGAAGAGTGAATAGTGGATCTGGTAAGGGGGAAAGAGAAGCAAAGAATTAAATAACAGGCATAGATATTTGTATTTTTCTTTGATGTAAAGACCTCATGTCTCCTCTACTGTACATCTCACTCCAGTGTTTACAAAGGTCTTTAGACTCTTTCTCTGGGTCCAGTAAAGGATGCTATCCTGCCAACTAGAAAAAAGTTCTCATGTTTATCTTCTCCCAGGCTGACCACTGCAAAGGTGTCTCCCTCTAAGAATTAAATCCCCTAGGTTTTTAGTGCTGGGTTGTCTGGGGAGTTTACAGCCCTGTCAACTCTGAACCCTGTTCACTGACATTAGCTACTTCTCAGAAAGTCAGGGCAAGCAGAACCCCTTTCTCCCCTGCTCTGTGTTCCCTGGGGAGCCTTGTCTAAGGAAAGGCCTTTCTGTGTCTGACACCAATGCTGTGACTTCCTCAAGAATGAGATTTTGGAGAGAGTCTATGCTGTGTTCTTTTCTCACCTTCTACCCTTTCTCAAGAGCCAAATTGAGTCACAAAACTTATTGGCAGCATGCTCCTTCCTTCTCCAGTTAAGAGCATAAGCCCCTCCACTATTCAAAGTGTTGTTCATCAAACTACAGCGTGAGCATAGCCTGGGAGCTTGTTAGAAAAGCAAAATTTCAGGACCCAGCCCACAGCTCTGAGTCAAATCTACCTGTAGCAAGATCCCCAGGTGACTCGTATGCACTTCACTTTGAGAGGGACTAATACAGCCTATACCTAATATTATGAGGCACGAGGCATGCGATGCAATTTTGACTTTCTTCCTTTAGAACTTACCGTAGGTAGCGTAGAAAGCTTTTCCAAGTTATAGAGGAAGTTTTAAGGTTACTGTGTGCTTTGAAATTTTTATTATTATTACATTTGTCTAAATAATTTATATATTTCAAAAAGCTTTCAAAATAAATTAACTCGTTGAATTTTCACTATAACTCTATGATATAGAAAAGGTAGATGTTATCAACTCTACTTTTCATATGAAGACCTGAGGTCTAATTAAGTAGTCTGGGTCATCTTTTAGGTGGAGAGGATCTGGGACTATATAATAAGCTTCAGAACTCATTTTTCTGTGCATTGAGAAGAGCCTTTTCCCATATCAGTGTTTCTCAACACTTGCTCCATGTTACATCTACATCAAAATCACCCAGGTGGTACTTTGTAAATAAGTAGATTCCAGGTCCCATCTCAAGACCTAAGAGATCTCATATGCTCCCTAAAAACTGTGAATAACTTCCTTACATGAATAGAATGGTCAGAAGAACCAAGAGAATGGGAGGAGAGTTTACATTGATTGTGTTCTCATCAGTGGGACTTAAACCCATGGAAGACTGCAGCAGAGTAGGAACATTTCACCCAGTCTGCCCTCAGCAAAGAAGACTGCTAGGTGGCATTGATGGAAAGTGCCAGAGAGCAGGTTGGACAGCAAAGATTGAACAGCACCCTGGATGTGGCAGCGAGAAGGAAAGGAACCAGCTGTGGAAAGAGTAATGGTGATGACGCTTCTGCAAGTCAGTGTGTGAGCAAGAGTTGAGAAATGGAGGAATTAGGGAAAATGGCAGTCTAGGGAAACTGAATGAGCTTACAGTCTAGAAAGATGCCGCCATATGTAATGCAATGCCATTAGTGCTATACAAGAACCATGAGTAAATATGGGAAGGACATGGAGGAGGTACCACTAACTCTCTCTGCCTTGGCGTATATTAATAACCTCACAGATTTGGGGGGCATGTGAGTTAGATCTTAAGGGTAGGAGCTTGAGAAGAGTGTGATGTTAGGGGGCATTCCAGGCAGGGTAGGCACAGAGCCCAGCCAAAAAGAACATGAGGTTGGCCATGTGGCTGGAGAGTGGGCTGGGTGGGTTGAGAAGAAGACTTGGAGATGATGCTGGAAAGTAGACTTGGAGTCAGATTATGTAGGGCCATGCTAAAGAGCTGAGAATGACAACCTGAGATAGTGGGTGGGAAGAAAGTGCTTCATATGGGATTGTGCAGAAGATTTGTTCAAGAAATAGTAACTGTGGTCATTATTGATGTTACTATTTAACAAATGTTTATGAAGCCCACTTTGGCTCATGTGTGGGGTTGAGGGAAACTCTTCCACTCAGGCTGAAAGATAAAATGTTTTCTCCACTCCCCTTGAGAAAAGAAGCAGCAAACCCCAGATGCAGCGAGGAGGGATGTGGTGATTCTACAGAGAGCAAGAAGCCTGTCATGGACATAAACGATGGCTAGATCCAGGCACAGGTGCTTCCAGGTGGCTGCTTCTACTTGCTGGTGTCTTCACTCCACTTAGCACTTACTATTGTCTTGATGTTATTGAGCCCAGGAAAGCCTGGTACTAGGTCTCCTTCTCACAAACCTCAAAGGCAGATGGGGAATGTGTGCAAAATGGGGCCAGGGAAGGGGTGTTCCTGCCTATTCCTTTTCTTTCCCCCCTGTGCTGCCCACCACTCTCTGCTTCTTTCTTCCAAAACAGATGGCAGGGATGTTAAGACCATGAACTCTAGCAGAAACCAGTAGGTTCCTCTGGGCACAGTTTGGGAAATATAAGAAGCCCCATCTGCCTTCTCCAGCAGCAGGAAGAGGCCACAGTAACAATCCCTTTCAAATATGAGTGGTTGCAGGGAGCAGGCCGTTCCCTTGTTAATTGCAGATGGTCTGCAAGTTTTGCAGTTGCCATTTCAGGCCAGAACGCAGCCCCTGCCCTGGACACTCTGAAAACATGGGAGACCTCAGAAACTCATAGCCCTTCTCAGAAATGGAATCTTTGGTTCCTGAAGTAAATGCAGGTCCACTGGGCCCAATCCCCATGCCCTCGTTAGGAGGAAGGTGATGGAAGACTGGGGGCCTCTGATGGAGGGAGTGGGGGAGGAATTTGTTTACTTATAAAGGACTAGATCTAGAGATGTGGGGAGAGGTGCCTATGGCCTCTGAGACAAATGCAGGAAGTTTAAACTTACCGTGGAGAGTTTGTGCCCGTCCTTGTGCCCACTGCCATGGGAAGGGCTGTGGTTAGGAAATGGAGCAGCAAGTGTGTGCTCCAGCCTTAAGTGTCAGGCCAGATTCACCTTGGGGGCCTGTTCCCCACACCCTGGCCCACCTTCTGGCCACTTTTACTTCCTTTCCTCTTCATGGCATCCTGGAAATGTAGTTTGGCCTTCACAGAAGTAGCTTGGGAGATGAATTAACACTTGCTGAATACTGGTTATATCCCAGGTACCATCCAAGGATTTTACATGGGGAATCTCTTTTTTGTTGCCCTATCATCCTGTGAGGTTGTTGTTGTTGTTGTTGTTTTGTGCTGTGGAGTCGATTCCAACTCATGGCAACCGCATGTATTACAGAGTGGGTACACACTCTAGTTTCCTCTGAGACTCAGAGAAGTTAAGTCACTTACCCAAGAAAACACAGCCATTAAATCAGGCTAGGTTTTGAATCCAGGGTTATTAAACTAGAGACTGTGCTCCTTCTACTACTTTACACCGTATGGTCTCAAATTGTGCCATCACCAAAAAGGAAAATCCACTACAGTGCTGTAACACACTGAGAGTGACAGAGAGGAGACAGAAAGGATGTGCTGCTAAATGTGTCCTTCTTACTCTTGGGGGATCATGATACAGCAACACGGTCCTGGTGAGGAGAGCCCATGACCCACTGATTTCCTAACGATATAGTCAAAAGCCAACTCATAGGCAGAAAATAGATTCCCTTAGAAGTTTATTATCTTCAGACTTTTCCAGGATCTAGTTCTATCTCACTCCAGCTTTCTTTCTTCTTCCCTCTTTTCAGCTTATTTGGGTTGCCTTCTTTGTACATGTCTCTCACTCTCAACCAAAGACAGAGGGTCCAATGCAAGCTCCAGACAGATTTGGGCTTCATCCCAATGCCACTTCCTTGCTGTAGGAGCTTTGTTTGATTGCTTAGTTTCTGGGGATTTTATTATATTATTACATTATGATCTTCATGGTGTTATGAAGATTCATGAAATAATGCCTGTTAGATTTCTAGCAGGTTTGCTGGAATATTGCAGATACCTAGAAATTACACATATACTGTATATGTAACCTTCTTGAACTCAGGCACTTGTGTCTTTTCTGCTGCCTACTAAGCCATAATTCTATTCCTTTTGAAAAATCAACTTGTGGTCTCCTTTTCCCAGAAATCTTTTCAGAAGAACCCAGCCCATTAAGCAACCAGACAATGTTTTTTTCTCACCCAAATTTCCTTTCAGCATATTCTTCTGATTGGATGAGGCTGACTACCTGTATGTTTGTCTTTCTCCTCACCCTACAACCTCCACTGGGGAGAAGAGTGCTGGGTTGGTGATGATGAGGTGTGACTTGTATTGTTTATGCCACTGTGGGCAAACTGAGTTAACGTCTGGACCTTAGTATCCTCAGCTGTAAAGTAAAACTAGTAAGACATCCTCCACCCACTTCACAGGGTTATCATGAAAGCCAAGTTAGATAAGCTGTGCAAAACATTTAGAAAGCCTCAGAATGCTCATAGAAATGAGGCACCGTTATTCAAATATAGAGCTTAAGAGCTTTAATTTTCAGCTCTGTGATCAGTTAACATTTGATTTGGAGCAAACAACCACAGAGCCTCAGTGCCATGCAACAATAAACATTTATTTCTCACACATCTGTGGAGCTCTGCTGATCCAGGCTAGGCTCACTTATGCATCTGGTAGGGGGAAGAGGGGTGTTGGAGGCTGGCTGACCAGGCTGGGCCTGGCTGTGTCAATTTGGTTGTACATGTCTATCATCCCTCTCCTAGCATTATTAGGCCAGCCCAAGAGGGTCTTTCCCAGGGTGACGATGGAAGCACAAAAGGTCAAGAAAAACATGCATGGCTTCTTGATGCCTAGGCTTGAATTTGGTACACCATTACTTCTACTGCTCAAGCAAATTACTTGGCTAAAGTCAAGGCCATGCCCCTCCTACAGGGGGAAGACTTTGCAAAATTACATGAGAATGGACATGGATACAGAGATGGGTGACACTTGGAATCATTATAAAAATCTGCCGCAGTCTGTCTTGCTTAGTGCTAGGACAGTGTTCTGTGGAGGCCCAGTAGAAGATGCTGGCTTCAGGTGGAGAGCACAGACACGGAAGACATCACTTTTGTCATGGCTGATTGGTCCTAGAACCCAATGGCATAACTAATTCCTCACTTCTACAAAAGTTTAGGTGTTAAAGAAGATGAGGTGACCCTCATGAAGTTTGGTTTCTACTTTAAGTTCTAACCATTGCTTTTTGTATGGACTTAGATAAATCCTTTCTTTCCCAAGATCATAGCTTTTATGCAAATAGAAGAACATTTAGGATTTTCTTCCCCTGTCCCTTCCTAGGATTCTTTTACTTTCTTTGATTCCTTTAGATTCCTGTGAGTTCCCAAGGAGCTAGAAGGGAAGTACATACAGCATATGACTGCAGGATTCTTGTCTGAGACCGGGTCCACTCTCAAGTAACATTCACCCTCACAAAAGCTTTCCTTAGAGCCATTTATATTCCTTAGGATACCAAATCCCTATAAACATATGACTTAAGCCACCATGGGTTCTCAGCAATAAAATTTTGCCTGGTAGGTTTGTTTGTAAATGACTCCAGAGAACTGAGTGAAATACCTCAGAGCCAAAAATTCTGGGTTAGAAAGTTTCAAACCAGAGCAGCCTCTTCAAAGGAAGATGAGGATGAAAAACAGAGAAAAAGATTTAATACACAACTCCAGGCTCCAGATGGTCCTTCAAAAAAGATCTCCTAAACTGTCTGAGTCCAAGTTACATTAGTGAGCATGAAAGAAAATGGCCTCTAGCACCTTTGATTTGGGCCACACGAATTTATTGAGAGTTGATGCCAGGGAGAATCAAGGGGCGAGGGAGTTTACACATGCACATAAACACACACAAACACAGGCAACAAGCAAAGAGCTCAGTGTTGTCAACTGCTTTTCTTTTTCTCCCACAGAAATGAAATCCAGGATCTGGAGTCCTGCCCTTTAATTTATCTTTTTGTTTTATTTTAAATTAAAACAACTGCTTTTTCAAAGACAGAAAAATATAACAGAGCAGCTACTGACTTGCACTGGACTTAAAATTTCCCAGGAAGAATCTGCTCAGAGCTGTGAGTCTGGGAACTCGGAAACTTATTGCAAACCATCCAGGCAAGAGGAAGTAAGCTCCTGTTAGTGTTGTACAGAGGTACCTCCAAGGTACAAGCTTTTAGCTTTCTGGTGATTTTCAAGTTTGGAAAAATAGCTTTGCTAACTCCACTCTCCGCCTGTTGTTGCTGTTGTTAGATGCCGTTGAGTCGGATCTGATTCATAGTGACTGTATGTATAATACAATGAAACACTGCCCAGTCCTGCACCATCCTCACAATTGTTGCCATGCTTGAGCCCATTGTTGCAGCCACTGTGTCAATCTACCTCGTTGAGGGTCTTCCTTTTTCTTACTGACCCTCTACATTACCAAACATGACGTCCTTTTCCAGGGACTAATCCCTCCTGATAACATGTCCTAAGTATGTGAGACAGTCTCGCCATCTTCATTTCTATGGAGCATTCTGGCTGTGCTTCCTCCAAAATGGATTTGTTCATTCTTTTGGCAGTCCACGGTACATTCAATATTCTTCACCAACACCATAATTCAAAGGTGTCAATTCTTCTTCAGTCTTCCTTATTCATTGTCCAGCTTTTACATGCATATGTGGCGATTAAAAACACCATGGCTTGGGTCAGCACACCTTAGTCCTCAAGGTAACATCTTTGCTTTTTAACACTTGAAAGAGGTCTTTTACAGGAAATGTGCCCAATGCAATGCGTCTTTTGATTTCTTCTGCTGCTTCCATGGGTGTTGATTGTGGATCCAAGTAAAATTAAGTCCTTGACAACTTCAATCTTTTTTCCTTTAATCATGATGTTGCTTATTGGTCCAGTTGTGAGGATTTTTGTTTTCTTTAAATTGAGGTGTAATCCATCCTGACGTCTTTGATCTTCATTAGTAAGTGCTTCAAGTTCTCTTCACTTTCAGCAAGCAAGGTTGTGTCAACTGCATAACACAGGTTATGCAGGTTGTTAATGAGTCTTCCTCCAATCCTGATGCCCCCTTCTTCTTCATATAGTCTAGTTTCTCAGATTATTTGCTCAGTATACAGATTGAATAAGTATTGTGAAAGGGTACAACACTGACACACATCTTTCCTGACTAAACTATGTAGGATTCCCTTGTTCTGTTTGAACAACTGCCTCTTGGTTTATGTACAGGTTCCTCATGAGCGCAATTAAGTGATTTGGAATTCCCATTCCTTGCAATGTTATCCATAATTTGTTTCAATCCACACAATCGAATGCCTTTGCATAGTCAGTAAAATACAGGTAAACATCTTTCTGGTATTCTCTGCATTTGGCCAGGATCCATCTGACATCAGCAATGATATTCCTGGTTCTACAGCCTCTTCTGAATCTGGTTTGAATTTCTGGCAGGGCTCTACAGGAGAAAGACCTGATAATCTGCTCCTATAAAAATTACAGCCCAGAAAACTCTATGCGGCAGTTCTACTCTGTCACATGGGGTCTCTATAAGTCCGAATCGACTTAAAGGCACCTAACAACAACAACAAAGATTGAGAAGAAGCAAGTCATGTGAACACTAAGCAGTGAAGGGAGACATATGCTAGGCCGACATAATTACAAAGAGAAGCCTTCAAAGAGTTTTAAGCAAGGAGTGATATAATCTGACTCACTCCCTTCTCATAGCCTATTGTCTAGACAGCACTCAAAGAGATCTATTAAAAAAAAAAGTAATGTAAAAGTTGAGAGAAGGGGATCCAGTAGTATACATAACAATATGGTGACTTCGGTGGTAAATGGGGAAACTAAAAGTATCCAATGAACTCTGAGGTTTTTCTTTTTTTTTTTTTTAGGTGAGAGAATCAATTGCACTTGATGTTGATTGGATTAGGTGGGTGGGGAAAGAAAGAGGGAGGAATTGAGAATAACACCCTGTTTTCTGGGTAGATGGTTGGGTTAAATACTGTCTTCCTGCTCTTGTGTTGGAAATCCCAGTCAAGAAGTTATGGGATTTATATCAATGTCTGAAATTTTTTAGACCTTAACCTGAACCTGAGACTTCAGAATTCTCCACTTCTCTCTCAAGTGGATGAGAATTTGGCCAGCAGTAGAGTAGGATAAGGGATGATTTAATCAGGTCGTGAAGGGTCTTGGTTAGCTCTCTCAGCTGTGCTGAAAGTGGGTATGGGAACTTAACACACTGTAGGCACTACATGCTCCAGAAATTCTCCATGACTATTTCCAGTTCTGATGGCATGGTCAATTGAATCAGCTTGGCCCATGAGCATAGCTGTTCTCCATTTCCCTTGATGAAAATAGTTATCAGCGTAAGGAGGAATTTCAGTTAGACACCAAAAGAACTTCCCCAACATGTATGTCATGGAATCTTTCCATGCACGAGATCTGAATCTAAGTAAAATAATCGTGGAGTGTACTTAGATGAAAGCGAGAGGATTGTAAAGATGACTTGTCATAAAATGTAGGGAACAAAATCCAAAACATTAAGCAAATAATAAATCCTGACCAAGTGGGATTTACTGCAATAATGCAAGTTTGTTACAGTTTTGGGAAACCATTTGCATAATCATTATATTAATATATCAAAGGAAAAAAGTATTATTAAAAAATTATTATAAAATAATCAAAATTATTATTATTATGCAAAGAGCCTTTGAATATGCCTTTTGTATAGTTTTTGCTTTCGGAACCACATTAATGTTTTACATACTTAAACTATTATAAATAAGTAAACATTACCACACTGAACTAAGGGGGAGGGGAACCATGTGTCTGTCAGATTGTCATACTGTGGGGACTTGCATGTTGCTGTGATGCTTGAAGCTACAACACCAGTATTCAGATACCAACAGGGTAACCCATGGTGGACAGATTTCAGCTGAGCTTCTAGACAAAGACAGGCTAGGAAGAAGGACCCAGCAGTACACTTCTGAAAAGAGTTAGCCAGTGAAAACCTTATGAATAGCAGTGGAACATTGTCTGATATAATGCCAGAAGATGAACCCCTTAGTTTGGAAGGCACTCAAAAGACAACGGGGGAGAGCTGACTCCTCAAAGTGGAGTCGACTTTAATGATGTGGATGGAATCAGCTTTCAGGACCTTCATTTGCTGACGCGGCCTGGCTCAAAACAAGAAGAAACAGTTGCAAAAATCTGTTAATAATCGGGATGTGGAATGTATGAAGTATGTGTCTAGGAAAATTGGAAATCATCAAAAATGAAATGGAACGCATAAACATCGATATCCTAGGCATTAGTGAGCTGAAATGGACTGGTATTGGCCGTTTTGAATCAGACAATCATGTGGTCTACTGCGCAGGGAATGACAGCTTGAAGAGGAATGGAGTTGCATTCATCATCAAAAAGAACGTTTCAAGATGTATCCTGAAGTACAATGCTGTCAGTGATAGGATAATATCCATATGCCTACAAGGAAGACCAGTTATTACAAATATTATTCAGATTTATGCAGCAACCACTAAGGCCAAAAATAAACAAATTGAAGATTTTTACCAATTTCCACAGTCGGAAATTGATCAAACATGTAATCAAGATGCATTGATAATTACTGGTGATTGAAATGTGAAAGTTGGAAACAAAGAAGAAGGATTGGTAGTTCAAAAATATGGCCTTGGTGATAGAAATGATGCCAGAGATCATGCAATAGAATTTTGCAAGAGCAACTTCTTTTTCATTTCAAATATCTTTTTACCAACATAAAGGGTGACTGTATACCTGGGCTTCTCGTATTATTTGGTCAGCATACAGATTGAATAGGTATGGTGAAAGAATACAACCCTGACACACACCTTTCCTGACTTTAAACCAATCAGTATCCCCTTGTTCTGTCTGAACAACTGCCTCTTGACCTATGTAAAGGTTCCTCATGAGCACAATTAAGTGTTCTGGAATTCCCATTCTTTGCAATGTTATCCACAATTTGTAATGATCCACACAGTCGAACGCCTTTGCATAGTCTATAAAACACAGGTAAACATCCTTCTGGTATTCTCTGCTTTCAGCCAGGATCCATCTGACATCAGCAATGATATCCTTGGTTCCATGCCCTCTTCTGAAACCAGCCTGAATTTCTGGCAGTTCCCTGTCCATATACTGCTGTAGCTGTTTTTGAATGATCTTCAGCAAAATTTTGCTAGCAATCTGTATGCTGAGCAAATAATACGAGAATAATATGAGAAGCTGGACTATATGAAGAAGAATGGGGCATCAGAATTGGAGAAAGACTCATTAACAACCTGTGTTATGCAGATGACAGAGCCTTGCTTGCTGAAAGTGAAGAGGACTTGAAGTACTTACTAATGAAGATCATAGACCACAGCCTTCAGTATAGATTGCACCTCAACATAAAGAAAACAAAAATCCTCACAAATGGACCAATGAGCAACATCATGATAAATGGAGAAAAGATTGAAGTTGTCAAGGATTTCATTTTACTTGGATCCACAATCAACGGCCATGGAAGCAGCAGTCAAGAAAGCAAAAGACGCATCGCATTGGGTAAATCTGCTGTAAAGGACCTCTTTAAAGTGTTGAAGAGCAAAGATGTCATCTTGAAGACCAAGGTGCACCTCACCCAAGCCATGGTCTTTTCAATCACATCATATGCATGGGAGAGCTGGACAATGAATAAGGAAGACCGAAGAAGAATTGACGACTTTGAATTGTGGTGTTGGTGAAGAATATTGAATATGCCACGGACTGGCAAAAGAATGAACAAATCTGTCTTGGAAAAAGTACAACCAGAGTGCTCCTTAGAAGCAAGGATGGCGAGACTGCGTCTTACATACTTTGGACATGTTGTCAGGAGGGATCAGTCCCTGGAGAAGGACATCATTCGTGGCAGAGTACAGGGTCAGCAGAAAAGAGGAAGACTCTCAACAAGGTGGATTGACACAGTGGCTGCAACAATGAGCTCAAGCATAACAAAGATTGTAAGGATGGCTGAGGACCAGGCAGTGTTTTGTTCTGTTGCGCATGCGGTCACTGTGAGTCGGAACCCACTTGATGTCACCTAACAACAACAACAACAACATACATGTGGGCTTTGACAGATGGAATACACACGAGTCCACAAATCCCCTACATCTGTAGAAAGAGATGAAGGAAAAGCTCAATATTATCAGTCAGAACAAGGCCAGGGGCAGGCTGTGGAACAGACCATCAGTTGCTCATATGCAAATTCAAGTTAAGCTGAAGAAAATTAGAACAAGTCAATGAGAGCCAAAGTATGACCTCGAGTATATTCCACCTGAATTTAGAGATCATCTCAAGAATAGATTTGATGCATTGAACACTGATTACTGAAGACCAGATGAATTGTGGAATGACATCAAGGACATCATCCATGAAGAAAGCAAGAGGTCATTAAAAAGACAAGAAAGAAAAGACCAAAATGGATATCAGAATAGACTCTGAAACTTGCTCTTGAACGTCGAGTAGCTAAAGCAAAAGGAAGAAATAATGAAGTAAAAGAAGTGAACAGAAAATTCCAAAGGGCAGCTCAGGAAGACAAAGTAAAGTATTATAATGACATGTGCAAAGCTAGAGATAGAAAACCAAAAGAGAAGAACACACTCAGCATTTCTCAAGCTAAAAGAACTGAAGAAAATATTCAAACCTGGAGTTGCAATAGTGAAGGATTTCATGGGGAAAATTTGAAAGATGCAGGAAACATCCAAAGAAGATGCAAGGGATATAGAGAGTCATTATACCAAAAAGAATTGGTCGATGCTCAACCATTTCGAGAGGCAGCATATGATCAGGAACTGATGGGACTGAAGGAAGAAGCCCAAGCTGCACTGAAGGCATTGGTGAAAAACAAGGCTCCAAGAATTGACAGAATATCAACTGAGATGTTTCAACAAGGACTTGAAGCATTTACTGATGAAGATCAAAGACTACAGCCTTCAACATGGATTATACCTCAACATAAAGAAAACAAAACTTCTCACAACTGGGGGCAGCCATCTAGGATACTCCACTGGTCTTACCCCTCCAGGAGCAAGGAAGTATAAAAAAACTAAAGATACAAAGGAAAGATTAGTCCAAAGGACTAATGGACCACCTCTACCACAGCCTCCACCAGACTGTCTAGTACAACTAGATTGTGCACAGCTACCACCACTGACTGCTCTGACAAAGATCACAATAGAGGGTCCTGGTCAGAGCTGGAGAAAAAAGTACGACAAAATCCTAACTCAAAAAGAAAGATCAAACTTGCTCGTGTGACAGAGTCTGGAGAAACACTGAGAATATGGCCCTCAGACACCCTTTGAGCTTAGTAATGAAGTCATTCTTGGGGATCCCCCTCGGCCAAAGACTGGACAGGTCCATAAAACAAAACAAAACTAAAGGGGCACACCAGCCCTGGGGCAATGACTAGAAGGGAAGAGGGGATAGGAAACCTGGTAATAGGGAACCTAAGATTGAGAAGGGAGAATGTTGACGTGTCGTGGGGTGGTTAACCATTGTCATAAAACAATATGTGTACTAACTGTTTAATGAGAAGCTAGTTTGTTCTGTAAACCTTCATCTAAAGCACAATTAAAAAAAAAAAAAAGAAAAAAACCTTCTCACAACTGGACCGATAAGCAACATCATGGTAAATGGAGAAAAGATCGAAGTTGTCAAGGATTTCTTTTTACTTGGATCCACAATCAACACCCATGGAAGCAGCAGTCAAGAAATGAAAAGACACATTGAATTGGACTAATCTGCTGCGAAAGACCTCTTTAAAGTGTTGAAAAGCAAAGACATCACCTGAAGACTAAGGTTCGCCTGACCCAAGCCATGGTATTTCCAATTGCATTATATGCGTGCGAAAGCTGGACAGTAAATAAGACTGAAGAAGAATTGACACCTTTGAATTGTGGTGTTGGCAAAGAATGTTGAATATACCACGGACTGCTAAAAGAATGAACAAATCTGTCTTGGAAGATGTATAACTCGAATGCTCCTTAGAAACAAGGATGGTGAGGCTACCTTTCACATACTTTGGACATGTTCTCAGAAGGGAGCAGTCCCTGGAGATGGACATCATGCTTGGTAAAGCATAGCGTCAGCAAAGAAGAGGAAGACTCTCAACGAGATGGATTGACACAGTGGCTGCAACAATGGGCTCAAGCATAACAACAATTCTGAGCATTGTGCAGGACTGGGTGGTGTTTCATTCTGTAGTACCTAGGGTTGCTATGAGTGGAATCAACTTGACAGTATCTAACAACAACAAAACAACTTTTGAACCCAATTATTTGACTACATACCTTCAGTTTAAGGACAAAAAGACTGTAAACAAATATTAAAACTCTAGTTAGTAGGTTTGTTTTCCACTGAGATATGTGATATTAATTCTGAAACTACTTTCTGTTAAATGTAGAAATGAGCAAATGATCAGGTATATTAAGGATAAGAGAAGCCATGTTTCTCACTTTGAAGAAGGCAATTAATAATATGTGAAGGGAGAAGTCTGGAATATTCCCAGGGTGTTGGATTAAAATTGTAGATACTAGCATAAACTCATGGTTTGATTCACCAGAAATTTATTAAAACTTTATGTAGATAGAGATATAGCCATTGCTATAAAACCAGTAAACTGGTTGTGCTTGATTCCAACACTCTGGGGCTGCAAGGTGTGGTGGAAAGTGAATGGGTTTGGAGTCAGACAGATCTGAGTTTCATTTCCGGCTTTACCCTTTACTGCCATTTGAAGTCCCTCTTCTTTATCTCCATCCACTCTAGCTTAACTGGTAGGACATTGTTGTTGTTGTTAGGTGCTCTTGTTGTGCCTAAACCCATTGTTGCAGGCACTGTGCCAATCCATTACATTGAGGGTCTTCCTCTTTTTCACTGACCCTGTGCTTTACCAAGCATGATACCCTTCTCCAGGGACTGATCCTTCCTGACAACATGTCCAAAGTATGTGAGACGCAGTCTTGCCATCCTTGCTTCTAAGCAGTATTCTTGTTGTACTCCTTCCAAGACAGATTTGTTCATTCTTTGGCATTCCATGGTATATTCAATATTCTTCTCAAACACTGCAATTCAAAGGTGTTAATTCTTCAGTCTTCCTTATTCATTGTCCAGCTTTCACTTGCATATAAGGCGGTTGAAAACACCCTGGCTTGGGTCAGGTGCACCTTAGTCTTCAAGGTGGGATTTTTGCTTTTCAACACTTTAAAGAGGTCCTTTGCAGCAGATTTCCCCGATGCTATGTGTCTTTTGATTTCTTGACTGCTGCTTCCGAGGGTATTGATTGTGGATCCAAGTAAAAAGAAATCCTTGACAACTTCATTCTCGTCTCCATTTATCATGATGTTGCTTATTTGTTCAGTTGTGAGGATTTCTGTTTTCTTCATGTTGAGATGTGATCCATACTGAAGGCTGTGGTCCTCGATATTCATCAGTAAGTAGGACATAGTGTGCTAAATTTTCTTCAGTTTCCTCCTTCAGATCTACTTTGCACCTCTCTCCTCTTTATGGAACTGGACCAAGAATAATGGAAAGTGTGCTCTGAGGCAGGTGAGAGCTTGATTGGCCTGGCTGTTGTAAGCACAGTGGGAATTCTTAATCTTTCTTTTGCCTCTAGGTATAACTTCTTAGTCAACTCCTACATGTCACATAGGAGACATGATAGCCCCTAACCTTTTGGGGATCACAAATCTCTTGGGAATTTTATGTAAACTATAAAATTTCTCTCTGAGAAAAACCTACATATTCAATTTTGCATGCAATTTTAGGAGTTGGCAGATTCCCTTCAAAGGTCATTCATGATTCATTAGGATTAAATATTTGTGTTTTAAGTAAAGCAAGTATTCGTAGTCTCTGGGATAAGAGGAATCTACAGATGATGGCTCACATCCATTGGTAACTCACAGCACTTTTCACGTTAGCATTACATGGAACAGCCCCACCCCTCCCTGGCCAGGTCTCAGCATGTGGGTCTATGTTGCTTCCTTTCCACTTGGATTTTCTTCCCTCCAGTTTTGACTCCAGAAGGGTCCAAAATGGACCCTTTCTGAGGTCCCGTATACACCTCCCAAACTCTCTTGCGTTGAGGCTTTGGAGGTAGGCAGAGTATAATGGAATAAGCCAGAAAGGGTAGTGCTAGTTAAAGATCTTCCTAGGACTTTTGCTACTGATAAAGATTTCTTCCCTATCATCCAAGAGGTCTGGATTTGCATTTCCCAAAAATGGCTGTGTGCTTGGCCAATAGCCAGTCCTCCTTTGCTCCTCTCTGGGGTCTCTTCTGATTTCCCAGGACAGTGTAAAGTGAGCAAGAAGTTTAGAGGAACAAAGCAAAGGGCTGCGTTGCTATTGTTAAGATACCTGGAGGGACAAAAGGTCAACGGGTCTAGTGTAGGTAACCCGCAGCTTTTAACCCACCAGGACTGTAGAATCACCAGATTCTAAAATTCATGTGGGCAGGGACCATTTCTGCTTCAGCATCATACCGCCAGCAACTAGCCATTGCCTGCACATGGTTTGCACCCAAAGCATTCTTTTTTTTTTTTTTTAATTTATTTTATTGTAGTAAAATAAATATAACAAAACATTCATTGTTTCAGTCCTTTTTTAATGTGTACAGTTGAGTGATATTAATTACGTTCACCACGTTGTATGATCATCACCATTATCTGCTCCGACACTTGTTTTGACCTCTCACAGAAACGCCGTACTCCTTAAGCAAGACCCAGTGCAGTTTTGTTTAGTAAATGCACGGATGGATGAATGAATCAGACACTTCCGATGTCTAAACAAACTTTGGAGGTCACCCAGTCCAGTCTTTCTTTTGATGCTTAAGTGGTCTCTATCCTCCAGTCCAACACATATTTATCAAATGTTTCTTATGTGCAAGGGCTCTGGAGGTTATCAAAATGCAACAGATTTGAACCATGCCTTCAAAAACTTATACTCTATTGGGGTATAAGTTATGTATACAAATAATTATAATACTATAAAGAACATTAAGGAGAAGTCTACAAAGGAGGAATGGCTCCATTAAGTGATTATTTCACCATTGTTCCAAAAGCTTCAATTATAGAGGACCAACTTCCTCTACTAATAATAGTCAATATGCATTGAGGGCTTACTGCGTGCTAAGCACATTGCATCATTATAATATTTACTGTTCAAGTAGAGACTATTATTGTGCCCATTTTAAAAGAGGAAACTAGGGGTCAGAGATGTTAAGTAACTTGCTCAAGGTCAACCAGAGCTAATAAAGCAGCAGAGTAAGAGACTCCTAATTTCAGACTCGGTCAAAATGTTGGCAGCTTTAATTATTAGAAAGATCTTGATGTTGCACTGAAATCTGCCTCTGCAAACTTTCCATTCAAAACAGTCACAAAGATCAAGTCCCTCATTGCTTGAAAAACCAATTAGTGAGTTAAATTATACCACGTTAGTTTAATTGTTAGCAATTTCCCATCCCAATTATAGTTCAGGCAGCTACCTTTTTATTTAAAATTGTTGGTCCATGCTGAATTTCCTCTCTAGTTCATTGCTTTCTTTCTCCTTAATTTCAACCCCCAGAGATACTATGCTGAGTATCTATGCTGAGGCAACATGGTGATTTTCATGCTTTCTAACTCATTTACCCCAAAGCCATGGTGCATCAAATGCCTTTGGTTTGTGGCGCTTTTCCCTTTGATTCCAATCACCGTTCATCTAGTTGTCTTTTGTTTACTCATTCACTTAACAAATGTTTGCTATTAATTGCAAGCCCACTAGATAGCAGACACTGTTCTTGTAATGGGATGCAAAGAAGGAAGATGTAGCCCCTACCTTCAAGGAGATTACAGTCTAGCTTGGAAGGCAGTCAGGCAAACAACTATAATACAATAAGAAATATGGCAAGTTTGAAGTGGGACAAATGTGCCAAGTTTCAAGTGGGACAGAAGGGAATCCTTGAAGTCTGTCCCAGGGATGCTAGGAAAGTCTTCACAGAGGAGGTGGTATCTGATGGAAGACTAGGGATTTTCTAGACACAAAATGGAGGTAGGACAGACACTCCAGGGAGAGGAAACAGTATATGTACAAAGCCTGGAAGTGTGCGACAGCATGGAAGATAGCAGGGTAAGTTCAAGTACTTTGAGGAGTCGGGTATGCAAGAACGAAAGAGTACTTGCGAGAGCCTGAGGGCACAGCTGGAAAGGTAGGCAGGGGCCAGCTTACAAAGGGCTTTGTCTGTCGTGATGGATGGGTAACTTTCATTCTGAAAGCTCTGCAGAGCCACTAAAGGATGGTAGCACAAACAGTTAACACACCTGGCTGCTAAACAAAAAGTTGGCAGTTCAAGTCCTCTTAGTTGCTTTGGAAGAAAGGTGTAGTGATCTACTTCTGAAAAATTAGCCATTGAAAACGTATGGAGCACCGTTCTACTCTGACACACGTGGGGTCATCATGAGTTGAAATGGACTCTATGGAAACTGGTACTGGTAGTGTCAGGATTAACTTCATTTTTTAGTAAGATCACTTTTGGGTTCAAGCGGGGGGATGGAGTAAAACCGTGGGACCAGTTTGGAGACTGTTCCAGTAATTCCAGGGAAGAGAGGAGAGCAATATAAAGTGGGCATAGAAATAGGAATGTGTGTAGGTGGGAAAACAATTTGAGAGATATTTAAGAGGAAGATGAGACAAAAATTAGTTACCAGTTGGATGTGGGAAGTTGACAAGGAAGTTTAGGATAGCACCAGGGTTTCATCTTGAACAACTGTAAATCTACTGACTGGAGCAATAGGAGAGGAAGAAAATTTGGGGGCTCAAGTGAGGCATGATAAGTTTGGTATTTGCCATGTTAAGTTTAAATTGATGTCATTCTAGAGGTGATGTTCAGGAGACATTTGTATACACAGGAGAAGAGCGGCCTGGGTGGGAGATTTCAGTGTCGTAATCCACACATAAGAGGAAGTTGCAGCCATGGATTTGGTTGGATGATCCAGAAAAAAATATATACAGCAAGGAGAGAAGGTAGCTGAAAATAGAGCCCTGAGGAGTCGTGAAAGACCAGGGGACAAATGGAAAATAAATAGCAGATGTAGGAAACTGATAAGTGTAGCCAGAGAAGTCGGAGGAAACTAGAGGTAAGAAGCCTCATGGGAGAAGAGTTTAGGGAGGAGATGAGTCCTGAACAATGTCAGGTGCTGCAAGGAGGTCAAGAGGGTAAGAACCCAAAAGTACTCTTTGAATCTGACAACCAGGTCATTAGTGGCCTTGGCTAGCATCATTTCAGTGCACTGGTGGAGACTAAAGCTAGATTACTATGGACTAAGGTGGTAAGAGTAGATGAGGGCAAGGAAACAGTGAATGCAGACTACTCTCTGGAATTTTGGCTGAGAAGTGGAGAAGATTCTGTAGTTGAAGGTGGACAAGGATAGGGGTACAGGGCAAGGAGATTCCTTCCTTTCAGTTTTCCCCTCTCCATATTTTTTTCTTCTGTCCTTCCTTTGTGTTGACTTTTTCCCTTTCTTTTCTTTCTTTTTTTTTTTTTGAGAAAGAGGCTTAAGAATATTTACATGTGGTGGTACTAAGTCAATGGAAGATAGAAGAAGGGGAAGAAAACATTTTTAGTGTAAAGTTCTCAAAGAGGCAGAAGAACACAGGATTAAGATTAGATAGTTGTGGTGGGGGGCACCTCCTCTTTTTTTATTGTATTTTAGGTGAAGGTATACAGAGCCAATTAGTTCCTCACTAAACAATACACATATTGTTTTGGGACATTGGTTGCCACCCACATGACATGTCAACACTCTCCCCTTCTCGAGCTTGGGCTCCCCATTACCAGCTTTCCTGTCCCCTCCTGCCTTCTCGTCCTTGTTCCTGGGTTGGTGTGCCCATTTAGTCTTGTTTTGTTTTATGGGCCTGTCGAATATTTGGCTGAAGGGTGAACTTCAGGAATGACTTCAGCACTGAGTTAAAAGCGAGTCCGGGGGCCATACTCTTGGGGTTTCTCCAGTCTTTGTCAAATCAGTAAGTCTGGTCTTTTTTTTTTTTTGAGTTAGAATTTTGTTCTACATTTTTCTCCAGCTCCGTCCAGGGCCCTCCATTGTGATCCCTGTCAGAGCAGCTGGTGGTGGTAGCCAGGCACCATCTAGTTGTGCCAGACTCAGTCTGGTGGAGGCTGTGGTATTTATGGTCCATTAGTCATTTGCACTAATCTTTCTCTGTTTCCCTGTTCCTTTGTTTTTCTTCATTCTCTCTTTCTCCAGATGGGATGAGACCAGTGGAGTATCTTTGATGGCCACTCACAAGCTTTTAAGACCTCAGATGCTACTAAACAAAGTAGGATGTTATGCCAGTTGAGCTAAATGTTCCCTAAGACCATGGTCCCCAGCCCTCAGCCCAACAATTTGGTCCCTCAGGGAGTTTGGATGGGGCACCTCCTCTTTTGATCATTGTCTTTATCCACTTTTGCCTTTCTTCTGAATCTAACTTAGGAGTTTATTCTCTTCTGCTTTCATGCTTTTTTTTTTTTTATTTGGCTTTCCCCACATTTACGTACAAGATAGTGTACAAATAAGGGTTGATTGGCAGGTGTGCATGCTTGCCTGTGCCTGTGTGTGTGCACAAGTGTCTGTGTACGTGCACATGTACCCACACACTGAATGTACTCAAATAGTTTCACCCAAGTTCCATTTTGTCCATTTCCAGATTGAAAACCTTGTGCAGGACCAGGCAGAACATTCTTGTAGGAAGACATCCGACCTCAGGGAGAAAGGCATGGCCTCCACCTCACAACCAGTGGTATCTGCTCCTGACTGGGGGCATCTAACAAAGCTTCTGTCTCCTCCCTGTCATGAAGCCAGAGGATAGATTTGGAGGCCAGATGTCCCATTGGCTTTCTAATCTCCTAAATGTACACACACGATGAATGTCGGTGGGGGGTGCTGTTAGATGCAGAGAATTAAGGCCTCCTCACCAATGGTGGGAAGAAGAGAATAGAAATGGGAGCGCTATCTGCCCACTGTCCTCAGTGGGCACTGGTGAGGCACAGCGGGCTGGGGCTCTGACCCAGTTTCCACTTGGCCAGCCGACTGGAAATAGCTATTCACTGGGCCACTGGGTTCTTTCCAAAGAACAGTGAAGAATAGTGGTTTGGGGTGGGTGGGGGCAGAGGGTTGGTTGAGCAAGAAAGTCAGAAACAAATGCAGGCCTTGCGACCCAATAGTTACAGAACCAAAGAAGCCCTGTCTAGAAGCATGGGCCAACCTACCCTAAATATGGAAAGAAGAAACAAAAAATTAAAAAAAGAAACAACCACTACATAAACAGAAGCACTCCTTAACTACCCCCTTAGATTAAACAGAGAATCTTCTCATAGAATTAGATGGAACACTAGTCTGCCCTTCTTGCCTAAGTGAGCAGGAAACACAGCAGAGGCTCCAAATGCCTGGGCTGTGTGGCCAGCGTTTATCTGGCCTGGATGTTTTGACTGCAGCCCCTTTTTCAGGATTGCTACTATAGCTGGTCCTCAAGAAGTCAGAGCTCTTCTCTCTCATCTTTAAAATCCTCTTTCAGCAGTTACTGAGGTTCCCGGATCCAGTGGACTCTGGGTATCACTAGAACACTTGGAACTGTTATAGCACCACTCAGCTGACTCAACTCAGACCCAGAGATGTTGGCAAGGCTGAATATATGCAGGAGTTATCATCTAACCAGCCCTCAAGCCACATTTCCCCAATTAGATTTCTACAGGGTGTCCATTAAGTATAGAAGCATAGATAATATTATTTTATTTGTATAGATTGAAAATGTCCTTGGCAGCATAATGTGTTTTTGCCTATATTTCCAAGTTTATGGATGAAATGAGCGTGGTCAGTGAGATTCATGCTCTTGGGGAACAGATTGATTTTATCTAATACTTATCTTTTCATTCGCTCTGCCAAGTAATAAATATGTTTGAAAATATTTTATGTGTTACGTACCTTAGAGGACACAGATGTGTCTAAGATAAACTGCCCTCAACCAGTTTATGGTATACCACATAGGAATGATATGTACACTCCAATGTACAAGGCAGAGTATGTATACATCTCTTTGTACTTATCGCATAATGTACTGAGTGTCTGCTCAGAACTCTTTAACCTCTCAAAGGGGGAAACCCAACTCCAAAGTAAGGAAAAAAAAAAAAAAAAGACGTATTGAAAACAAAAAGAGAATTATTTTTTAAAAATAAACAAGTAATCGTTGATTGCTTCTCCCAGTTGGTAAATCCAAAGGAGGAGCTAGCTTCAGAAATGGGTAGATCCAAAGACTTGGGATGGTGTCAGGACTCTACCTGAGAAAGAAGTAGTCAACACACAGGCCAGAACAGAGCCTGGAGTTGACAGACAGATTGACTCTCTTCACATGGCAAGAAAGACAGGGGTTGGGAGCACCCACCCAACATATCTTCTTCTCTCCAGCACCCATCGATAAAACCTCCTAAAAGACCCTGATTACTCCTGAGTGGCTTTCATCACCAAATATGGACCGATCATTCTGGCTTGGAGATGGATGGCTTGAATTAGCCATGTGAATAGAATCGGAGGAATATTCCCTACTGTTAGATCTGAATGGATGGGTATTATTCAACGATCTACGGTAGGGAAAAAAATGGGTTAGAGAGTGAGGTGATTACAGAAAGAAAGGCAGGACACAGGAAAATGGAATTTGGGCAACAGTGAGTCTCGGGACTGACTGTATCTTAGGGCACATGGAGAGAAGCAGAGGCACCTATGGCTGAAGGGAAGGTAGGGTTGCCTTAAAGGCCAGCTAAGGAGTTTGCCCTTTGTCTGATGGGACATGTGGAACAACTAAAGTTATTGTAACAATGGATTAAAGCCAGGAAAATAAATCCAGCTTCAGAGTGTTGGGTGGGTTGAGATGGAAGCAATGGGGAGGCTGACAATGGAGGAGGCTGTTCCAATGATCCAGGTCAAGGGCAACGGAAGATGGTATGAGCCAGGTGGTGGCAATGGGACTGGAAGGGAGGGACACAGTGCAGCCAAATTGAGTTTGTGTCCAATTGAATTTTCAGACCAAGGGAGGGGAAGGAGTCAAATGAAGCTGAGTTCTGTAGCCTAGGTGACCAGCATTGCCTTAGTTATCTAGTACTGCTATAACAGGAATACCACAAGTGGATAGCTTTAACAAAGAGAAGCTTATTCTCTCACAGTATAGTAGGCCACAAGTCCAAATTCAAGGCATCAGTTCCAGGGGAAGGCTTTAACTCTCTGTTGGCTCTTGAAGAAGGTCCTTGTTCTTCCCATGGTCGAGGAGCTTCTCAGGTACAGGGACCCCAGGTCCAAATGAAGTATTCTGCTCCTGGTGCTGCTCCCTTGGTGGTACGAGGTCCCCAATTCTCTGCTTACTTCTCTTTCCTTTTATCTCTTGAGAGATTAAAGGTAGTACAGGCCCCACCCCAGGGAAACTCCCTTTACCTTGGATTAGGGAGGTGACCTGAGTACCGGTAGTGTTACATCCCACTCTAATCCTCTTTGGCATAAAATTACAATCACAAAATGGAGGACAACCACTCCCCCCCTCAAAAAAACCATTGCCATTGAGTTGATTCCAACTCATAGTGACCCTATAGGTCAGAGTAGAACTGCCCCATAGTTTCCAAGGAGCACCTGGTGGATTTGAACTGCAGACCTTTTGCTAAGCAGCTGTAGCACACAACCACTATGCCACCAGGGTTTCTAAGAACAACCACACACTACTGGGAATCATGGCCTAAACAAGTTGACACATATTTTGGGGGGCCACAATTCAATCCATGACAAGCAGTGATGTCTATGACAGTATCTTTACTTTTTTTCTTTTTTTTAATATTTATTGTGTTTAAGGTGAGAGCTTGCCCAGCAAATTAGGTTCCCATTTAACAATTTCTACACAAATTATTCAGTGATATTGGTTACATTGTTCACGATATGCCATTATTCTCAGTTATTCCACTCGGGTTGTACCATTTTTTTAGTTTCCCTGCTTCCTTACTTTCTCATCTTTGCTTTAGAGTAATTTTCGACCATTTGGTCTCTTATAGTTGATTTTTTTTTTAAAGAAGCTCTTTACTCATGCTCTTTTTTTTATGATCCGGCCTGTTAGTTAGCTAACAGAAGACCTCTAGGGTTAGTTTTGGTTTAAGGTTTTAATTTATTTCAGGGCGATAGACTCAGGGAGTCCTCTGGTTTCAACCAGTCCAGTAAGTATGGACTTTTTAAGAATTTGAGTTCCATTCTACATTTTTCTCCCATTTCATGAGGATCCATCTAATATGGCCTCAATCAGAATGGTTGGCAGTGGTAACCAGGCACCATCTAGTTTTTCTGGCCTCAGGGTGGATAAGGCCATGGTTCACGTCGACTATTAGTCCTGTAGACTACTTTCTTCCCTGAGTCCTTGGTTTCCTTCTTTCTCTTTTGTTCCAGATGAGTAGGGACCACTAGTTATATCTTAGATGGTCACTCTCAAGCTTTTAAGACTCTGGAGTACTACTCACCACATTGGGATGTAGAAAATACACTTTATGAACTATATTATGCCTTTTTTTAAATTGAGTTGTCTCATGAAACTACGATCCTACATCTTCAAACCCTGCAAACCAATCTCACAAGGTGTTTGTTTACGTCTAAGAAGTATCTGTATTTGCGTCCCCTATGTGGTTTATTCTGTATGTGGATATACATATATACACACACACACTTACCTGTATGTACATATGCCTATAGATACTTCTATCTGTGCGTACATATGTACCCACATATTTATATGCATATATTTATACGTCTATATACGTATTTGTTAATTGTGCCCACATTTTTTTTGTTATTGTTGATGTTGTTTCCAAATTATATGTCATTTCCTTTACCAAAGACATCCTTTTCTCTTATGCACTTTGTAGTGACCTCATTTACCTTGGTCAAGCTGTGTGCACTTCGCCCATATTGAATGGTATCTTTCCCGTCACCAAAACTAACAAGCATTTACTACCTTGAGAGCACCTTTCCCTCACCCCCCCATATCTGGTAGCTGCCAATGAGCGTTAGTCTCTGTCCATATATCTATTCTTGTCTTCTTATAAAAGCGTGATCATATAATATTCATTCTTTTGTGATTGACTTATTTCTCTAAGCATAATGTCTTCTAGAATCATCCACATTATACGATGTTTTGAGGACTCATCATTATTCTTTATGGCTGCAGAGTATTCCATTGTATATAACCCAGTGCCGTCGAGTTGATACCAACTCATAGCGTCCCTATAGGACAGAGAAGAACTGCCCCATAGAGTTTCCAAGGAGCACCTGGTAGATTTGAACTGCTGACCCTTTGATTAGCAGCCATAGCACTTAACCACTATGCCACCAGGGTTCTGCATTGCATATATGTACCACATTTTGTTTAACCATTCATCTGTTGGTAGGCACTTTGATGTTTCCACCTTTTTGTTACTGTAAATAATGCTGCAATGAACATAGGTGTGTATATCTTTACTTTTGTTTCTGTGTAAAACTAGTGTCATCTCTTATGGGTATTTCAAGCAAAGGAAGTTTCCACTGGAAGCTATACAAGGCATTGTTGATTTCTAAGGATTACATTTCTAATGCTTTTGCCTGGTTCAAGCTCACTATAGCCCGAGACCGAGAACAGTTGTTGCTGAGCAGAAGTGGTATTAACACAACCAGCAGACCATACAGCATTTCTCATTCAAACGACCTTCTTTATTGTCATCTGTCCTCTGTGGAGCTGACGTAAAGTCAAAGAGTTGTTTCTCCACCAATATTGGAAAGATGTCAATGAGCTGGGTCTGAATTCTTGATTATAAGATTCAGTTTTATACCTGACCAAAGGAACTCAGAGGAGAGCTTTGGTAATTAAGTTTAAGGAGCAGCCAAATGTAGCTGCTAAAATTTCTCTCAGGCCACAACTAAGATTTAAAATGGAATTGGATTTAAGCAAGTCTAACCTTCAATCAGTTTGAACATTGTTGTTGTTAGGTGGTGTTCAGTCAATTTTTGACTCATAGCAACCCCATGTGACAGAGTAGAGCTGTCTCGCAGGGTTTCTAGGCTATAATCTTTATGCAAGCACATTGTCAGGTCTTTTTCCCATGGAGCAGCTGGGTGGGTTCAAACCGCCAACCCTTCAGTTACCAGCCAAATGCTTAACCATTGTCACCAGAGCTCCATTTTTAAAATTAAGACACCCAATTTAAGTACTCCATGGGCCTTGGAAGCCCAGAGGTTGGGGCCCACAAGGGGCCACAAATTTCTTACTCTTACAGGTAACTTGGGGCCCTGTTTTGGTGTTCCTGACAAGGCTTGAAACCTTCTACAACTCCACTGCCACAACTTCTGTTGAGCCAGGAGAAAATGTATGCATCTAGGCTAGGGACGTGCTCTCATATATCTCCAGGAGAGTGTGGTGGGAGTGAGTTTAAGACTGGGAATTTGCTGACAAATGGGAAGAAAGTCAGAAGGCAAGGCCTGTGGTTAAAAGGACAGAGGGATTGGCTTGGGAGGAGAGGTGGAAGTGCTGACATTAGCTTGCTCTGTGCTGCCAACGCCCAGAGATGTGGCTTGATAAAAGGCTACCAGCCTGGTGGTAGGGTGTGGGCACTGGGGGAGGGGGACAAATTGTTGTTGTTGCCCAGAGAAGCTGGATCAGAGAGGAGCAAAGGAAAACATAAGCTGAGGAAAAACTGACAGATAAACCAGTTAGGAGCCAGGATTGTCCACTAAGGCATGGGACAGAAACAGGCAGGTGCTGGAATTGGATGGAGATGAACTCTCAGCTCCAAACATCATCCCACATAGGGGAAAGAACACAGGTGTAAGGGGAAGTGGCTTGAAAGGACAGTTACCCTGCACCCCCTAATCTGAAGAGTTTGGCAAACTCTCCCATTTGCTACTTTTCCTGTAGGTAAGGATGGCACTAAATTCAAAGAGAAATGTATGGGATGTGGATACAAAATATAAAACTTTACTTCCCATTACTCCCTTTAAGAACCCTACACACCTCACTACTCTCCCTGTTCCCTAATATATACCCCAAGCTTTCCCATCTCCATGACTCAGCTTGGGCTGTTTCCTCTGCTTGGGGTCCCCTCCCCTCCCCACCTCTTTGCCTAAGAACATCTTTTAAGGCCTATCTCACATGTCACTTTGGACATGGAAACTTTCTTGATCATCCCAGATTGATGACATCGCTGTCTTCATTGGACTCCTCGTTTTGAATTTTTGGTACTTCCTTTACTCTGTCTTGAATTAAATGTATCTGTGTACTTGTTTTAATCTCTATTGCATAGTTGTTGTTGTTAGTTGCCATCAAGTCGATTCTGACTCATGGTGACCTCATGCATGCAGAGGAGAACTGCTCCATAGGGTTTTCAAGGCTGTGACCTTTCAGAAACAGATTGCCAGGCCTGTCTTCCCAGGTATCTCTGGGTGCGTTCAAGCTGCCAATGTTTGGGCTAGTAGTCGAGCACTTAACTGTGTGCCACCCAGGGACTCCTCTGTTGACTGGTAAATGTTCTGAATATGTGTGACCAAATAAGTCCATCCAGTTCCATGGCACCTATCACAGTGTTTAGTTTATTAATAACATGTATTAAGAACTTACTATATGCTAACTGGAAATCCTGGAGGCATAGTGGTTAAGTGCTATGGCTGCTAACCAAAGGGTCGGCAGTTCAAATCTGCCAGGCGCTTCTTGGAAACTCTATGGGGCAGTTCTACTCTGTCCTATAGGGTCACTATGAGTCAGAATCAACTTGATGGCACTGGGTTTGGTTTGCTTTAGTTTATACGCTAAGTAGAATCCTTCCACTTATTTTGCACAAAAATAGTAAATGGTAACTACTAGTATTTTCACCAAATTTTTTAGATAATGTTATCTATTATCTGTCTGTCTGTCTACCTAGCTACTTACCTATCTATCTATTTGTTGTTGCTATCAAATTGAAGGAAAACATTTGCTGTACCAGGGTTGGGGGTTGTTGAGAAGGCTTCTTCCTCATTCTTGATACTATTACAGCCAATTGAAGGGCTCCATAGAGTAACATTCTTGGCCTCTTTTCTTCTGTTCATAGCTCACCTGAGGAGGAGGAGGAAGAGAATTTGATTGGTGAATTTGGAAGGAAAATATAGCCCAGTCCTTTGTTCGTTCTCGTTCTCTTGGGAGTTGCCTGCCCATGGGAAGCACATGCTGTTTCCTGCTCCTCTAGGTTTCTCAGGGACAGAATCTGCCCTGCAGGAGAGATTGCCCCAGTCCAGCAGGACCTATTCCTGGGTGAGTACCAAAAAAAAACCAAAAACAAATTCATTGCCGTTGGGCCAATTTCAACTCATAGTAACCATACAGGACAGAGTAGAACTGCCCCATAGGATTTCCAAGGAGCAGCTGGGGGATCAAACTGCCAACATTTTGGTTAGCAGCCAAGGTCTTAACCACTGCACCACCAGGGCTTCATTGGGTGGGTAAATCTGTACACTTCTGAGGTTCAGAATTAGTAAACCCACTTGCGCCCAAATTAAGCTACCTTTACCAACTTGAACAATAATTAAGGCAATGTTTTGTCCTCCATCTGACTTATTCTTTTTATATTTTTCCAATTGGTTGAGATTTCTGATGGGAAAAGGGGTGTTATTTATTGGGTGCCCTCAACTCCTAGTATTGCCCATCAGAAACCCTTCATCACGCACCACAGTCAATGACTCCCATGTGGGGCAGAGTGCAGTGTGACAGGACTCCCTCCCTTGAGTCTTCAAAACGCATTTCTTCCCTCCTGAGTTTTTCTTTTTGGAGGTGTTAAAGAGATACAACCACCATACCTCCTGCCTACCATCATGAAAAGTTAATGGGGGAGAAAATACAAAGTGAGGTGGGGTGAAGATTCTAGAAACAGGTCCACATTTAGCTTTGTCTCCAAATCTATGACAAGCTAGTAGAGGGGCGTTGTATTCTAGATGTTGGGAGTGGAAATGCAAAAATGCAGAGAGTTGGCACAAAGCCTAAGTCCTAAAAGCAGTCTTTATGACTTTCCTAAGGGGCCTCTACCACAGTTAAGGGTGAGCAAGATGGGGTCATGTGGAAAGGATCTTAGAGAAGCGGTGGGAAGGGTTAAACATCTCAATTTGCTGATAACTGTTCCAGATCCTTGATATAGACACTATTATCACGTTTTACAGATGAGGAGTCTAAGGTAAGATGAAAGCAACTGGCCACAGACTACACTGTGAGTAGGTAAGTAAATCTGGACTTGAACCTACCACTGCCTGACTCCAGAGTCCTGATGGGTGATGGGGAGAGGGGAGTTAGAGGCCAGGGAAGAGCCACAGGAGAAGAAATGAGACACACTGCTATTGGGACAAAGGGATGGGAGAGGGATCACCATGAGAAAGTTGAACTTCCTAGAGACTAGGGGTGGTTAGAGATGACTTCTGGCTGTCCCCATCTCTTTGGCCTCTTTTTTGTTGTTGTCACTGAGTCAGCTCTGAATCATGGCAGCATTATATACAATAAAGCATTGCCCAATCCTGCGCCACCTTCACTATGAATCCTTGGTAAGTTTGAGTCCATTGTTGCAGCTTCTTTAGGAGCTGCCAAGATGCTTTTCATTGCAAATCAAGAGAGCAAACCCAGGCAGGTATTCATGCCACATCATGGTTGCTCCAGGAAAAAAATTTTGGGATGGCAACCACGCTGGTTTCATTTCTCTTCTTCAAGAGCTAGTTTCTGGCTCTGGGGTCTTCCACTTCCTTCCTTATTTACCTCCACCCCCATTGTAAGCCTGTGCACCCCTCCTTAGAAGAGCTGGGGCTGGGGGTACAGGTAGAGGCTCTGTGTGTGCATGCACACGCACACGTGCCTGTGTCTTGTTGTGTGTTATTGGAGTCAACTGTGAGTGGGAGAGGTAGGCTTGGAGAACGAGGTAGCCCTGGGCAGTCTGGTGATGAACTTGAAAGGAGAAGGGTCTATTGTACATTAGCACTGATTCTGTGCAGAAGAGGTGGGGGGTGGTAAGGAAAGACTGGCTTGGCAGAGACATGAGACATCTCAGGGGAGGGTTTGGCTGAGGCAGTGGAAGAATGCTTGTCGGGAACTGACTTGCCTAGAATCATAACCTCCCCTGCTGTCTCCACACCACACTCAGGGTAGAGTCCTGTTTCTTTGTGAGTGGTTCTCCCTCCTGGCTGGTTAGGAGGGAAACTGGAGATTGGGGACCAGGGGCAGTGGTGAGTTCATGGAAAGAGCACAGGACTCAGAGAGAACTTCGCATCAAATCCTTCATGGAATCCCTTTTTCGGTTCATTGTTCTTTTAAGGCAGAAGCAACCATAAACACAATAGACAGAAAAATCTTTCCTTCAGTCTCAGTTTTCCCATCTCTGCAATGAAGATTACAACACCCACCACACAAGGCTACAAGGATGAAGTCAATACGTTGGAGAAAATCAAGGACTTTGCTTGGCCCATCCGAGGCCCAGAATGGATGCTGGATAAGGCACTCTAGCACAGCGGTGAAGAACAAATAGCCATACTGATTGCAATTGAATCTACTGATCCTGTCTTTATGTAAAATCTTAATATTTTGTTCATCATTGATTTTTTACACTACTTTTGATTTTTAAAAATATTGCATTAAAATATTATTTATCTTGATTGCTGAGTTTTTTGGCACCCCCTTAAACTTTGTGTCCAAGACACCTCACTTGCCTCATCCTAGTCCCAATGTTGTTGGCTTTGTCTCTTAAATTCTCCGTGCCTCAGGTCCCTCATCTGTAAAACAGTAATAATAACAGTACCTACCACATAGGCTTGTAGTAGGGTGAAATGTGTTAATACATGTTCTTTATTTTCCATGGTACCTAGTACGTAGAAAGCACTAAGTAAATGTTAACCAGTAATCAGTTACCACTGAGTCAACTCCAACTCGTGTTAGCCCTGTGTGTGTCAGAGTAGAACTCTGATCCACAGGGTTTTCAGTGGCTGATTTTTTTGGAACTAGATCACTGAGTCTTTCTTCCGAAGTGCCTCTGGGTGGACTCAAACCACCAACCTTTTGGTTAGCAGCCGAGTGCATTATCCGTTTGCACCACCCAAGGACTCAGTAAATGTTAGTCTTTATTACTGTTGTCATTAATATTATCCATCTTTCTCTCAGCCTAGATAAACAGGACCTTTTCTTGCCCCTTCCAGATGAGAAGTTCTCCATGGAGCAGGGCGGGGATGGCTGTGATGTGGGGACAGAGACAGGTCAGATCAGGGAGCCCAGGATTCTCAGGGCCTTGCAGCCAGGGCAAGAGGGAGTGGGTGGGGGAGGGGTGTTCTACAGAGACCAGGGCAAAGCATGCAGGAGGGAGGCAACCTTGCCAAGCCCTTGCAGAAAATGCTTGTGGTGCAACTCCTCTCTGGAGACGCCACGCGTCGCCCCGACAGCTTTTTCTTTTGGAGCTTATTTAACATTTCAAACAAAAAGAAAATAAATAACTGCAGTGTTTATGGAAACCTAAGACAGAAATGAAGACGACTAAGGAGCAAGCTAAGTGGAAGCAGGCCATTAGGGGGTTTGGAGGATGCCCCTTTCCTTGGAGTTAGCAGTTTTGTGCTTCAATTTGTCAATCCTTCCTACCACACCCATGCATTGCTCCCTTGCTGGCTCTTAGCTGGAACCACACGCCATATGTACATGTGTGTATGTGCATGAATGCTGCGTACACACTACACACATTCCTGCCCCAATGAGAGGCACACATTTCAGACACCATCCCACAAGTATCTGTCTCTTTCTGGAAATGCTTCTACCCACTTGGTTAACTTTTTTTTTTAAAACAAAGACTCATTAATTTGTTCTGGCCAGAAAGTATACATTATTTTAACTCCTTCAGTCCAGTGAAGTTTTTGCCTTGTTCCTCAGTCTTGATAGACCAAAACAGACTTGTGTTTATGTGGAAAAGACATTCCCAAGCCGAAGTTCTCAGGAGGTGGGAGTATGGGCCGAGGGAGCAGGTCCCTACAAGGGAAGACTTTTGCACAATACTTTGCCTAGGTTTTGCTTATCAGCACCTTAAATATACGCAGATCATTTTATTCCTCCACTTTTTTTTTTTTTTAATCCTCTTCTTCACCCTCCCAGTCTCACTTTGCCAGACTCCATCATGGGAGAGAGGTTTTGCCACAAGGAAGGATACCAGTACCACTAGTTGGTGTCAAGTTGGCTCTGACTCAGAGTGAACCCATGTGTATCAGAGTAGAACTGTGTCCACAGGGTTTTCAGTGGCTGTTTTTGGAAGTAGATAGCCAAGTCTTTCTTTCGAGGTACCTCTGGGTGGACTTGAACCTTCAGTCTTTCAGTTGGCAGCTGAGTTCATTCACCGTTTGCAACACCAGGGACTCCACAAGGAAGGGTACTGGACAGGAAGCTGAGGAAAAGCAATACAATGTGAGGATTTTCCAGAAGCCCATGCAAAATCTCCAGGCCCATCCCAGAGAGCGTGCCCCCAAAGCTCCAGCCTTTTTGCTCTCCTAAAGTAAGTTGTGGCATTTCTGGGAGCTCACATGTCCCAAGGCTCAGGACATCTCAGGCCTGTTTACCTCAGTGGTGAAGGGACCATGATGCCAGTGACAGCACAGATCCTGGAAAGCCTAGCTTGCCTCTGCATGTTCTTTCTGGCTCCAGATTGCCATAGCACCTCAGCAGGGCTGGCTGGCCACCAACAGCCATTCCCCTCTTGTGTGTAAGCCTCCCATCCATGAGAGAGAAAGAGAAGAAGCAATTCTCTCTTGCCTCTCTGAAACCCAGCAACTCATGTAGTGACCAGAGGAAGCACTGAAATCCCAAACCCCCAGAGAAGCCTGGGTCAATCCCTGAAGTATGCTTTGGACCTGCCAACATCAGACCCCTCATCCTTGTTGGCTCAATATCTCAAAAGCTGGGTGGCCTGGTGACCTTAGGAAAGTACTGGACTTCTTTTGAGTCTCAATTTCTCCATCTATAAATTGGAAAGACTACCTAGCTCACAGGATTGTGAGAATGAAATTTCAACAAGCTATTTTTTATTCTGAGTAGAATTGTGCCAGGGATTTTTATCTACATTTATTTCTTTTTTCCTTGCTCTGATCCCCTTTGAATAACTGCTGCAATGGCTGTAGAGATAAAAAGGCAATAGACCAAGACCTTTAGTGCTTTCTAATCAATGCTCTATGAGGAATATCTCGGTATATTCCCTAAAGCGATTAAATGTATCCTTTTTCATTGTTTCCTATAAAATATGTAAACACTATTTGCATTTAAGACTATGTTGTTCAATATACAATTAATCCTTCCAGATCCCCGTTGAATTATATCAACTTCCCTATTTCCAACTTCTCTATTCCCCTGTTCCTCAAACTACCAGGCAGAGGATAGAAGACTGCTTCCTTTTCATTTTTCATGAAACTCGATGTCATAAATTTGTCGGTGGGTCCATCCTTTTTTCTGGTTTGAGTCATCTACTTACCAATCTGTTAACTACACAGATAGACAGTCTAAGGGCTTAAAGCACTGGAGATGACTTCACTTTCTACTTGTCTACTCCCTCACCTATCTTATACATGGGAGAAGATCTTTCCTGTGCAAAGACAGAAGTTAAGGAAGTGGTCTTTCTCTTCAACTAATAGAGGCCCTGGGGAATTGCGAAAATGGTTGCAAACAAGGCCGTTTGGAGACTGGGCTGCCTAGAGAACATTTCGAGGAGGGCTCAGCATTTGTTGTAAAGTCTGAAAAATAAGTAACATGTTGATATGCTTGAAGAAGCACCAGGCAGAGGAAACAGCTAGTTACAAGAATGGTGCCCCACGTTTGCCTGAATCTTCAGGTCTCTGTAGCAAGAATTAGGAGATAAAGTTAGAGAGTCGTTTCACTGGATATGGTCCTTTGACTTCTCTAGATTGGCTCTCCATCCTTTTATACCTTAATCTAAGGATTGACAGAGTAGCCTCAATAATGGACTCAAACGTAACATACCAATGATTATGAAGACGGCACAGGACCAGGCAATATTTTGTTCTGTTATACATAAGGTTGCCATGAGTCAGAGCCAACTCAATGGCAACTAACAATAGCAATGCCTCAGAAGCTGCTTTTGGGATGCTCCAATGGGCTCCCTTGCCCATTGGTTCCTGTTCGGGGAAGCATCAGCAGGAGATGGGGTCGAGGGAGGAGAGTGAGGTTAAGACATACTTTCCCTTGGCTCCCCTGCCACTAGGAAGTAGGTGCGATGGCTGCCTCTCTACTGAAGGCTCTTGACAGCAACCTTCTCTTACCACCCTGGTGCTCATAGCTGCTCCTTCCTTTTGTTCCTTTGGCCCAGGAGAAGTGATGGTGTCTTAAGTTGGATGTTGTCAGCACAGGGGACTTCACCATCCCTTGCTGGCTTCCCTCAATTCTGCAGCCCTTGTAAACAACACCTTGGTTAAACTCTCTGCCGTATCCTGGCTTAGTGCATCCCTTCTTCCCATTGGGATTGTGGATGGTACAGATGCTTTAGGGCCACGAAATGACAGGGTAATAAGACTTGAGGCAGCAAAAGGGGAGTTACATCTTGCAGTTCCTACCTAGATTCTGGGTGTGGGAATGGGCACTCAGCACATACATACTGATATCACTTGTGGAGAGCTCATAACTCATAGAGCTGAATTTTAAAAAGAGGCTTTTGTAGCCATCATAAATAACAGGGAAAATAATTTAGGATAAGAGAGTGGTGTGGAGAGGGTGAAGCCAGCAAGTGTGAGCCCTGGCAAACAGACAGCCCCCCTCCTGGTGTGAGCAGGTCAGCCTCAGGGTGGTGGGGTGCGTGTGCATATTCCAAGCCCTTGTATATATCTGTCCTCTAACATGACTTGTTTGACTCAGCACTGCCGGGGAGCCACAGAGTATTCCTCGTTAGCATTTATGAACTCATTATTATAATCTTCCCAGAAAAACACTAACAAATGGTACTAAGTCCCTTGAGAGCTGGGTTTTGTTTTGTTTTATTGTGCTTTAAGTGAAAGCTTACAATTCAAGTCAGTTTCTCGTACAAAAACTTATACACACATAGCTAGGTGACCCTAGTTGCTCTCCCTACAATGTGACAGCACACTCCTTCTCTCTATCCTGTATTTCCTATGTCCACTCAACCAGCTCCTGTTCCCCTCTGCCTTCTCATCTCGCATCCAGACAGGAGCTGCCCACATAGTCTCATGAGTCTACTTGAGCTAAGAAGCACACTCCTTACCAGTATCATTTTATGTCTTATAGTCCAGTCTAATCTTTGTCTTAAGAGTTGGCTTCAGGAGAGAGCTGGTTTTTAACAAAACGAATCATGTTTATGCCAACAGCTCTGTTCTGGACCCCATGGTTGTCTGTCATGGGATAATCATTATCTATCAGCTCACCCAAACCATAGCAATAATAGTTACAGCTCCCACTTACTGGCTGCCTACTTGGTGCCATGCACTTGGACCAGAAAACTTTCATTCCTGAAAGTCCTGTAAGAGATGTCTTATTAGCCCCATTTTCCAAATGAGGGATTTGATTCTTCGCCCAAAGTCATACGGTAAGGAAGTGATGAAGCAGGGATCCCAATCCATTTTTTTTTTCCCCTGAATATCCATGGACTGGAGTTGAATCTCAAGGAATATGACCTTTGCCTATGCTTATTCTTTAGTTTTCAAGGTGATCGTTTATTAAAAAAAAAACAAAAACTAAAAACAACTTTGAGTATAAAACAGGTACAATTCAATTTACTGATAGGTGATGGGCACTGGTTTTTTCACACATTCATGTTATGAGATGACCTTATATTAATCCAATTTTTGTTTTCTTTCTATGACCTGTACCTTCCATATATTCTTTGCTATCACAGGTCTATCTTAGATGCATGTCGTGGATGGAATTGTGTCCTCAAAAAATATGTGTCAACTTGGCTAGGCCATGAGTTCCAGTATTGTGTGTTGTCCTCCACTTTGTGATTTGATTATCCTTCATTGTGTGATGTGTTGTAAATCCTAGTCTTTATGCCTGTGGTATTATAATGACATGTGCAAGGACCTGGAGTTAGGAAATCAAAAGGAAAGAACATGCTCCGCATATCTCAGGTTCAAAGAACTGGAGAAAAAATTCAAGCCTCGAGTTGCAATATTGAAGATTTCTACAGGAAAATAAACATTAGACGATGCCAGAAGCATCAAAAGAAGATGGAAGGAATATACAGAGTCACTGTACAAAAAAGAATTGGTCAACTTTCAACCATTTCAGGAGGTGGCATATGTTCAGGAATTAACAGTACTGAAGGAAGAGGTCCAAGCTGCACTGAAGCCATAGGCAAAAAAACAAGGCTCCAGGAATTGATGGGATACCAATTAAGATGTTTCAGCAAATCAATGCAGAGCTGGAAGTGCTCACTTCTCTATGACAAGAAATTTGGAAGACAGCTACCTGGCCAACAGGCTAGAAGAGACTCATATTTATGCCTACTCCAAAGAAAGGAGACCCAGCAAAATGCAGGAATTATCAAACAAATTTTTTTTTTTATCATTAATATCACACACATGTAAAATTTTCCTGAAGATCATTCAAAAGCAGTAGCAGCAGTACATCAACAGGGAACCACCGGAAATTCCAGACGGATTAAGAAGAGGACGTGGAATGAGGATATCATTGTTGATGTCAGATAGATTCTGGCTGAAAGCAGAGAATACCAGAAAGACGTTTACCTGTGTTTTGTTGACTATGCAAAGGCATTTGATTGTGTGAATCATAACAAACTCTGGATAATATTGAGAAGGATGGGAATTCCAGAACACTTGATTGAGCTCATGAGAAACCTGTACATAAACCAAGAAGCTGTAGTTCCAACAGAACAAGAGGTTACTGCATGGTTTAGAGTCAGGAAAGGTGTGTGTCAGAGTTGTATCCTTTCACAATACTTATCCAATCTGTATGCTGAGCAAATAATCCGAGAAGCTGGACTTTATGAAGAAGAATGGGGCATCAGAATTGGAGGAAGACTCATTAACAACCTGCGTTATGCAGATGACACAGTCTTGCTTGCTGAAAGTGAGGAGAACTTCAAGCACTTACTGAAAAAGATCGAAGACCACAGCCTTCAGTATGGATTACACCTCAACATAAAGAACATAAAAATCTCCACAACTGGACCAATAAAGAGCATCATGATAAATGGAGAAAAGATTGAAGTTGTCAAGGATTTCACCTTACTTGGATTCACAATCTACATCCATGGAAGCAGCCGCCAAGAAATCAAATGATGCATTGCATTGGGCTAATTTGCTGCAAAAGACCTCTTAAAAGTGTTGAAAAGCGAAGATGTCACTTTGAGGACTAAGGTGCACCTGACCCAAGCCATGGGTTTTTCAATTTTCTCATATGCGTGTGAAAGTTGGACAATGAATAAGGAAGACAGAAGAAGAATTGATGCCTTTGAATTATGGTGTTAGTGAAGAATATTGAATATACCATGCACTGCCAAAAGAATGAACAAATCTGTCTTGGAAGAAGTGCAGCCAGAATGCTCCTTAGAAGCAAGGATGATGAGACTATGCCTCACATACTTTGAACATGTTATCAGGAGGGCTCAGTCCCCAGAGAAGGACATCTACTTGGTAGAGAGTAAGAGAAAAAAAAGAAGACCCTGAAAAGGTGGTTTGAGATAGTGGCTACAATGATAGGCTCACGTATAACAACAATTGTGAGGATGGCACAGGACCTGGTAGTGTTTTGTTCTGTTTTACACAGGGTCCCTGTGAGCCAGAACCAACTCAAGAGCACTTAATAAAAACATGCCTGTGGTTATGGTCCCATTTGGGAGTGAGCTGTCTGTTATGTTAATGAGGCAGGGTTAGGTCGCATTAATGAGGATTAGGGAGGGATGCAACACCCTTACTCAGGTCACAGCCCTGATCTTACATAAGGGGAGTTTCCCGAGGCTGTAGCCTGCATCACCTTTTGTCTTACAAGAGATAAAAGGAGAAAGAAGTGAGCAGAAGGAGAGGCACCTGACTACCACCAAGAAAGAAAAGCCAGGAGTGGAGGGTGTCCTTTGGACCCAGGTTTCCTTTGCTGAAAACTTCATAGACCCAGGGGAAGATTGATGCCAAGACACATGTAGATCTCCAAGGAATGCCAGGCCCACAGATGTTGAAAAGAGACAAGGACCTTCCTCCAGAGCTGACAGAAAAAGAAAGACTTCCCCTAGAGCTGGCGCTCTGAATTTGGACTTCTAAATTTCTATTTGTTAAAGCCACCCACTTGTGGTATTTCTGTTATAGCAACACTAGATAACTACGACAATGCATAAGGACCTGGCCATGTCTGTGTGTGCCTCTCTGGATAGTGCTTCTGCAAGGGTCCAGATACTATGTCTTAGTTATCTAGTGCTGCTATAACAGAAATACCACAAGAAAAAAGGATGGCTTTAATACAGAGAGGTTTATTTCTTCACAATAAAGTAAGCTGAAAGTCCAAATTTAGGGCATTAGCTCCAGGGGAAGGCTTTCTCTCTCTGTTGGGCTTCTCATCAGTCTTCCCCCAACCTAGGAGCTTCTCTGCAAAGGATGCTCTCCACTCACAGGACTGCTTTCTTGGTGGTATGAGGTCCCCCCTCTCTGCTTGCTTCCCTTTTTCTTTTTATCTCTTGAGAGATAAAAGGTGGTACAGGCCACATCCCAGGGAAACTCCCTTTACATTGGATAGGGAATGTGACCTGGGTAAGGGTGTTACAATCCCACCCTAATGCTCTTTAACATAAGATTACAATCACAATATGGAGGACAACCACACAATACTGGGAATCATGGCCTAACCAAGTTGACACATATTTTTAGGGGAAACAATTCAATCCTTGACAGACTTCAAGGCCTTTGGTAATGGCCTTTGAAAAATGCTGATTGTGAGCACATAGCCATAGAAAGAAGCCTTTGCAATTCCTAAAGTAAGGTCCACAGGCCAGAGCCCTTTACAAAAACAAGGCATCTTTTTCCAAATTTATACTTTTTCTTTTTCCCTTAAACAATAATCATTTTAGGCACAGTCCTCAAATCAAATAGTTCTGTTTTAGTAGGGGCATTTACAGACAATTTTTTTCTTTGTACTTGTCAAGGACATTTTCAAATTTTAGGTATCAGTGTAGAGTCTTCCATAGAATTCAGAACCCCAAGTCTCTACTCCAGGCTTCTGGGCTCAGTCTTTTCTTTAATGTTAATACTCCCAGGGTCCCCAGCTGACCACAAAATGGGCTGCAGTGGACACATGTTTCAGATTAGCAAACGTATTTTCTTCTCAACCCTTTGTTTAGTACGCTTAAGTATTGTACAGTAATCAGATTAAGTTTTCATAACCCTGCAGGGTAAATCCTGGTGATGTCAGGTGTCCAATCGTCCTGCACGGTAATCACAAGCTCCCAGCCTTCAGGATCTCAAAGTTCCTAGAGTATGAAGGTCCAAGAAATATCTGTGTTCTTCAGAAGCCTGACTCAGTATAGATGTGTGAGTCCCTCCTAGGCTTGGAGTAGAACTGGAAAGAGACAAGTGGGCAGTGATGGAGGTAGGTACTGTGGTAAGGAAGCCAGACATTTTACCTTTACCTGCTTACTTGAGGATTGGAAGCCACTTTATTAATTTAATTTTTTCGTTCATGACTGAGGAGGAACTTGAGAAATATTTAGAGAATATTTTTTTAGAATTTTAACAAAACATAATTTGAATGCAGTTTAGATTTCTAAGTCCACATTCTTTATGCAACATTGTGCAGTCTCTTTATCCTTTTCTATCTCCTGTTTTCCTATCCGTTTCTCTGTCCCTTCCTCCTTCTCTCCTTCTTTATTTCTCTTTATTCTTCTTGTTTCCCTTCTGTGTTAACCTGGGTTCTCTAGAGAAGCAAAACCAGTGAAGTGTATATAGATATAGATATAAGTATAGGTACACATGCACACACGCAGATACATACATAGATATAAACATACCAAAAAAAAAAAACTCCATTGCTGTCAAGTTGATTCCAACTCAGAGTGACCCTATAGATATAGATATAGGTATAGGTATAGGTATAGGTATAGGTATAGGTATAGGTATAGGTATAGGTATAGGTATAGGTATAGGTATAGGTATAGGTATAGGTATTTTTTTTTTTATAGGTATAGGTATAGGTATAGGTATAGGTATAGGTATAGGTATAGGTATAGGTATAGGTATAGGTATAGGTATAGGTATAGGTATAGGTATAGGTATAGGTATAGGTATAGGTATAGGTATAGGTATAGGTATAGGTATAGGTATAGGTATAGGTATAGGTATAGGTATAGGTATAGGTATAGGATAGGTATAGGTATAGGTATAGGTATAGGTATAGGTATAGTTTATAGGTATTAGGTATAGATACAGGTACAAATAGAGACATACCCCCCCCCAAAAAAAATTGCCTTCAAGATGATTCCTACTCACAGAGAACCTGTAGATATAGATATTCCTTAGGCTGCGTTCTCTAGAGAAGCAAAACTGGTAAAGCATATCAATATATATAGAGAGAGAGATTTATATCAAAGAAACGTCTCACGAGGTTGTAGAGGCCGGAACATCCCAAGTCCATTGGTCAGCATAGAGGCTTCTCTTGAACCCAAGATCAGCAGGTCAGAGAGCAGGGCTCTTGCTCACAGGCTGTGAAGATGGATGAATCCCAAATATCAGCAAGCAAGACCGCAGATAAGTTGCTAGTTCAAGTCCCACCCATTCCGTATTCCCTTTGCCCTCAGCAAGTACCTCAGCTGTTCATGTTTTTTTACCTGGTGGGGTGACCCAAACTTTCATTTCTGAAGGGTCTGGCCCATTAATAGTCATTTCAGAATTGGGTTGCTATAGTTTTCCATTGACTTTAATCACAGGGCATGGTAGTACTAACAGATGCCTTAAGGGATCCCCTGCATTTCGGACATACTCTCCTTTACCTCCATTATGTAATATCAATCCAATTTCCTCTTGGTAATCAGGATCAATCACACCAGCCAGTATAGTAACTTCCTTCTTTGTTAATCCGGAGTCATAAGAAATCCAAAGTGGCTAGGTGGCATTCTTAGCTTCCAGTTCAATGGAACCAGTGACGTGACTGCAGGTAGGAGCATTCCTCCCTTTGGAACCAAGACCACTAGACCCACAGAGCATAAGGCTGCAGGGACAGGAAGCAAAAACCTTGCAAGTGGGTCACTAGGGATAATAGTGAGTGGTGCCACTCCCATTTCCACCCCTTGATTCTTAGACCTATGAATCCTGGCTAAGGGAGAAACAGCACCATATATTGGATGCTGGTATAGAGCATACACAGCATTCTACAGAACATTGCCCCAACCTTCCAAGGTATTGCCACCTAGCTGGCACTGTAATTGTGTCTATCAAGACAGCTGCTTCAGGATAATGGGGAACATGGTAAGACCAGTGAATTCTATGAGCATGGGCCCGTTGCCTCACTTCATTTGCTGTGAAGTGAATCCCTTGATCAGAGGCAATGCTGTGTGGATAAGGCATTCTGTAGGCCCACAGATGGTAGTTCTGGCAAAAGTACTGCATGAAAGAAAGGCAAATCCATATCCAGAGTAAGTGTTTAATCCAGTAAGAAAAAAACACTGCCCTTTCCATGATAGAAGTGGTCCAATGTAATCAGCTTACCACTGGATTGCTAGCTGATCACCTCAAGGGATAATCCCATATGGGGGACTAAGTGTTGGTCTCTGCTGCTGGCAGATTGGGCACTAAGCATTGGCTGTAGCCACATCAGCCTTGGTGAGTGGAAGTCCATGTTGCTGGGCCCATGCATAACCTTCATCCCTGCAACCATTGCCACTTTGTTCATGAGCGCATTGAGCAATGATGGGAGTAGCTGGGGAAGAGGAGGAGTGGTTTCCACAGAACAAGTCATCCTATCTACTTGATTGTTAATATCCACCTCTGATGAGGTCACCCTTTGGTGAGCATTCACATGAGACACAGATATCTCCAGTTTTTTGGCCCATTCTGAGGGGTCTATCCACATAACCTCTTCCCCATAAATCCTTGTCTCCAATTTTTCAATCACCTTTCTTCCAAGCCCCTGACTGTGGCAGGTCCAGCCAAACCATTGGCCACAGCCCATGAATCAGTATACAATTGCACATCTGGCCATTTCTCCTTCCAGGCAAAGTGAACAACTAGGTGCACTGCTCGAAGGTTTGCCCATCGGGAGAATTTCCCTTCACCTCTCTCCTTCAAGAATGTTCCAGAAAGGGGCTGTAATGCTGCCATTGTCCACTTTCGAGTGGTGCCTGCATCTCGCAGAATCATCCCTTAAACTAGGCACGGGTTTTCTTCTTCAGTGAACTGATCGTAAGAAACTCCCCATGAAGCCATAGGTGCAGACTGGAATGGAAGGTAATGTAACAGGAGTGAAGACCATGGGCATTTGCGCCTCTTCTTCATGCAACTTACTTGTGCCTTCAGGTCCTGCCTGGGTTCGATTTTATATATACCACTTCCACTTAAAGATGGAGTGCTGCTGTACCTGTCCAACTTTATAACTCTGTGGGTCAGACAACACCCAGTTCATGATGGGCAGCTCAGGCCACATCATGACTTGGTGTTCCCTGGTTAAGTGTTCAGTCTCTACTAAGGCCCAGTAACAAGCCAAAAGCTGTTTCTCAAAAGGAAATTAGTTATCTGCAGAGAATGGCAGGGATTTGTTCTAAAATCCTAGGGTCTGTGCTGTGATTCACCAATAGGCACCTGCCAAAGACTCCAAACAGCATGTCTATCTGCCACTGATGCTTCAAGTACCATTGGATCAGCTGGATCATATGGCCCAAATGGCAAAGCAGCTTGTACAGCAGCCTGAACCTGTTGGAGAGCCTTTTCTTTTTCTGGGCCATACTCAAGCTTTTCAAGTCACTTAATAAATAGGCCAGACAGAGTTGCACACCCAAATGAGAAATATGTTGCCTTCAAAATCCAAAGAGGCGCACTAAGCATTGTGCCTCCTTTATAGTTGTGAGAGGAGCCAGATACAATAGCTTATCCTTCACTTTAGAAGGAATATCTTGACACGCTCTACATCAACAGACCCCTAGAAATTTCACTGAGGTGGAAGGTGCCTGAATTTTTGTGGGATTAATTTCCCACCGCCTAGCATGCAAATGTTTTACCAATAAGTCCAGAGTCATTCACGCTTCTTCTTTACTAGGTCCAATCAGCATAATGTCATCAATGTAATGGACAGTGTGACATCTTGTGGAAGGGAAAGACAAGTTCCCTGTGGACTGAATTATGACACATGACTGGAGAGTTAATGTAGCCCTGAGTAGGCAACTGAACGTGTATTGTTGGCCTTGCCAGCTGAAGGCAAGCTGCTTCTGATGGTCCTTCACAACCGGTGTGGAGAAAAAGGCATTAGCCAGATCAATAACTGCATACCAGGTAATACCAGGAGATATATTAATTTGCTCAATGAAAGTACATTTGGAATAGTAACTGCAGTTGGAGTCACCATCTGGTTAAGTTTTTGATAATCTACTGTCATTTTCCAACATCCATCTATTTTTTGCACAGGTGAAATAGGCGAATTGAATTGGGGTGTGGTGGGAATCACTACTTCTGCATGCTTTAAGTCCTGGATGGTGGCAGTAATCTCTGCAACCCCTTCAGGAATGTAGTATTGCTTTTGGTTTACTATTTTCCTAGGTAGGGGCAGTTCTAATGGCTTCCACTTGGCTTTTCCTACCGTAATAGCCCTTACTCCATTTTTCAGGAATCCAGTGTGGGAGTTCTGCAAGTTGCTGAGTATATCTATTCCAATTATGCATTCTAGAACTGGGGAAATCACTGCAAGATGGGTTTGGGGACCCATTGGACCTACTGTGAGAGGAACATGAGCCAAGACTCCACAAATAACCTCACTTCCATATGTCCCTACTCTGACTGGTGGGCCACGGTGATGTTTTGAGTCTCCTGGAACTAGTGTCGGTTTAGAGCCAGTATCCAGTAATCCCTGAGAAGTCTGATTATTTCCTTTCCCCAATGAAGAGTCAATCTTGTAAAAGGCCTCAGGTCCCTTTGGGGAAGGCTGGGAGTAAGATTAACAGTATAAGTTTTTGGCAGTGTATTGGAGTCCTTCCTCAAGGGAACTAATCCTCCCTTTCAATCAAGGGGTTGTGGGTCTTTAAACTCACTCATGTCTGGGAACTGACTGAAGGACTGTAACTCTCTACGCTGGTGATTCAAGTTAGGATGCTGTTTGCCTGACCTGGAATTCATCCATTTGTAAAGATCAAGTAAATATTTAATGGATTTCCTAACTATTTCACTCCTAGGGACACCATGACTGAGTAGGCAACACCGTAAGTCCATACAAGTCAGACTATTCATTACTGCTTTGACTTCACTGTCCGTTACTATAACCATGCCAACCTTGTCTTTGTCAATTGAGTTTGCCATTTGGCCCCTACCACCATGGGGTCCAATCAGCCCCATTGTAGTTAGGTGTCTTAATTCAGTTAGGGCAGCTCTCACTGTCAAATCTGATTTATGTAAAGTAGCAATCACAGCAGTCTTCCAGTATGCTGGGGCTCCCTTCACAAATTTGTTCCTCACCATGGTGTAAAAGTTGTGTCCTCTGGGAACTCCATGTGTGGGTCTGTGTGTCTAACCTGATAAATCCACTCTAGTTTACCAATTTCCCTAAGCCTTTGAATACCTTCTTCTACAGTATACCAAGGCAGGTCTGGTACTTCAGCTTGGTTTAGTTTAGGCCATGGTGTAATCTATGCTCCAGCAACCCAACCAAATAAATTATTAGATCCTTTCCTAATTTCTCGAGCTGAAACATTGAATGAAGAGCCTGTGCTTAGTGTACCCATATCAATAAACTCAGACTCATCCATCTTTATGTTCCTTGCACCATTAACCCACACCCTTAATAGCCATTCCCACAAGTATTCCCCAGGTTTCCATTTGTACATATTAGAAAAGTCAAGCAGTTCTTTGGAGTGCAGCATACCTCCTCCTGGGTCACACTTTGTACTTCACCTTTTGGGGTTCACTGGAACTTAAGTCTAATTATAGGTCTAGAAGCCAAAATTGGTAGTGGGGAAGTGTTTTGAGAACATTCAGCATTGTCTTGTAAAACATCTGCCTCAGGTGATGGCCCAGGCAATGATTCAGACAAGGGTTCTTTAGAGGCAACTGGGCTAATCTCATTAGTTGGGAGTATAAGGGCTAATGGTTTTACTGGGCAGTGTGTTTTAGCAGACAAACACGGAACAATCTCTTCAGATGGGAGTGACAGGGCTGGTTCTGTGGGCAGGAGTGATTCAACAGAATTTAGGGGCTCAATGTCTCCAGCTTCCTGATTATCTGCCCGTATGTCCCCGTCCCAAGTGTCAGGATCCCATTTCTTCCCAATCAGTGCCCTCACTTTAACTTCAGATACCTCTGGAGGTTGGCAGTTGAGTTGGAGTTGTAATTCAGTCACTCTTACAAGAAGTCTCTGGGTTTGGTTTTCGGCAATATCTGCTGTTAATACAAGAAATGAGGTTTTCTTTCAAAGTACAAGTGGAAACTTTGAGGTCATTTGTATGGCGCTTGAACTTTGACTGAGTGCAGCTCTTTCACCAGTTTGTCTAGTGAAAGCAGGATCAACCAATCTGCTTCCTTATACTTCTCATTCTGACAAAATTGTAGGAGATATCACACATGCACTCAACCAGAGCCTCGCTTTTCACCAACACCTGATCTATTGGTGGTGATATTTTGTGTATTTGCATTGCCACTTCACGCCATTGATTAGTGGTGCCCTCTTTACTACTGGAAGCAGAGCCAAGAACATTTTAAGACTAACTAGACTTGAAAACCGGTTTAGAAAACTCATCCTTACAATTTTGTTTCCCTAGAACCACTCTCAGTACCATATGCCTTAGGCTGGGCTCTCTAGAGAAGCAAAACCAATAAAGCATATCACTAGATAGGTGATACATAGATAGACAGACAGACAGATAGATGATAGAGATAGATAGGTAGAAAGATAGATGATAGGTAGGTAGGTAGGTAGATAGAGAGAGAGAGATGATAGATAGATTATAGATAGATAGATAGATACTGGTTGATTGATTGATTGATTGATTGATTTATATCAAGGAAATGGCTCCTGAGGTTGTAGAGGCTGGAATGTCCCAAGTCCACGGGTCAGGACAGAGGCTTATCCTGATGCACATAGCCACAGCGGCTGGCAAACCCAAGATTGGCAGATCAGAGAGCAGGGCTCTTGCTCACAGGCTGTGAAGATAGATGAATCTCAAAGATTGGCAGGCAAGACTGCAGGTAAGCTGCTAGCTCAAGTCCCAAGAACCAGAGGTCAGATGAACAGGAGCCAGCTGCAGGATCTAGAATGAGCAAAAGCCTCCAGGCCTTGACAGAATATCCACTTATATTTAATGCGGGAATCCAAGGAAACTCCTTTTCAACTGATTGGCTACTCACAGCAGATCCCATCACGGAGGTGATCACATAATATCAAATCTCATCATGGAAGTGATCACACCATCATATGACTATCAAACCACTGAGGATCATGGCCCAGCCAAGTTGACACACAACCTTAACCATCACAAATATAGAGATAGAGATAGAGGCTGTTGTTAGATGCCGTTGAATCAGTTCCAACTTATAGTGACCCTATGTACAACAGAACAAAATATTACCTGGTCCTGTGCAATTATCACAATCTTTGTTATGCTTGCAGCCACTGTCAATCTGTCTTGTTGAGGGTCTTCCTCTTTTTCATTGGCACTCTACTATACCAAGCCCTCTAGGGACTGATCCCTGCTGGCAACATGTCCAAAGTATGTGAGAATTAGTCTTGCCATCCTTGCTTCTAAGGTACATTTTGGTTGTACTTCTTCCAAGACAAATTTGTTCATTCTTTTGGCAGTCCATTGTATATTCAGTATTCTTCGCTGACACAATTCAAAGGCATCAATTCTTCTTCCATTTTCGTTATTCATCATCTAGCTTTTGCATACATATGAGGCGATTGGAAACACCATGGCTTGGGTCAGGCACACCTTAGTCTTCAAAGTGACATCTCTGCTTTTCAACACTTTAAAGAGGTCTTTTACAGCAGATTTGTCCAACGTAATGCATCTTTTGTTTTCTTGACTGCTGCTTCCATGGGTTTTGATTGTGGATCCAAGTAAAACGAAATCCTTGACAACTTCAATCTTTTCTCAGTTTATCATGACTTTGCTTATTGGTCCAGTTGTGAAGATTTTTGCCTCCTTTATATTGAAGTGTAATCCATACTGAAGGCTGTAGTCTTTGATCTTCATCAGTAAGTGCTTCAAGTCCTTTTCACTTTCAGCAAACAAGGTTCTGTCATCTGCATAACGTAGGTTGTTAACGAGTCTTCCTCCAATCCTGATGCCCCATTCTTCTTCGTATAGTCCAACTTCTTGGATTATTTACTCAGCGTACAGATTCGATAAGTATGGTGAAAGGATACAACCCTGACACACACCTTTTCTGACTTTAAACCATGAAGTATTCCCTTGTTCTGTTTGAACAACAGCCTCTTGATCTATGTAAATGTTCCTCATAAGCACAATTAAGTGTTCTGGAATTCTCATTCTTCTCAATGTTATCCATAATTTGTTATGATCCACACAGTCAAATGCCTTTACATGGTCAATAAAACACAGGTAAACATCTTTATAGTATTCTCTGCTTTCGGCCAGGATGCATCTGACATCAGCATTGATATCCCTGGTGCCACGTGCTCTTCTGAATCTGGCTTGAGTTTCTGGCAGTTCCCTGTCATGTATTGCTCCAGCCATTTTTGAATGATCTTCAGCAAAATTTTACTTGCTTGTGATATTAATGACATTATTTGATAATTTCCACATTTGGTTGGATCACCTTTCTTGGGAATAGTCATAAATATGGATCTCTTCCAGTCAGTTGGCCAGGTAGCTGTCTTCCAAATTTCTTGACATAACCAAGTGAGCACTGCCAGTTCTGCATCTGTTTTTTGAAACTTCTTAGATATTCAGTCAATTCCTGAAGCCTTGTTCGTTGCCAATGCCTTCAGTACAGCTTGGACTTCTTCCTTCAGTACCGTGGGTTCCTGATCATATGTTATCTCCTGAAACGGTTGAATGCCCACCACTACTTTTTGGTATATTGACTCTGTGTCTTCCTTCTATCTTCTTTTAATGCTTCCTGCGTTGTTTAATATTTTCCCTGTAGAATCCTTCAGTACTGCAACTCGAGTCTTGAATTTTTTTTCAGTTCTTTCAGCTTCAGAAATGACAAATGTGTTTTTCCTTTTTTTTGTTTTCTACCTCCAAGTCTTTGCGCATGTCATTATAATACTTTACTTTGTCTTCTGGAGCTGCCCTTTGAAATCTTCTATTCAGCTCTTTTACTTAACCATTTCTTCCTTTTGCTTCAGCAGTTTGATGTCCGAAAGCTAGTTTCAGAGTCTCCTCTGACATCCGTTTTGGTCTTTTCTTTCTTTCCTGTCTTTGTAATGACCTCTTGCTTTCTTCATGTATGATCTCCTTGATGCCCCTCGACAACTTGTCTGATCTTCGATCGTTAGTGTTCAACGCACCGTCTATTCTTGAGATTGTCTCTAAATCCAGGTGGGATATTCTCAAGGTCTAATTTTCTTCAGTTTCAACTTCAACTTGCATATGTGTAATTGATCTGTCCCACAGTTGGCCCCTGTCCTTGTTCTGACTGATGATATTGAGCTTTTCCATAATTTCTTTCCACAGATATAGTCAATTTTATTCCTGCATAGTGGTACAGATAGAAGTACAGATACAGATATACCAAAAAAAAAAAAAAAAATTGCTGTCTCATAGCAACCCTATAAATATATAGATGTAGACATAGACTTATAAATATATAAATAGATTTATATCAAGGAAATGGCTCATATGGTTGTAGGGGATGGAAAGTCCCAAGCCCATGGGTCAGGCATCAGGCTGGAGGTTTTTCCTGACTGATGTAGCTGCAGGGGCTGACAAACCCAAGATTGGCAGGTAAGATGGCAGGCTGCTGGCTCAATTTGTAAGAACTGGAGGTCAGGTGGTGATGAGCTGGATAAAGGATTCAGAGCAAGTAAAAGCCAGTGAGTGTTGCCAGAAAGTCCATATATATTGGATGTATGTTATACCCCCAAGGAAAAACCCTTTCAACTGATTGGCTACTCAGAGCAGATCTCATCATGGAGGTGATTACATCATATTGGATCTCATCATAGAGGTGATTAAATCATTACACAACTGCCAAACTACATAACTGCCAAACCACTGAGAATCATGGCCCAGCCAAGGTGACGCATAACCTCAACCATCACACTTTCCCTTCCCTTTCTCCTGAATAAGTAAACCCTGAAATAAACCAGAACCCTAACACCTACTAAAGTTGCCACTTGCTCATCTATTAGCTACCAGAGATGTTTATTGGAGCCAGGATGGTGGGAAGGTTACATAGGAAGGATCTAGTTAGAATTAGTTTCCTTTGAAGTAACAGATTCATGGAAGGCACACTATGGCCACATTACCTATCCAGTATAACCAGCCACAACTGCACCTGGTCTTTGGAAAACATGATGATGTGTTCACTGGCATCACCTTCTCTTCTTTCTCCTCTCCCAGCTGAGAGAGATTGGTGATTGCCTCAAGTTGGACTGAAGTTTGGGCTTTGGAACATAAGTATCTCTTTCCACCTGGTCAATGGGAAAAGGGCTAGGTATTTGCCCAAGAATTACGGAAACTGAAATTTAACATGAGAGCATGCACACAGGCAGTCTGTATCTGGCTCAACACCCCATACCCAATAAAATCCTGAACTGTTACGGGGCTATGTCCTTAAAAGCTGGGGTTCCAATGATTCTTTCCATAACGTTGATTTGGTTGTTTTAGCATCAGCACTTAGAAGGATTCAGCTGGAGAAACCTTTCCGTTTCTTTCAGCTCTCAAATTCGGTGATTCTAAAATAATGAAGGTTGACTAAAGTGAACACGTTGATCTCTGTGAATCTTTACCCTGAGAATCTAATTTGCAGCCCCTGAAAGCCTTGTTAGCCTTAGCACTGGACTAAGTTTCCCATGAAGCCATGTTGTTCTTAGGGCTTTAATTCTGTAGCCTATACCTCTATAGAAAAGTGTGAGAAATGCTTTCTTTACCTCTGTAGTGTGTGTCTGTTCTACCCAGATTGCTGGCAGGGTCACCCACTCTTTTCTAAGCAACTTGGATTCACAACAGAATGATTTCCCTTTAATTCCAATCTAAACAAATGTCATCAACTCCTGTCCCAGAGAGTACTAAAACAGAAAAGTCCCTTTGTGACTGTAATTGACTTTGTGACTTCCTTGGGGCAAATGTCGGTCTCAGGCCTGTGCCTCCTAGTCATCCAAAATGTGGGTGGGCCATGTCCCACCACAACAGTGGTTGTGAGCTCAGAGGATTCACTCAGCTTTCATCATAAAACAATAATCAAATGCAGTTTTATGGTTCACAAAGGGCTCCTGCAGTCATCGTTTCATCTGATCCTCATAACAACCCTGTATGCTCAGGGATGCTAAGAACTTATCTGATGTCAGATAACCAGGAACTGAATGCATATAATCAGGAATTGAACACATGGCATCTGATGCCAACTTTAGTGTCCCTGCCACATGACCCTCCTGTTGATACTAGAGTAAATAGAGCATAATGAGGTGAGTAGCTGTTTTGCACAAAAAGTCATATGTTAAAAATACGGGCAGGTCTTTTGGGTTACCTGCTGGTTTAGGCTATCATGTGTTGTGCCTCTTTGGTTTTGTAGATAACTGAAAGCTAAAAGCATTGTATGTCTTTCAAACAGGAAGTGAAATGGAGGGTTGAGAAGAAAAAGGATTCAAAATTTAAGAGAGATGCTGACTCTTTCACTATTCTTACAGCTCTATCCTGAACAAAAATTATTTTTGGATGCTACATTTATTATTAAAAATAATAGCTAACATTTGTTAAGTGCTTACTATGTGCCAGGACCACTACCCATCTGTAAGTCTGTTGTACTGTGGTACCTTGTTGTGACATTGGAAGCTATGCCATCAGAATTTCAAATACCTGCAGGGTCACTCAAGTGGACAGATTTCAGCAGAGCTTCTGGACTAACCTCCTAGACAGACTAGGAAAAAAATGCTTAGTGGTCTACTTCCAAAATCAACCAATGAAAACCTTATGGATCGCAACAGAACATTGTCTGACTCGTTTGATTTGGACACAATATCAGGAGAAATCAATTGATGAAGGAGGACATCATATTGGGTGAGGTAGAGGGCCAGTAAGGGTGAGGAAGACACTTTGTCAGATGGATTGGCAAAATAGTTGTAGCAATGGAGTCAAACATATTGGTGATTATGATGATAGTGCAGAACTGGGCAATATTTTGTTCTCTTATACATCAGGTCGCCATGAATCAAAGTCAACTCCACGGAAGCTATGTTCCAGTAGTTGTGCTAATTCTTTATATTATACCCACATAAGAAGCGTTTGAAGCCACAGGGCATTTGCACTTGCTGTTCCCTTTGCCTGGAATACCCTTCCATGCCCTTGTCCCTCTCTCCCCTTCACCTCTTTTCCATCTGCTCAATTGTCATATTTCCAGTGAGTTCTTTCCAGGCCACTCTGTATAAAATAGCACACACCCCATCTGCTGTCACTCTCCCTTTTCCAGGCTCTGTTTTTCTTTATAGCATATCTCCCTATCTACTATATCATATATTAATTTAGTAATCTGTGTATTTTCTTTCTCCCACTTACCAGAATAAGAAGTCTTTGGAGCCAGGATGCCATTTTTTCCTCCACTGTATTCCCAGCATCTAAAAGAGTGCCTGGCATATAGTAGATATTCAGCAAATATTCACTGAGTGAATTACCTCATTTTATCAGTGAGGAACCAGAGGTTCCAAGGGAGTAAATCACTGGCCTCAGGTGACAAAACAAACAAGCAGTGGACCAGGGCCATGAAGCAAGACGGTGTGACTCAGGAGCCCCGTCCCTGATCCTGCTGACTGTTCTCTCTTAGCCTCATTAACAGAATCATAAAAACGCAGGGTCCTTATCCATTCTCTGCCCTGTCAGGGCTTCCCAGGCCAAGGTGAAAGAACCTGGCTCTTCCAATCACCCTCCTAAAGGTGCCCTTTCCACACTCCCCCTCCCTCAAGAATAAACTGCCTAAGCCTAATTTTTCCCTTCTGTGTCCAGCTCAACCGAATCCTCTCCTTTCCACCACACTGTTTATGCCCGTGGATCTGCATTGATGCATATCACAGCCTCCTTAGTCACTGTTTAGCCATTATACTTTGCAAGGGTAATTTTCCATTCCACTGTTTATATTATATGTTAGCTTCTCCCCCCAGCCCTGTTTTTAAGGGCAGAGAAAGATATGTTTGGTAATACAAGCAATAATACAGTTATAATTAAGATGGGAACATTTTGCCAAAAGGAGGATTTAGTCGTGATTTGTTAAATTCCATCCCGAGTGAAGTGTTTCAGAGCAAATTCATGGCTGTTTTACAAGCCTTGCTGAACAGAGCCATGCCCTGGGTCTCCTGTCTTTATAGGCTCTTTGCCAGTCTTGTGGGGTGAGGAGAACTGGGGGGTACATATTCATCAAGGCCTGGCTGCTGAAAAAGCTTCAAAGGAGCCTTCAGAGGATATCCAGGAAGATCTCCCATGATCTCTTCTCTGACAGTATATGCTCTTATATGGCTAGTCATGGCTACTATGTGATAGTGCCCACAATATGGGACTTAATAACCCTGTGCCTCTATGTGGAGACACACTTCCAGCCCAGGTGGGCAGGGACTCTTCTGTTTGAATGTGCGCTGATGTGGGTCTGGAGAAATTCATCATGTGCTTCCCGGAACTCATTGCATTTTTCATGTCCTAGAATCAGACATAGTCCCTTGGTGGTCTAGATGGTTAACATGCTTAGCTGTTAACCAAAAGGTTGGAGGTTTGAGTCCAACCAGGTGCCTTGGAGGAAAGGCCTGATCACCTACTTCTGAAAAATCAGCCATTGAAAACGCTATGGAATGTAGGTCTACTTTGACACACATAAGATCCCAATGAGTCGGAATCAACTTGAGGGCAACTGGTAAACAGGTTGAAGGTTTGAATGCTCAAGCTAGATGGAGTGGCAGCCCTAAAGCTTAAGGGAAAAGATCTTGGTGCCAAGCATTAGAGTTTGGAAGAGCTGAATTTGCTGTGAACTTGGGCTTTACTCCCATACAACATTTCCTTTCAGTCCTAATTGCCAACCTCACTAGAGCTTACATCCTGCTTGTCCTATGGTTGGGTAGTGATGTTGGAGTTGGGGACATGGCTCAGGGAGAAGTGGGAGGAGTGTGTCTGGGTCCTCAGCATGCTTGTCCTCATATCTATCCCTTACCCCTCCTTGGCTCTGCTATGTGCCCTGGGGCAGGGAGGGGGAAGAGGGAGGGACCTTTTTCAAATTGCATTTCCCAGGCTGCTGGATCAGCTGGCTTCCAGCTTTGTTCAGTCAGTGGGAGGCACTGGATGGAGATGGGAGGTAAGGCGGAAGGAAGAGAGGTGCCATGTTACTTCTTCTTTATCTTTTACTGCCTTGGGTGGCTTCTCAAATTGCTGCTGCCTCACCTACTAGACTTCAGCTCCTACTAGATAGATCTGCTGTGGTTCCAGCTTCTGTCTGGTGTGACTCCAGCCCCTGGGTTCTAGTCTTAGTCATCTAGTACTGCTGTAACAGAAATACCACAAGTGGATGGCTTTAACAAGGAGAAATTTATTCTCTTACAGTCTAGTAGGTTACAAGTCCCAATTCAAGGTGTCAGCCCCAGGGGAAGGCTTTCTTTCTTTGTCAGTTCTGGAGGAAGGTCCTTGTCTTCAATCTTCCCCAGGTCAAGGAGCTTCTCAGGCACAGGGACCCCATGTCCAAAGGATGCACTCTGCTCCTAGTGCTACTTTCTTGGTGGTATGAGGTCCCCAATTCTCTGCTTGCTTCCCTTTCCTTTTATCTCTTGAGAGATAAAAAGTGGTGCAGGCCACACCCCAGGGAAACTCCTTTTACCTTGGATCAAGGAGGTGACCTGAGTAAGGGTAGTGTTACAGTCCCATCCTAATCCTCTCAACCTAAAATTACAATCACAATGGAGGACAACCACACAATACTGGGAATCAAGGCCTAACCAAGTTGACACACATTTTTGGGGGGACACAATTCAATCCATGACAGTTCTGAAAACTCCTTCTCTTCATCTGTCCTCCTAGTCTAGGAGTTGTAGAGACTTCTTGCTATTGCTACTCTCTGATTTGCCTCATCGTCTCCTGTCTGGCTTCTCAGCTCTTCTGTTGCCTGTGCAACTCATTCCTCATACTAAATAAAATCCCTCTGTTTTAGATACTCAAGAGTGTTTTTTTAAATTATTTTTGTACACTGATACACAGAGATTTGCCTTTAGAAAAAAAGCTGGGTGAGCATTCTCTCCAGATTAAGTTTTTTTTTGGATCATTAGGAGACATGCATAATGAACATGAGTTCATAAGTATAAGTCTGCTTATAACTTTCTACATAGTTATACAAATGTATTTGCGTTTTTTTTTTTTTTTTTTGCCACACCAGAGTTTGATGAAGAACTATATCAAAAAGTCTTTTAGTGTAAAGGATTTTTAAGTGCAAAGAAATAAAAAGAAAAACAAGTAAAGATGGCTAGACCTTTTTTCCTCCTCTTTCTTTTGAAATAAGAAAACCAGTCTTTTTCCCTCTGTGATTTGAATATAATTCAAACTTTCCCTTCTAACTCAGGCTCTTGGCTTCTAAAGGCACGGAGAGAGAGATATTGAAAAAGAGTCCAGCACAGCAGGCAGCAAACCTGACGTGCCAACGTTATGTGTGAACATCGTGTGCTTGGGCGAGCTGGGATTTGAAACCTCCTCCCCTTATCTGGCCTTGGGGAACAGACTCCACTGGAAGCTGAAATTCAGGCGAGAGAAAGAAGAAAAGGGGAAGGAGGCAGACAAAGAAGAGGGGAGTGGGAGACCAAGTATTCTCTCCTTTGGTGACCGGAAGCTGTTTCTCTGTCAGGAAAACGCTTCATTTTTTGAGGGCTGAACTCCTTGTTTATGCTCAGGTGAGAAGCTGGCTTAGGAAGTGAGTTTAGCTAGCCTGTGTGCTTTTGCAAATATTTTGGCTGCTTAGCAAATTCAGTATGGAAAGGTTTTAGGTAAGCAGAGGAGAAAATAATATTAAAAGAAAGTTGATTTAGCAAAAACTCAGAGCATAGAATCAAGAATGAAAAGAGGAGATTCTATGTTCAGGGCTTTTAAAAAAATTGTGTGTGTGTGTGTGTGTGATGCTAATTTAGAACAGCTGGGGTGATCTCACAGGGACCCCAGGGCCAGAGCTGCAGTTCCTCTGTGGAGAGCACATTTCCCCTGGAAATGTGTACTCAGGTGCAGCTGAAGGGTCTGAGGTCATGGCTGAGCCCCTGGCCAAGATCCTCCCAGGCTTCGGCCTCTACTTCCTCTAGAGTCCATTGGTCCAGAGCCATCCTTCAGAGGCCAGAGCCAGACCATGAGCAAGTCAAACGTGCATGAGGACAGCATGCTTTATCCTTGGAGACCAGTGGGCCTGCTAATCCAGACGTTGTCTTTCTTCTTGGAGAAGTGAATTGTCTTTTTTCCTCTCCTTTCTTCCATTGCCTCTGAAAGCTTGGGCAGTAAATTTCTCTGTGATGAGTGGTGTGGAACCTCTTTAGAGAAGCAGAGATGAGACAAACTGTTCCTCAGACCACCCCTCCACCTCCTTCTGCTCTTCCCAAGCTCTGGCGGGCATTGGGTTGTTCTAGAATCCAGGGTGTCATGCTTCCTAAAAAGGCCAAGAAGACCTGCTTGTTTTGGGTTAGCACAATAAAGAGCAAGGACAGAAAGTGAGAAAAAAGAAAAGAGAAAGAAAAATTTTCAGGGGAGGGGGCACATTATAGACTCCTAAGCCTGGAAGGGACTGGAAAGCTCATCTCGGTCTTTTTGCTACATTTACTCAAACAATGCACATCTTTTTAAGTTTACCAGGGAACTGTTAGCCCTGAAAGAGTTGGCTTGGTTTCTTTTATTCACTATTGTATCCCTAGTTGATCCCAGTGCCTGGGATGCAATGGACATACAATAAATGTTTGTGAATTGAATTGACCTGAGTGTGCTCAGCAAAGAGGATTGATGGTTATTCTCAGAGATTTTACAGTTTCATCAGAAAATATGATTTATACAAAAATAAATCATCAATATAAATTTTTATGAATATTTAAAATGAGAGTCATAAACTACAGACCTTATGAACATTTCATAGAAAAATCATTATGAGTTGTGGTGGCCAGCAAAGCGTTTATGGGTGAATGGGATTTGATCTGGGCACCGGAAAGAGGTAGAATTTAGACAGAGAAAGAGAATGGTGAGAGTATTAATCAGGAGAATTATGGGGTAAGTTTAATGTTGTAGAAACTTAATCTGTCAGTCTAGTGTGAAGCTTAGCTTGTAGGGTGCAGCAGATGAGAATTAATGAGAGCCTGAACTCATAGTTCTGGAGATGAAGAGAAAGGGACGCATTTGGGAGATATTCAAGATGTAGCATTGATAAGTTCAGGGGACTGATATGGACAATATGAGGGGAGAGGAAACTCAGAGCATTCTCTGGTTTCTGGCTTGAGAGATTAGGTGGATGGTAGTAATGTTTTCCAAGCATGAAACTGAAAGAAGAGTTATGGATTTGGGGGAAGAGAAAAATAATGAGTTGATTGCTAAACAAGGTGAGCTGACATGTTTTGGGCCATAAAGTGAAGATTATCAGGTGGCTTGGAGTTGAGGAAAGGTTTCTGAACTGGAGAAGGAGATTTGGGACCATCAGTCAATGAGTGATTGTAGAAACTATTGAGATTGGTGGGGTCACTTGGTACATGTCTACAGTAGAGGGCTGACGCTGAAGAGGAAGGCAATCTTATGAAAGAGACTGAAGGAAAGTGGGAGAGGTAAAGGGGCAGAAGAAGAGGCCAGAAAATATCAAAATTGTGCTGGAGAATGGAATAAATATGAAGGGCTGGTGAATAAATACGAAGAAAGTGTGATGGTTAAGATTGTGTGTCAACTTGGCTGGGCCATGATTTTCAGTGTTTTGTCAGTTGTATAATGTTGTGATCACTTCCCTGTTGAAATTTGATATGTGGTCACCACCATGATGAAATCTCTGAGTGGTACTGGTGGGGACAGGGCCTGTGGTGGCTCACTGTCCTCTCAGCTTTCATATCTCCACCCTCTGCTGCCTACTTCCTTCCTGGTCACCTTGCCAAGGCTTTTTTTGCTTGTTCTGGCTCCAGCAGTTGCCTCTTGTCTGACCTCTAGTTCTTGGGACTTAAGCTAGCAGCTTACTTGTCTATCTTGGAATTCCTCGACCTTCACAGCCTGTGAGAGGGAGCCCTGCTCTCCAACCTGCTGATCTTGGATTTGCCAGCTTCTGCAGCTGCATGAATTGGGAGAGGCTTCTATCCTGATCCACAGACTTGGGACATTCTAACCTCTACAACTATGTGAGCTGTTTCCTTGATATGAGTCTCTGTCTGTATATATTTATATATTTTACTGGTTTTGCTTCTCTAGACAGCCCAGCCTAAGACAGTCTCTAAGAAGAACTGACCTGGAGACACTTTGGTAAACATGAATAAGTTGGACAGGCAGAGAGAGAGCCTTCATGCAATGTGCACAAGAGATAGTGTGCTTAGAATGGTAACACACCCTGACCCAAAGACTCCTGTGGCCCCTCTTCCCACTTTCTAACCCAGCTTCCCTCAAGATTGAAGAACAGTGCTTTCTGCTGCAGATGTCAGAATCCTGAGATTTCTCTCCTTAAACCTCATGTTCTTCAGCAATAAAGTGAGTTGCTGCAAAGGAATACTACTGAGATGAACAACCCTAGCCATGGCTTGGGTCATTTATCCATTCATCCATCAACCATTAATTGAGCACATACTATATGACAAGCACTGTTCAGGTGTAGGGAATACAGCAGTGAATAAAAATTTTTTTTCTCTCTCAAAATGTAACTCTTAAACTTTGATGCTTATGCTAATCCCTAACCATCCCCGATCCAGCACAAGGAGCTCATAGTTCAAGAACTAGTGTTCTTTTACAAACTATACAACTCAAAGCCTGCCATGCTGAGAGCAAATGAGCATTATTTTACATTTCTTTAAAAAATAACTTCTTCTGGCCTTGCAGAAAAATGGGCCAAGAGATTTCAGGGGCTAGCCAAGGAGGAAGATATTTGCTGAACGAAGCCCTGGTTGGCTAACAGTTTCTTTAGCCTGAGAATCTAAATGAGTTATTATTGTCCCACCCTCCTCACTTCAAAGGAACATTCTGGTTGTATTTCTTCAAAGGTTGATTTGTTCATTTTTTTGGCAGTCCATAGCATATTCAATATTCTTTGCCAACACCACAGTTCAAACACATCAATTCTTCTTCTGTCTTCCTTTTTCATTATCCAACTTTTGCATGCATATGAGGCAATTGAAAAGACCTTGGCTTGGGCCAGACACACCTTAGTCACCACAACTGGACCGATAAACAACATCATGAGAAATGGAGATGAAACTGAAGTTGTCAATGATTCATTCTACTTGGATCAACGATTAACATCCATAAAGGCAGCAGTCAAGAAATCAAACAATTTGGGCAAATCTGCTGTAAAACACCTCTTTAAAGTTTTAAAAAATAAAGATGTCACTTTTGGTATTGTGTTAGGCTGGGTTCTCTAGAGAAGCAAAACCGGTGAGATACAGAGAGATTTAATCAAGGAAATGGCTCATGCAGTTGTAAAGGCTGGCAAGTCCCAAGTCCATGGGTCAGGTGACAGACTGGAGTCTTCTCCTGACTCATGTAGCTGCAGGGCCAAAGAATTCAAGATCAGCAAGTAAAACAGTAGGCTGTTGGCTCAAGTCCCAAGAACTGGAGGTCAGATGATGACAAGCCATATGGAGGATCCAGAGTGAGAAAAAGCCAGCGAGATTTGCCAGAATGTCTATATATATTGGGTGCAGGGCATACCCTCAAGGAAACCACTCTTACAACTGATTCATTGATCACATCATGGAAGTGATTACATCATATCACAAAATGAAGGATATTTATATCATTACAGAACTGCCAAATTACATAACTACCAAGCTAAATCATTACATACATGCCAAACTACATCATTACATAACCGCCAAACCACTGAGATTCATGGCCCAGTCAAATTGACACATAACCTTAACCATCACAGTTCACCCCTTATCAACTTGGCACCCGAACACATCTTAAACCATACACAATCTCTAAATAAAGACAATTACAAAGTCAAAATTGCACCTAACATGACACAACTAACATGCATATAACCAAAAATGCACTAGCCCCATTTACATCTTATAGCTTTTAAGTGAAGAAAACAAAATATTCGATGCCTACCTACAAGGAAGAAATACTCATAATGATTACAGTCCTTGTTTCTGCAACTGCTTATGTGATCGTAACTAGTATTTAGAACTATTTTCTTCCACTACCCATTCCATATTCCCTTTGCCCTCAGCAAGCACCTCAGCAGGTTGTGGTTCTTTGCCTGGTGTGGTGACCCAAACCTTCCTTCCCGAAGGGTCTGTGCCATTAGTAGTCATGTTGGAATTGGATTGCTGTAGTTTTCCATTGACTTTAATCACAAGGTGCGGTAGTACTAAAAGGCGTCCTAAGGGGCCTCCTGTATTCTAGACATACTCTTCTTTACCTCCATTATATAATATCAATTTGATTTCCCCTTAATAACCAGGATCAATAACATCAGCCAATACAGTAACTCCCTTCTTTGCCTTTTGATCCAGAGGCAGGAGGAGCCCAAAGTGATTGGTTGGCATCCTTAACTTCCAGTTCAATGGTGTCATTGTTGGGTCTCCTGGTGGAAGCATTCCTCATTTTGGAGGGAAGACCTCTAGACTCACAGAGCATAGAGTCACAGAGACGAGAAACAAAATTTTTGTGTGTGGGTCACTGAGGCAATAGTAAGTGGTGCTACTCCCATTTCCACCCCTTGATTACTGGACCTAGGAATCCTGGTTATGGGAGAAACAGTAAAATATATTAGACACTGCTTTAGAGCATATACAGCCTCTAGAGAACACTGCCCCAAAGCTGCAAGGTATTTTCACCTAGCTGGTACCATCACTGTGTCTTTAGACAGCCATTCCATCATTCTATTATGGCAGTTTGGGAGAAATACAGCCACAATGCTCCTTAGAAGAGAGAATGGTAAGGCTTTATCTCACATACTTTGGACATGTTATCAGGAGGACATATTATCCCTGGAGAAGGACATCATGCGTGGTAAAGTAGAGTGTAAGCAAAAAAGAGGAAGACCCTTTATGAGGTGGATTGACACAGTGCCTGCAACGATGGGTTCAAACATAGCAACAACTGTGAGGATGGTACGGGACTGGGCAGTGTTTTGTTATGTTGTACATGGGGTCACTATGAGTCAAAACCTACTTGACTCCACCTACCAACATCAAGCCAGCTGCTTCAGGATGATGGGGAATATGGTAAGGTCAGTGAATTCCACAAGCACATACCCATTGCCACACTTCACTTGCTGTGAGTCTCTTGATCCGAGGTTATGCTGTGCACGATACCATGACAGTAAAAAAGGCATTCTGTAAGTCCATGAATGGTAGTTTTGGCAGAAGCATTGAGTGCAGGGAATGCAAACCTGTATCCAGAGTAAGTTTCTATCCCAGTAAGAATAAAATGATAACCTATCCATGATGAAAGTGGCCCAATGTAATCAACCTGACACCAGGTTACTGGCTGATCACCTCTAGGAGTGGTGCCATACTGGGGACTCTGTGTTGGTCTCTGCTACTGGCAGGCGGGGCACTCAGTAGTGGCTGTAGCCAAGTGAGCCCTGGTGAGTGGAAGTCCATGTTGTTGAGTCTATGGATAACCTCCATCTCTGCCATTACAGCTACTTTTTTTCATGAGCCCATTGGGCAATGACAGGAGTAGCTGGGGGAAGAGAATGACTGGTTCCCACAGAATGCATCATCCTATCCACTTGGTTGCCTTTGGTGAGCATTCACATGAGACACAAATATCTTCAGTTCTTTGGCCCATTCAGAGAACTTCCCTATACCTCCTTGTCACCAATTTTCCCATCATGTTCCCTCCAAGTCCCTGACCATCCTGTCTAACAGCCACAGCCCATGAATCAGTATATAATCACACATCTGGCCATTTCTCCTTCCAAGCAAAGTGAGCAACCAAGTGCACTGCTCAAAGTTCTGCCCATTGGGAGAATTTCCCTTTACCATTGTCCTTCAGCGAGGTCCCAGAAAGGGGCTGTAGCATTGCCACTGTTCACTTTCGAGTGGTGCCTTCATATCTCACAGAACCATCTGTAAACCAGGCACAAGTTTTTTCTTCTTGAGTCTGCTGATAATAAGGAACTCCCCATGATACCACAGGTGCAGACTGGGAGAAGACAGGTAATGTGACAGGAGTGGCAACCATGGGCATTTTGTCCACTTCCTTATGCAACTTATTTGTGTCTTCAGGTCCTGCTTGGGCCCAATCTCATATGTACCACTTCCATTTAATGATGGAGTGTTGCTGTACACGTCCAACTTTATGACTCTGTGGGTCAGACAACACCCAGTTCATGATGGGCAGCTCAGGTGACATGGTGACTTAGAGGCCCATGTTAAGCATTAAGTCTCTACTAAGGCCCAGTAACAAGCCAAGGGCTGTTTCTCAAAAGTAGAGTCATTATCTGCAGATGATGACAGCATTTTGCTTCAAATTCCTAAGGGTCTGAGCTGTGATTCACCAAACAGCATCTCTATCTGCCACTGACACTTCAAGCACCATTTTATCAGTCAGATCACACGGCCCAAGTGGCAGAACTGCTTGCATGGAAGACTGAACCTGTTCCAGCATCTTCCTTTTTTCTGGGCCCCACTCAAAACTAGCAGCTTTTCAAGTCACTTGATAAATAGGATGGAGTAGCACACCCAAGGGAGGGATATGTTGCCTCCAAAATCCAAAGAGGCCCACCAGACATTGTGTCTCCTTTTTAGTTGTGGACGGTGCCAGATGCAATAACTTATCCTTCACTTTAGAAGAAATATCTTAACATGCCCCACACCACTGGACCCCTAGAAACTTCACTGAAATGGAAAAAAAAAAAAAAAAACTGAATTTTTTCAGATTAATTTCCCACCCTCTAACACCACAAATGTTTTACCAATAAGTCCAAAGTCATTGATACTTCTTCCTTACTAGGTTCAATCAGCATAATGTCATCAAGGTAATGGACCAGAGTGACAGCTCGTGGAAGGTAAAGGTGATCAGGGTCCCTCAGGACTAAGTTATGACATAGGGCTGGAGAGCTGATATGCTACTGAAGTAGGACAGTGAACGTATATTGCTGGCCTTGCCATCTGAAGGCAAACTGCTTCTGTTCATCCTTTGAAACAGGTATGGTGAAAATGGTATTAGCCAGATCAATTGCTGCATACCAGGTACCAAGAAATATATTAACTTGCTCAAGTAAAGGAACCACATCTGAAGCTGCAGCTGCAATTGGAGTTACCACCTGGTTAAGTTTTGATAATCCACTGTCATTCTCCAAGATCCAGCTATTTTTTTTGTTTTTTGCAAAAGCCAAATGGAAGAGTTCAATGGTGATGTGGTGGGAATCACTACCCCTGCATCCTTCAAGTCCTTGATGGTAGCAGTGATCTCTGTAATCCCTCCAGGAATGCAGTATTGCATTTGGTTTACTATTTACCTAGGTAGGGGCAGTTCTAATGGCTTCCACTTTGCCTTGCCTATCATAATAGCCCTTACCCCACATGTCGGAGAACTAATGTACGGGTTCTGCCAGTTGTTGACTATGTCTATTCCAATTATGCATTCTAGAACTGGGGAAATCACTGCAAGATGGGTTTGGAGATCCACTGGATCCACTATGAGATGAAGCTGAGCTAAGGCTCCATTAATAACCTGACCTCCATACCCCATCACAGTGACTGGTGGGAAACAGTGACATTTTGGATCTCCTGGAATTAGTGTCACTTCAGAGCCATTATCTAGTAATCCCTGAAAAGTCTGATTATTTCCTTTTCCCCAGTGAACAGTCACTCTTATAAAATGCTGCAGATTCCTTTGGGGAAGGCTGGGGGGAAAATAAACAGTAGAAATTTTTGGCAGTGAGGTCCTTCCTCAAGGGGACCCAGCCATTCCCTTCATTCAAGTGGTTGTGGATCTGTAAATTGGCTCAAGTCTGGGAATTGATTGGGGGCCATGACTCTCTCTTCTGGTTGTTCAAGTTAGAAGGCCATTTACTTGACCTAGAATTCTTCTGCTTGTACAGATCAAGTAAATATTTAGTAGATTTCCTAGCTATTTCACTCCTAGGGACACCATGACTAAATAGCCAACACCGTAAGTCCTTATGAGTCAGGCTGTTCTGATTACTGCTTTGACTCTGCTATCCCTTACGGTAACTACGCCTGTGTTGTCTGTCAGTTAAGTGCCACCACTTGGTCCCAGCCACCATGGGGTCCAATCAGCCTCATTGTAGTTAGGTGTCTTAATTCAGTTAGGACAGTTCAAACTGTCAAATCTGACTTACATAAAATAGCAATCACAGTAGTCTTCAAAGATGCTGGGGTTCCCTTCACAAATTTGTTTCTCACCGTGGTGGTAAAAGATGTATCCTCTGAGCACTCCACATGTGGGTCTGTGAGTCTAACCTGATGAATCCACTCTAACATGCCAATTTCCCTAAGGCTTTGGATACCTTCCTCTACAGTATACCAAGGCCGGTCTGGTATTTCAACTTGCTTTAGTGTAGACCACTTCATAATCCATGTTTCAGTAAAAAAAATAAACTAAAAAATGAACTATTAGATCCTTTCCTACTCTCTTGAGCTGCAACATTGAATGAAGGATCTGCGCTTAGCAGACTCATATCAAAAAACTCAGACTGATCCAACTTTATGTTTCTTGCACCATTATCCCACATCCTTAATAGCCATTCCCACACATATTCCCCAGGTTTCTGTTTGTACATATTAGAAAACTCAAGCAATTCTTTTGGAGGGTAGTGTGCCTCCTCCTAGGTAATACTTTGTAGTTCACCTTTTGGGGCTCACTGGGGCTTAAGCCTAGTTATAGGCCTAGAAGCAAAAATGGGTATTTATTGGGGGTGTATTCTGAGAACATTCAGCAATATATTGTAAGACATATGCCTCAGGCGATGCCTCAGATGCTGCTCCAGGTGATATCTCAGACAAAGCCTCTTCAGACACAGTTGGACTAATCTCATCAGGTAGGGGTCGAGGGCTAATGGCTTTACTAGGGAGGATGGCTTAGCAGACAAAGATGGAGTAACTCTTTCAGATGGGAGTGACAGGGCTGATTCTGTTGGTAGAAGTGATTCAACAGAATTTAGGGGCTCTGCACCCCCAGCTTCCTGATTATTTGTCAATATATCCCCATCCCATGTTTCAGGATCCCATTTATGTCCAATCAATGCCTTCACTTTAACTTCAGATGCCATTTGAGGTTGGAAATTCAATTGACATTGTAATTCAGTCACTTTTATGATAAGACTCTGGGTTTGATTTTTGGCACTATCAGCTGTTACTACAAGAAATAAGGCTTTCTTTCAGGGCACAAGTGGCAAATTTGAGGTCATTTATGTAGTGCTTGACTTGTGACTCTGAAGCCCTGAGCTCATCTCTTTCTTTTACCACTTTGTTCAGAGAAAGTGGGACCAACCAACCCTTCCTTACACTTCTCATTCTGACAAAATTGTAGAAAAATATCAAACATGTGATTGCCCAGAGCCTCACCTCTCATCAATACTTGATGTATTGTTGGTGATATTTTGCATATTTCTATTGCCGTGGATTAGCAGTGCCCTCTTTACTACTGGAAGCAGAGTCATCAACATCTTTAAGATTAACTAGGCTTAAGAACCAATTTAGAAAACTCATCCTTACAATTTTGTTTCTCTAAAGCCACTCTCAGCCAAAAAGAGGAAGACCCTTAACAAAATGGATTGAGACAGTGGCTGCAAAAATGGGCGCAAACATAGCAACGATTGTGGGGATGGTGCAGGACCAGGCACTGTTTCATCCGGTTGTACATAGGGTACCTATGAGTTGAAACTGACTTGAAGGCACCTAAAAACAACAAGAACAACAACAAAACCACTCTCAGTACCAAATGTCTTTGGCTGAGTTCTCTAGAGAAGCAAAACCAGTTAAGTATGTATATGTGTGTGAGAGAGAGATTTATCTTAAGGAAATGGCTTATGCGGTTGCAGAGGCTTGCAAATCTTAAGTCTGAGGGTCAGGCGTCAGCCATCAGGCTTCCCCTGACTCCCAAGATCGGCAGGCAATACAGGAGGCCACTGGCTCTAGTCCCAAGAACCAGACGTCAGATGATGACTAGCCAAATGTAGGATCCAAAGTGAGTTAAGCCGGTGAGCTTTGCCAGAACATCCATATACATTGGATGCAAACCATACCCCTGAGGAAACTCCCCTTACAACTGATTGGTTGATCATATCAGATTACGTCATAGAGGCGATTACATCATGTCACAAAATGGAGGATAACTACATCATTACATAACCTCCAAACTACATTACATAACTGTCAAACCACTCAGAATCATGGCCGTACCAAAATGACCCACAACTTTTACCATCATAGTTATTATTAACGTACTTGGAAAATAAGCACAGTTCCCACAGAAGTCTTCCAGCAGGTTTTTAGCTTGTTCAGAAGCCCTGGGTGGTAGTGGGGTGGGGGAAAAGACTTGGTTAACCTACCTGAAGACAATCTACTTGGTCCTGGTAAGGCACAGAAAGATTTATTTTATAAACTTAGTAGCTTCCTCCCCCCACGTTAGAGGAACACAATGTGGCCAAACAAGCTGTACTAGGCTTCAGGCTGTGGACAATGTGTTGCTGTGACCTGCCGTGTTCTCTACCCCAGGCGACACAGGGAGGCAGGCATGTGTGAGGGCTTCTGCTACCCTCGATAGCTCCAGACAGAGGGGAGATCTAGAGTCAGCCCAGGATTCCAACAATATAATGAGCAAGTGTGGAAATGTCAGTATTATTTGCAAAAATTCACAAAATTCTGGAAAAAAAAAATTGTGTTTTCTCTATCCAGGAAATGGTGAAAAAGTAAGGGACATTTATTGAACACCCATATGGACCAAATCCTGGACTTTTAAACAGAGGGGCTTCTCAAAGGCAGAGAACCAGAGTTATCTTTCTCTTTGGGGCCATAGTGACCACTGGAGACACAAAGGACTTCGAAGCTCAAAAAAAAAAAAAAAAATCAGAAAGAAGACTTAAGGCATAGTTTGCAAACTGAAATATCAGTCCTTTCTCTTAAATTAGTGAAGTGGGAAGTGTGGGGACTGTGGCAAAATGAATAGCGCATACCCAAGTGAGACAGGAGAAAAGAAACTACTTATTGCTAGACGGGTTCCTATGCAATCAAGACAAGCCAGAAAGTTGATATTTATGTGAAATGTCTTGATTTTTATATGTTGGTGACCAATTAAAAATTAATAGAGCAGACAAAATAAAATGTATTTGCAGGTGGATCCATCCTATCAATATTTGGACTTGTCCTAATGGAAGGCAGGCTGCCTCATAATAGTCCACCCCAAGTAGAACTTCTTCTCTGCAGTTTTCCGTGTCACAGAGGAGATTTTTACAAGTTTTTTTTTTTGTGACAGAATGGTGATGTTGAGATTCCTTTTTATTTCTGTAGCTTATTGTTGTTTTCTTAACTCCCTGAGGGCCTGCCTTTGTTCCTTCTCTATCTCCTATAGTATCTATCACAGTGCTGGGAACAGAGGGGACGCACATTAAATATATGTTGATAAAATAAATGTAGTTTTCAGGTAAATCTAGTCCAAATGCATTAAGTGGAGGATTTTGGGTTAGTGGACATTATCTAAATTGTTTGCAGTTTAATTCTTTTGTCTCAGTTCGCTGTATTAGATTATACTAGTTATCTATTGCTGCATAACATAAAAAAAAATTACCCCCAAAATTAGCTGCTTCAAACAACAAACCTTTATTATATTATACTTTATGTGGGCCAGGAATTCAGGTGCCTCTTAGCTGGATGACTCTGCCTTAAGGTCTCACATATGGCTGCAATCAAGGTATCAGCTGGTCTGCAGTCTCACAGGAAGGATTGCCTCCAAACTCACATGGATATTGGCAGGATTCAGTTACAGATTGTTAGTCTGAGGGCCTCAGTTCCTTGCTGGCTGTTGACCAGAGGCCCCCTTCCATTCCCTGCCAATCGGACCTCTCCACAGGGCAGATCATTATATGGCAGCTGGCTTCCATCAGAGCATGCAATCAAGAGTACAAGAAAGGGCATGCAAGACAGAAGCCACAGTCTTTTTGCAATCTAATCTTGGAATTGATATTCCATCACTTTTTCCATATTCTGTTCACTGTAAGAGAGTCACTAGGTCCATCCCACAGGAAATTTCAGAAGTCATAGGAGTGTCGTGGCAAAAGAACCATGACAGGTGATGCCTTGAGCTTTCCTTCCTGCATATTTTTCAGTTTTCCTTTCTGATTTAGAAGAGCTATGGGGTCCTGGGAGTTTTCATCCTATTCCTTCCTAAGAAATTCCAGGTATCGCAGGCAATGTCTTATTTTACTTATTTCTTTAATTTGCTTTTCACTCAACTAATTTTATTCTGTAAAAAAAAAATATCAGATTGATAAATGAATTTCAGAACTGAAATCCTTCTCGGTTTGGGGGGAGTCATGGTATCTTAGTCACCTAATGCTGCTATAACAGAAATACTACAAGTTAATGGCTTTAACAAAGAGAAAATTTATTCTCTCACAGTCTAGGAGGCTGGAAGTCTAAATTCAGGGTGCCAGCTCCAGGAGAAACCTTATTCCCTCTGTCAGCTCTGGGGGAAAGAAGGTCCTTGTCATCAATTCTGCCCTGGTTGAGGAGCTTCTCAGTATGCGGACTCTGGGTCCAAAGGACATTCTCTTCTCCTGGCTCTTGTTTCTTGGGGGTATGAGGTCCCCCTGTCTCTCTACTCACTTTTCTCTTTTATATCTCGAAAGAGGTTGACTTAAAACAATCTAATCTTATAGATTAAGTCCTGCCTCATTATCATAACTGCCACTAATTCCACCTCATTAACATCACAAAGGTCGGATTTACAACACATAGGAAAATCACATCAGATGACAAAATGTCAGAAAGTCACACAGTGCTGGGAATCATAGACTTTTTTGGGGGGGGGCACAATTCAAACCATAATACATGGGGAGGTTGATGTTGATGAATAGAAACAGTGGATTCTGAGTCAATGGAACATGAAAGTTTTTCTGCATGGTGTCAAGATCAGATGAGCTTGGTGCTGTAGTGCATTGAGAAGCTGAGAAGTGTAAGATATAATGTTGTTACGGTGGGTTTTCTGATATATCTCAGGCATGGGTCAATGGAATGGGTAAAGCTGGGATCACAAACCTAAGCAGATCCTTAAGTGGATAAACCAAATAGACCCTTATAAGGAGAAAGGCTAGGAATCAGCATCTAGAAATATGAATCTATGAATCTGAGATCATTTGAAGGGCTAAGAGGGCAGGAGCACCATTGGCTGAGGTAGACACCAAAACCAACAGGCAGAGAGTCTTCAGGCAGGAATGACACCTTGGTTACTGGAGGTCCAAGAGCAGGCAATCAGTAAGTCCAAGCAGGAAGAGAGCTGGCTTCAGGGAACACCTAGCAGGGACTGAATTAGAGGTCAGGGGCAGGGCACCCCAGCAGATGACAAGTCTGGGCTCCAAGGAAGGTTCCCGGGGGAAACTGGGAAACAAGCCTAGATCTCAGTCACTGAAGACTCAGATACGAGACAGGGAAACAACTTAGAAAACGAGTGCTTAAGGCAGAGGCTTAATCAAGAAATAGGCAAAAACCTGATTGTTGGGAAACAAGAGATCCACAGTGAAGCTGGACCAGTAGCAAGACAGCAAGAGTAGACAAAAAGTTTACCACTGCCAGAAACTACAATTGGTCTCAGGGTTTGGCATGGAGCTGAGACTACTGGTTGAGATCAGGCAGTGTCACTTGCCAGGGTTAGAATAATGCCAGAACCCAGAGCCAAGACGGACATTAAACCCTGACAACCCTGTGACCAATTGCAGTCAATACCCTCTGAGACCTCATGGGAAAATCAGACAAATGCTGTTCTGAGAGGCAATTATGTTTCATGATTTCCTTCCCATGCTGGTTATCAGCATGAAATTGGGGGCTTGGCTTCCAAGCTTCCATTTGCCTCTGTTCCCTTTCCCTCTGGTGAGGGGCAGGGTGAGAGAAAGGACACAAGGGAACAGAGGAACCTGTCTGCTCTCAGACAACCTAGAGAAGAGGAGTGGGAAAGCGTGGGGATGTGTGTGTGATACACATGGCCCTCTGTACCTCTTCCCAAGCAACTCCCCCTGCCCGGGAGTATTCTTTCCACATTTCTGCCAAGCCACATTCTCCACAGGACTCAAACATTTAGCTCTACTTTCTGCTTTTCCAGGAATCTTCCCAAATTTTCTCTTTCCCTCAACCCCCTTTATGTCCCCCACACCACCCACAGCCCACCACCACCACCATCTTGCTTTTATTCACGCTGTTTCTAATTATTTTCTCTACACTCCCCACCCCACAGACATCGGATGGAAAACTCTCCTCGGACAGGGCCATGGTAAACCCCAGTGCCTAAAGCTGGGCTCAGCCCACAATGGTTTCTCTAATAACACTGTTTAATGGACTCCCTGGTTGTTGGGGAAAAAAAATACCAAAGTGCCTTTCTGGGTCTCTTCGATCTGCATTATTTGCATTAAATTTCTGAGCCTAGGAGTCTCTGCAGATTTGCAGCATTTATTCTCCCTCTCTCTGTATATTTGTGCTGTATCGCTGCAACTAAATTAGGAGCAGCCTGAGGGTAGAGGTCAGACCGCAAGCATTTTCTGTGTTGCTCACAGAAACTACCCCAGTATGTTCACCCCCTAAATGCTAGAGAAGTCCTTGCTGAACCAAGTGGAATTTTCCTGCCTTGTACTTAGACTTTCATGATAAAACAATCAGGAGTTTTGCTGAATTTTCCACTATTTAACTGGCTATGTTGGGGTCATGTAGAAACAACCTTTGAGAACATAATGACCTTAGGGGAATCTATCTCTGAAGTCAAGCTTGGTCACTAGTCTGTGGGCAGACGCTGCTTACATTACTCACTTGTCTCTGTTCTTCCCAGGAGGAAGGGAAGCTTTTGAAGATGGTACAACTCTGGTTATCTATAAAGTTGAACTATGAAACCAGCCCAGTTGAACTTTACCTCTTACAAATTGACTAATTTTTTTTCCTATAATGAATTAAACTGATTGAAGAATGCCAAGCAGGGAAATTTTCCCAAGCAGGTCCAAGGATTCTCAAAGAAGACCATCACACTAGCTCTCAAAATCTTTTCCTGAACATAGACTAGCAGTTGGTACTTCTGATCCGATAGTGATAGGTGAGCATGGGGAGGTCTTACCATCTCAATGCACATGGCTCTAGCTTGAGGCTGTCTCACCAGTTTTGTTTGTTGAATAGATCAAGTGTGCTGAGGAATGCAGGCTGCAGAGATAGAGCTGATGATCACCAAAAATGCCATGTCTGGCTTTTGTCCCACCTAAGTGCCTTGCTCTTTCATCTGAGCAAGACATAAAGTCCTGCTGTTTGGATTGGCTTTGCCCTTGCTCCATGATTTCAGTTCCTTGTCTCTACTCCCCAATGTGTGGGCTCATTTCTGTCCTTTGAGCACCATTGTTTTTCTGACTTCAACAGTCATCTAACAAACCTTGGTGATAGGGACTTTGTATCATTATTTACTTTTATAATTATATATGTCTTTCCCCTCCTCAATGCTTAAAGACATCAAATTGCGGTTGAAATAACCGCTTGGGGTAAAGCAGAGCAACAGCAACAAACCACTTCACTCCTCTGGGTGGAAATGTGCAGTTGTACCAAGAGGGATAAGGAAAAAACTGCTCATATTTGGAGAAAGGATTTGGAATAAAGGAGTGAGAACAGGCAGGCTACTTAGCATCTGACGCAAGAGATATGAGAGAGTCGCCCAGTGCATTAGTTGGAAAAGTAAGGCTAGGAAGCCAAGACCGGGATAGACCTTTAGTATGGTGTCCCAAAGATATGGGCTGACTTAGACTTTCTTTTTGGATTCTGGTTCCCTGTGGGGGTGATAGCTGCACCTGGAACTTTTCCTGCCCTACCATCCTGGATGCAGGCCAGAACTTAGAAAATTGGCTTGTTGATGAACTTAATTTCAAGCCCTTCTTAGTGTGAACTCCAAGTGGAGGGCTGATATGTATTCTCAATCACAATGGTGTCATCAGAATGATGCAGAGAGAGGCCAAGTGGGTAGTTCATTGGGGCTTTCACCCACACCAATGGTGGTGAAGCACCAAGGTCAGCTGGGCAAGTGGCCCTGTTCAGAGCTCCAGGAATTGTCATGGCTAAAATGCCTGTTACATTCCACAGTGGACATCTGTTGTTCTTGCATCCCAGCAAGCATCTCTCTACCTTTACTGGAACAACACCCTTATTTTCCTTTAAGAAACTATCTCCTATTCTTAGGGCATGTGAGGACCAGGTGAAGTCACATGGTCTACGTCTGGCCAATCAGTACATCCCATGATGCTGGACTAAGTGATTCAGGGACAGGTAAAATGCCAAAATTTGATCATTGAACATTTATCCCTGGAATGTTGATGATTGGGAAGTAAAAAAGGTCCCTGATGATACTGTTTGAGGACTTAGCTCCAGTCATGCCTGAACTTTTCAACTACATACCCCAAATAATTTTCTTATTTAGTTAAGCCAGTTGGAGTTGAGTTTCTGTCCTTGTCACCGAAAGAGTGACAAGTGTTTATATTAAACGCAGGTCACCAACATAGTCTGTTTCCTCCTCCACACTGATTTTCCTTCTCTTATGTAGCACTTAGCACATGGCTGCTGTTAGTAGGTGCTTCATACCTATAAGATGCATGAAAGAGAAAATGAACAAGAACTAGAAGCTACTGATTAAATTATAATTTTCCTGGTTCCACAGACCTTCCTCTGGCTATGGTCTAGGAAGTGGAATCCAACTTCTTCTAAACCCACATTTTATTGTGGCTCCTGAGGGAGTTTTCCAGATTAAACCCAATCTCCAGTGGGCTTAAGGGAAGGTGGGTGGTCTCTGTCAGCTCTCTGTGGGAATTCCCTTTGAGTATCGGTTTCAGAACGTACAGCCAAATAGGCAATTGGATTAGGGAGGGCCAGCGATTTTTTCTGAATGCTACTGAAGACACCGGATGGAAGCAATTCATGCCAAAACATTTTTACTATCATCTTTCAGAGGCTAAGTTGACACCACAGATGATGATCCCTGAGTTGGGAGGGATGGGTGGGCTTGGCCGTGATTTTTGGATATGCAACACATTTCAAGATTTACAGTGTTGTGTTAAATTAACCTGTTGGAATGTGGCTTCCCCAGAGGACATTACCTTGAACTCTGAGTAAGAGCAGTGCAGGAGATCCCCAACTTAAGGAATTGGTGATGTTCCAAAGGTCATTTCTATGTCTTGGCATTTCTATAAGATGATGAATTCCAGAATATTCTAAGATCCAATGTTGTAAATGGTTATTAGCTTCCTAAGATAATGCATTGCTTCTCAATGAAGCCTTATCTGCTTATTCTAATCAAGAGTAACTTTTCTTTCTTCTTACATGTCACACAAACATTATAGGGGTTTTATTGATTTTCTGTTGTTGTTTTAATTGTATATTCAAGTAACTGCACTATCGGGCAACATTTTGCTATTTCCCTCATTAAACCCAACAAATTGAAGCAGAGGCAACAAGTTGCACATTGTTCTATTCCTCAAATTGTTTACAGTGTGTCTCACATAGTAGGTGCTTAATAAATGCCTGTTCAATGAATGCCGAACATTTCACCAATTATATCATATTTCCTCTGTGGAAAACATAGCTCCTGGGTTCCAACCTGTGGTTAGAAGATGAATAGCCCCTCTTCCGTCTAATCAGTTTTTTCTTGACATTTATTCTTTGAATAATTACTGTGTGTTTTCCTAAATGTCATGCACTCTTCTAGCACTTGGGGGCCAAAAAGCAAACAAGAGAGATGTGGTCCTTGCCTTTAAGGGGATTACAGTTTTGAATCACCCAACAGTAGGCAACAGGTCCTGGGATGGCTAAATTCTTCTCAGGTCTGATCAAACTGAACCCCAGAGTATAATGTGACTTGCCCAAGGCCTTATGGTGAATGAGAGGAAATTATTCTCTGACAATGTCATTATTGGCTTTCAGCCAAGCTTCTCTCCTCCCTGAAAAGTTCTCCAACATTCTTTAGAGGCTCCATTAGGCCTTAGCCAAGACTAACTCTCAAGAGTCATTTATTTTCCTATTTCCCATTTATTTGGAAATATTTACCCCTCACCTTTCTATTGAATTGATGCATTTGAATTATGATATTGGTGAAGAATATTGACTATACTATGGACTGCAAGAAGAACAAACAAATCTGTCTTGGAAGAGGTATAGCCAGAATACTCCTTAAAAGTGAAGTTGGCAAGACTTCGTCTCATGTACTTTGGACAAGTGATCAGGAGGGACCAGTGCCTGGAGGATATAATGCTTGGTAAAGTAGAGGGTCAGCAAAAAAGAGGAAAACCCTTAACGTGATGGATTGGCACAGTGGCTGCAACAATGGGCTCAAACATCGCAACAATTGTGAGGATAGCACAGGACTGGGCGGTGTTTCATTCTGTTGTACGTAGGTATCTATGAGTCAGAACCAACTCAATGGCACCTAACAATAACAATAACATTTCTCTAATCAGGAAGTCATTGTTAACCTTGCCCCCTAAGAGCCTGATAATGAGTACTCTCCAGAGGGAAAATAAAGACACAACTCAGTCAGAATCTCAGAAGCTCTGCATGGAACATGGGATGTCCCATGGGATGCTTCCTTAAAGGAGCAGCTATTAAGATTGCCTCACCTCAGTCACGCATGAACCCGGCCTGCAGGCAGCCTCAAAACTCTTCTTGACCTGGAACTATGACCACCATCCTGGCTCCATTTTCATTTTTCTGAGCCTCTGTCCTCCCCTTGCCCCCATGTTCCTCTCATCTCACCAGGCACAGGGAATAGCCAGTTGTTTCCTTAGCCTACTTAGCGACAGATCAGAAAGTCCTATGAAAATCTAGCACAGGGGGAATGGACAATGAAAAATGGAGAACAGAGGGTATTTAGCTTCTTTCTAGCTGATTTTCTTTGTCTACTCCCCAGTTCCTGCTATGCACTGGTTTAATGAAAGAGAGTGAGTACAGTATCATGGAATTGTCCACGCCCTGAAGGTATCAAGGGATGTTGCTCCCTTAGGACCTTTAGGAATTTCAGCCTGAATCTAGTTAACCCTAGAGCAGACCATTTGAATTTGGAGCTGTGTGCAAAGGACAGCACTTATAGATGAGATCAAGTCCATGATGACTCTGGGTGATCATCCTTGGGGATATACAATTATCTTAACTAGAACTGTGTTGGCTTCAAGGTCAAAAACTTAATTTTTCTCAGTGCCTTAGCCTGGGGTCCCTGGGAAGCAAGTGTGAGACAGAATTTGAGTACCAATAGTTTCTTTGGGAGTGTGATCCCAGGGAGCTGGAGAACAAGACAGGGGGAAAGAAATACAGAAGGATAGAAGGCAGTTCAGGGATGTGTTAAAGAGTTGGCCACTACTAAGGTGACTGGTGCTTGACATTCCTGGAACGTTCTAAAGAATCTTATATAGTATGTCTCAGAAGCATCTACTTAGGGTACAAAATGAGGAAGAATTAATCCATTACCTTTCATTCCTCTTTGGTCAAAAGTGGTCCTACATACATTAACCTTCCCACACTTCCAGCATACACACACTCCAGCGCAATGCAGGTTTGTCTGTTGTCCCACCCCACAGCAACAAGGCAGAATATGAGAGGTATAAAGCTCAGGGCTGAGGTGAGGCATGGCCCATTTTGGCTGACAAAGTCAGTCAAAACCTTCATGGAGTTGATTCTCACAGTAACGGTTGGAGAAAGAATAGAGGATTTTGGAATGGTGCACAAGGAGTATCCAATATACTTTGGGACAATGCAAAGGATATACCATTTTGTGTAGCCTCGCTTCTAATTTTGGTAAGAATGACATCTTACAAGTCAATGCCTGCCTTCCACTGTAGCAGCTGAAAGTACCAACACCCTTGAAGCTGAGAAGGCTGTGAAAACAAATGAGGACATCTGAGGCGACATTTTAGCAATTAGATGGAGGACCTACCCCAGACCCAGATGTAAAGCCAGAGCCACGGGAAATAAGAACCACCCAGATAACATTCTGGTGTCAGAAATTTAGCGAGGTCTCAGGTAAAACAGGAAAGAAGAATCATTTATCTCTCCTGGCTATTCTGCTCAACCATTTCACTGCCTGTTGTCTCCTGACAGGCTTCCTTTGCTAGCTGATCTTGCATGAGTCCCCTTCCCCATTTCTTACAGGGCTGTTCACTTAGGTTTAGGGCCCACACTACCTTCCCTCTATGGCTGTCAGCATTAACCCCTGATACAGAGATTCTGATCAGTCCACTTATTATGTTGAATCAAGCCATAAGTCTTTCTCCGGCTCATAGATTGGCTGTCCCTGGCTCAGGGGTCCATTCTGGTCCAATCAGTTGTGTTTGGGGTTGAGGTCAGAAAGCATATATAAAACATAGGCACATGGAGAATAGAGGTTGGGAGTAGAGATTCCCCAGAAGAGAGGGCAGAGAGACACAATGGAATATTTCAGTAAAGTATTTGTGACTGGATGTTATGGTCTAGACCAGGAGTCAAGAGACACGAGCTCAAGGTATGCTTTGGTCACGTAGACTATGTGACCCCAGAAAAATCAGGCAGCTTCTTCAGTCTTCAAATTCTTCACATATAAAAGAAGGGACATGCAGCAGAAGATCTCTAAAACTCCTCCCAGTTCTAGGAGTTGCAGGACTCATTCAGGACCAAACTCATCCTCACATAGTGGAGGCAAAGTTGTGTGGTCACAATTTTGGCCTTTCAGGTAGGTGGGTTATCAGAAGCCTAGGGTGGTGCTAGAGACATCATCTTTCCCCAGGAGAGCTCCCTGGTAGAAGTCCACCAGCAGCCCCTCATCCAATTCTCCATAACACATAAGAGCACACTCTTTCCTTCTCTGTTCCTTCTTAGGGGCATAAGCAAACTGTGGGCAGCTCTGTTATCAGTAATGCAGGAGGACTTCAGGACCCTCAGCCTAAGTACAAGTGCCCCCAGCTTTTATCTTCACTCTGAAAAAAATGTGTCCGTCTGCTACTTTTACATGCTTACTCCCATTTGGCCTTTGGTAAAAGTAGGGTCAGAGGAATGAGGCCTCTTAAAAGAGGTGGGGGCCACGGCGCTGGTGGGAAAACACACTTAGAAAGGTGAGTCAGTTCTTTCCAGGTGGGTAGTTTAAGTGACTAGCTTGATATGGTTCTTTCATACCTGTGTCAGTCGATCTCCATCCTTCCTTCTCTTTTGGGCTGATATTAGTTGAATCGAAGCAATCACTGTCACTGTTTTCAGATTGTAATTTTAAACACCTCTCAATGATTTCAAGTAGGAATGGGCCCTCTTTCCATTCATCCTGGTGCTGCTAAAGAAAGTCTTGATGAGGTCGCAGCATTCAACAATACATTTCTCACTAGGAAATTTCTCTTTTAGGAAACAGCAGCATAGAAGTGACCCCAATAAAAGCAGCACATCCCTCAATTTATAAAAACAGAAGTTGCTCCTTCTTCAGGGAAAGATATGCCCTTGGTCACTAAGTCTAGTGTCTAAGTAATATAACCTTAAACAGTAGAAGACCATTCTAGGGCCTATCCACAGGCTGTTTTCCTGTTGAGTCAGGTTATGTTTTCCTTTTCTGAACTCTCCTAAGGTTGCAGGGAGGGGGGGAACCACTTATTATGCCCCTTACAAAAACTCCCAAGGCTAGAACCACAGTGTGCTCTTGTTTCTGAGCCAGGGTTTATACTCACCCATGTAGGTGGAGAGATTCATTTGTTCCTCAGTCATCTCTGCCTTTTCTAACACTGTTCATGAAGTTTCTCAGCCACTTCAAGTCAGATAACTGAGTCAGGGTAACAATCTCTCTTCTAGAAAATCCAAACCTGTGGCGAAAGAACTCAGTTGCTTGCACCTGCTAGGTGCTAGTACTTCAGGTGGCGCAGATTCCCTCTTGTTAATAGTCCTGGAAGATCCACCTGGCCCCACAAGAGGCCTGTATGGACAACAGCCACTTCCTTCAAGGGCACGGTGTCTGCTGACTTCCTGCCTCCAGAACATTTCTGGGAAGAAGTGGTTACCAAAAGTCATGAGGGTCTCTGTGAATGGTACCACCCCTAGGTTCAGGTTGTCCTTGATTTTTCCACCGTATGTGAGAAATAAGGGGAGAGGCTGCCTGGAAATAGGTGTGATGGGCTGCCTGACTAAACAGATGGGCAGGGATTGGGGTGAGGTGACAGGAAGCAGTCAACATTGCCTCTGTTTTCACTCTACCCACAATTCTGGCTGAAGAGACAATATTGTCCCTGGCAGAGACAAGTATAAGACTTGGGAGGGTCTTGGATATCAAGTCCATCTTCTCATTATACTGATATGACCCTGAGGCCCAGAGAAGGGAAGTGACCTTCCCAGAATACGAATTCGTGGCATAGCCAGGCTTAGAGCCCAGGTCCAGCTTGGGCATGGAGTTCTGTTAGACTACGTTGCCTTCTGCATCACAAGCCCTGCTCCCAAAGAAGAACAAGGGCCTGAAGCACAAAACAGTTTCAGGAAGATTCTTTCCAGCTGTTGACTCTTTGTTGACACTGATCAGACAATGGTCTTCCCCTAACATGCACTGCTTACAGGCCTTCAGGGCCAAGATGCTAAGACCAAGTTTGAGGGCCATTTCCTCAGCTTTTTTTTTTTCTTTATACCGTTCTCCCTCTCTCCATCCATGGTCATCCTTCCCCAGGCATAGGAGTACTCCATCGTAGAAGATAAGGAGACTCAGTGGCAGAGGCATTGCAGTGATGTGGCATACTGGGCATTGCTCTGAAAAAAATTTGCCCATTTCACAATTCTGTTAAGCATAGACCATAATTTTCACCCTAATTTTCACCTTCTTCTCCCTACCTTCCCTGCCCTTGATAGTACCTATAGAGTTGCTTTGATGATACCTCATTACTTTTTGTTTTCTACCTTGTAAAATGGACCCTATCTTCAAGGTGTTGTGAAATCCTTACCCAGCCTTCTCTTTCCCAAACCAAGCCAAAAAGTATTAAAAGAGAGAATAGCATGTACAAGAGAGAACCTTTAATAAAAACATGGTAGAACTTGAGATAATCTTAGATAATGTCCTATCCAACTCCTTGTTCTATTGATGGCTTCAAACAATAGAGATTTATTCTTTCACAGATGTAGAGGGTAGAGGCCTGAAATAAAGTGTCACCATCCTCCTTCTGAAGACTCTAAGGGAAGATCCTTTCTTGCCTTCTTCTAGCTTCTGATGGTAGGTGGCAATCCTTGGCATTCCCTGGGTTGTGGCTGCATCACTCCAATTTCTGCCTCCATCATCACATGGTGTTTTTCCTGTGTTTCTGTGTCTCTTATAAGAATACCAGCGATTGAATTTAGGGCCCCTTCTCATCCTGTAATTTTTTTTTCTCATCCTGTATAACCTCATGTTAGCTTGATTACATCTGTAAAGCTCCTCTTTCCAAATAAGGTCACATTCACAAGTACCAGGGGTTAAGGCTTCAACATTTCTTTTTGAGGAACGTAATCCAACCCGGACAACCATCTAAGTTCTCATGTAATTAGCAGAAGGTAATAGTAGCTTTGAGCACAAAATGAAGTATTTTCAACATAAGAGAGACAATGTGTTTCTAGCAATGTGTTTCTGAGAAGAGGAAGTACTAACCATATAATAGAAGGTCATTGGATATTAGGTGGCTATATTCACATTTTAATAAATTCTAAAATGTCTCTCTCATTTTCTCTGACATCGTACTATATGGTCATTTTTACACCACAAACATGTTGCAGTGGATATCAGTTATAGGTCTCTAAATGACACCAAGATTGAAAGATTTCATTCTTAATGCTCTTTAGTTTGAAAACATGATATAATTATTTAAAAAAAATTTTTTTGGAGGCATGATGTGGGCCAACTAAGAGTTACCATAAGAACCTATTGTTCCTAGCAAATGAGTCAGCTGAGATGGAAACATTAATTTCCCTGATGTATCATTATCACTCTGAAAGGAAAGTATTAACCTAGGGGTTGGCACGTGTTATTACAAAGGAGGCCCTGACACCACCTGATTGGCTTAGTCAAGATTTCCCCAGTTGACATCTGAGCATCTTCCTAGCTCTTAGTCACTCACCCACCAGCATTTAGCTCTTTCTTCATTTGACCTCCTATCTGAGACGGATGTATCTAATTTGAAGCAGAAAGTCAATTTACTATTTTAGCTGAAGAAATGCAACTACCAAGACAACCAATATTTCTGTCTCTGCATAACCAGGAAACCATTTCTGTCTCAACATAACCATAGTAGTTTAAGATGTGCCCAGAGTTGTTCTAAGAATTATAGGGGATTGACAGAAACACAAGGCATGGTATCTTGCACAAAGATCTGGATGTTCAATGTAGCAGATGAAGACATTAAAATTGCAAGAGTTAAATGGTAATTATGGTACCTAACCATTTGAGGACTGTTGCAAGGAAATACAAAAGAAGGGTGACATTTCAGGGGATTTAGAAAGCTAAATGGTTCACAAAGAAAGTGAACTTTAGATTGGGTCTTTGAGAAGAGCAGACCATGGAGAATGGTGGTTGTAGGGGACAAGAAGCATGAGATGTGGAAGGTTGAGTAACTGCTCTGACATGTAAGATGGGCAGGATAAGCCTTACTGAAGAAGTCGAAAACTTGATCTTCCAGCCCTGAAGTTTCCTATAGGTATCTGAGGAGTTATGAGGGCACCCCAGGAGCCTGCATGCCTGATTACCAATCACTGTCAGATTATAACAACAGCCCTTCCCTAGGCAAACCAACACTATGATGCAAACAGAACCAACATTCTGGTCTCCTGGCCTTCCAATCTCTTCCTCTGCTTCCCAGCTCTCTTGGAACCTCACTGGAGCCTGGTGCCAGCCAACTGGGCTAGCGTGGATGAAGGGCCCTACCTAATACAAGAGGGTGGCATGGTTGGACATGAGGACACTGGGCCTGAATGCTCTCACAGACTTCTTACCAAACTATATAAGCAGCTCCAAAAAGTCCCCATGGATTCACTCAAAACGCAGTAAAATATTAAAAAAAAAAAAAAAAAAAAAGTCCCATGGGGATGGAGTGAGGAGTTAGGGGCTTGGGCACCAAGAGTTGCCACTAATCCTTCATTTGTTTCCTCTAAAACCAGGGCCAGCAGCCCAAATAAACATGGCACCCCACTGAGATGGTTCCTCAGTCAAATGGCTCTCTGCAGTTTGACTCAAAGTCGCCTGAACAGGACAGCCTTTCCCTAATAGGTTTTCCAGAGCTGATCCATCATTCTGCCCAGAGAAGTGGAGAGTGAAAAACAAATCAGGTGCCACCTGACTGTGACTTCCCTGGAGATGGGAGCAGGTGAAGGAGAGAAGGACAGAGAAGGGGTGTCAGCGATGCCGGAAGGCAGTGAGATTCCAGGTTCAGACGGGAAGGGTGAGACACTGACGTGGGGAAAAGCTGGCCATGCCTGTCTCCAGGCAGGGCCCTTTCTGGGCACTGGGCAAGACTCGTGGCTTTGGGAGCTGCCCCAGGCTGGCAGTGGTGCCAGCACTCCATTCGCCTTGTGAAATGTATTAATTAGTGAGTGGTTTTGGCCCAGAGAGGGTAGCTGTGGCTTCAGATGGATATAGCAGAAAAGCAGCCAGTCCACTGACAGATGTCTCTGACAAATCTCAGAAGCACTTAGGCCGTGGTGCGCCAGAGAAGAGCTTCCACTGGAGAGAGGGTGAGACCCTGCAAGGTGAAAATTCAGACAGCTGTACGTTTTGTACAAATCTACCATCCAGGGCAGCATAAACACAAATACAAGCCCGACTGTACCTGTGCTGTGGATAAGTAAGATTAATGGAAACAAACAAACAAAAACCCAGCAAATAGCTGCTAACCAAAAGGTTGGTTAGTCGAGGCCACAGAGAGATGCCTCAGAAGAAAGCCCGGGTGATTTACTTCCAAAAAATGAGCCACTGAAAACCCTACGAAGCACAATCCTACTCTGACACACACAAGGTTGCCGCGAGTCAGCGTCAACTCCACGGCAGCTGGCTTTCAGCTTCTACTGCTTTCTGCTCTCACTTTCTTTTCTAAAATGGCTGTGGAAACATGTGGGAGGATCTTCGAGAGCAAGTCCCTTAGCATGGCACGTCAGAGCTAGAAGAAGTCTTCGAAATCTCCTGGTCTCACTTTAACCGTCAGACAGCAAGCCGAGGTCCAGAGAGACAAATAGATTTTCCTAGGCCACGTGGCGGGTTAATGGCAGAGCGGAGGGAGAGGAAAACGAGTCTTTTCACTCTCAGTCCAGGCTTCTTCCTTCCACCTCACATGTGATGCAAGAAATATTTTTAAATCTACCTGCCCAGCAGGGCTAGTAAAAAAAGCGATCTTCTGAATAAGGAGGGTAGAATCCCAGGACCTGCTGGTCTGACTGTGTACCCAGACTTCACAGCCATGGCTGAGAGGTCAGACCACCTTCCCCACCGGCAGAGGCAGGTTCCAACTGGGCTCTCCCTGGGTCTCATTGCTGACACGCCTCAAGACACTCTGCCTTCAACTTTTCTTCCCTTAACTCAGTCCAGCTCAAGCTCATAAATCCTGCCAATGACTCTGGCAGGATCTTTATGAGTGAGAGTAAAGGTTGAAAGAAAGGTAGGGAATTAAGTTGTAAGGAGGGAAAAAGAGAAGAGAGAAAGAAAGAGAACGAAAAGGCGATTAATAGAATGTTTAATACATGCCAGGCCCAGTAGTGCTAGTTATTTCATTTAATCCTCAGAATCGCTCTGTGATTATCCATTTGCTTACAGCTGTAGTTGCATAATTTACACACGAGCACACAGCCAGAAAGCGGCAGAGAAGGAATTACATCAGGTGCGTTTGGCTCATCACATGCTCCTCACTCTAGAAAATAAAACCAGTTGCCATTCAGTTGACTCTGACTCATGGTGGCCCCATGTGTGTCAGAATAGAACTTCACTCCATAAGGTTTTCAATGGCTGAAAACAGAAACAGATTGCCAGGCCTTTTTTCCAAGGTGCTTCCCGGTGGACTCGAACCTCCAACCTTTTGGTTAGTAGACAAGTGCACTAACCATTTGCACAACTCAGGAATTCCTATAAAAACAAATAAAAACAAATCTGTTGTCCTTGAGTTGATTCTGACTCATAGCAACCCTGTAGGAGAGAGGAGAACTGCCCCATAGTGTTGCCAAGGAGCAGCTAGCTGGTGGATTCAAACTGCTGATGTTTTGTTTACCAGCCAAGCTCTTAACCACTGGGCAAATATGGTGTCTGTGTAGCATAGAGAAAAAAGGGGGCAAAGAGGAAGAATGGTTTGGGGATGGGAACAAGGTAGAGAGAGGGCTGTGGAAGAGAGGTGAGGGGTTTGGAGGGACCCTGGGTCCTGATGCTGACCTTATCTTGATATCATTCCTTCCTCTATTGCACAAGCATTTATCACAAGTCTACTATGAACCAGACTCTGTGCTAGGCGTGGGGGTACAGTAGAGATTGGGAGAGTTGAGTTCCCTACCCTGACAGACCACTTCCATGGTTGTGAGAGGAATTCACCAATCCCATAGCCTCGGTTGAAGAAATAAGAGAACGTCAAGTCAGGGTAAGTGCTCTGAAGAAAGCCAAACAGGACAATATGCCACAGAAGATCTTTTGACAGGGAATAGGGGACCCCTTAGCAAAGATGTTTGAGTGGTTGAGAAGGTCCCCTCTGAAGGGGTAGCATTTGATCTGAGACATGAATCACCAGTTACTGGACATGTGAAGAATTTTCTCGAAAATGGACAGCACTGTTTATCCTGACCTTATTGCTAGCTGTGTGACCCATTCAGGCTGATTAACTTGAGCAGTGGCACACCAATATGTTGGGGGTGGGAGCTGAGACTGGCTTTCCTCGGGCGTGGGCTGTAAAGGTCTGCATTTAAAAACAATATTCAAACCAAATTCAGTCACTTTGCATTTTATTATCAGCAGTTCTAACAACATCAGTGATAAAATACCCCTCCTTGTGGGGCAGACCTAGGCAGTCCTTGGGTGGTGCAAATGGCTAACTTTCAATTGTTACCAGAAAGGCTGGAGTTTCAAGTCCACTCACGAGCATCATGGAAGAAAGGTCTGGCCATCTACTTCTGAAAAAATCAGCCATTGAAAACCCTATGGAGCACAGTTCTACTCTGACACACATGAGGTTGCCATGAGTTGAAATCGACTCAACAGCACTGGTGGGGTGGACCAGTCCCGACCCACCACTCGGCACACCATTGCCTGACTGTGCCTCCCTTTCCTCCCTCAAAGATTGGAGAAAGTGATGCCTACCTCCAGGGACAAGCCCAGGGAGCAGGACCTGGTACTCAGGGCTGCTCTTGAACCTTTGGCAGGGCAAATCATTTTAGGAGACGCTAACCACTAGGTCCCTCTCTATTCTTGAAGGGATGATTCACTAAGGCCATTGAACCTTATGGACCCTCCGGAATCGCCCCAAAACTCTGACCAGTGCCTGGAGAAAGACAATCCACAGAACTGCCTGGTCCCTTTGGCCCATGGCCGCAGCCCACCTGCCTGTACTTCCTTCTTGGGGTAATGGTCGTGAGAAGAGTTTCCCGTTCATGAAAGGAAGTCTGTATTTTCTCTCTTTGGATGTCAGTGTAACCAGCCTGTGGTAAAGGTCAGTTGCATCAGTCTCTTAAATGGCAATTAAGCTATTGTCTGAGCAGACCAGAGGCATCTGGAACATAGGCTCTGCTCAAACCTTGGGACCTGGGAGAGGCTGGGAAAAGAAGAGCAAGAAGGGGGGCACAGGGGACAGGACGTGGTTTCAGGGAACTGAGTGGAAAACTCTGAACTGTAAAAGCAGATGCGTCAGCAGACAAGGGGGGTCATTTCACTAAAGCCTCAGTGAGGTGGGAAAAATACCAGGCTTTGCCCATTGCCTACAGTCAGGCTCTCCTCTCTCCATAGTCCTCCCTCCCCCTAGTTTTCTCTCTCCCTAAATCCTCCTCTCCTTTATTATCTTTCTCTTCCTCACTGTCTTGCTCTCTCTCCCTCAATTCCTCTCTTCCTCAGTGTCTCCCCCTCTCTCATTCTGTTTACCTCTCTTTTGTTCTGTTTCCCTTTCCTTATCTCTCTTTTCTTCCCTCTCTCTGCCTCATTTTCTCTCACATTTTCTTCCTCACATTCACTTCGTACAGCACTGACCTGAGAGTCTGACAAACTGGGTTGACATTCAGCTGTACCACTTTCTTAGCTCTGGATCATGGACAAGTTCCCCGAGATTTGGTTCTCCTCATCTAAAAATGAAGAAAATAGTAATTAGCTCAAATAGTAGTTGGGAGAAATCAAACAGTTAACATTTAAAAAACACGAAACCCGTAACAGATGCTTGACTGATGATCGTTTCCTTTGCTAATGAGGCACAGGGAAGTCTTAGCACAGTGCTCGGCACCCAGTGAACATTCAATACAGCGTCACAAGATTCTCACAATGGAGTTAGTAGTGTTGTCTCCATTTTATGGGTAGGAAAACAGAGGCTCAAAGAAGTTAAGTAACTTGGTGTCCAGAGTTAGCTATACTGCAAAGATTAAGGGCAAGATCTACACAATGTCTACAAGGAGTATGGCCAACTACAAAGTTAGAAGGAGCAATACCCAAGGCTACCCTCTCTTTTGACACCAACTGCAAGTTTAGGGAATTCCCAAAACCACCCTCAGCTTCAGCAATTCTGCAGAAGTTCTCATAGAACTCACTAAAAGCTTTTATATTCATGGTTACAGTTTATTACAAGGAAAGGATACAAATTAAAACCAGCCAAAGAGACACATGGGGCAGAGTCTGGAGGATTCCACACATCAAGTTTCTGTGGTCCTTTCCCACAGAATGAGGCTGTACTGCCCTCCCAATATCAGCGTGTGACAATATATAAGGTGTATTGCCAAGCAGGGAAGCCTACTGGAACTGGAGTGTCTAGATATTTTATTGGAACTTTATTACATAGGCATGATTGATTGATTGGTTTCCTCCATGGTTTATCTCAGTCTCCCGGTCGACTGATACCATGAGACCCAAAGCCCCCACCCTAAATCACATGGTTGGTCATTCTGGCTTGGTCAGCTTCACCCTAGGATCCCATGTGGCCAGCCCCCACTCTAAACATAGACACCTCTATCAGGTATGACACAGATTGACTCCCAGAAGTGAGGGCGAAGTCTAGACCTTTCTTTGGTGATGGCCACATTCTTTACTACACACTTGGACAAGTATTTTTGAAAATCTATATTTTTAAAGAAATAAATTGCACCTGTGGTATCACCAGCTAAGGTGACCTGTTAAGATTTCTACTTATTCTGTCTCCCAAACACTCCATGAGCCATTTTCCAAATCTTCAGTATTAAAGGCTTAAATTATGACTCCAAGTTATGATAACCTAAACCCATACTCTTCCAAACAAACAAACAAAAAAAAACCAAACCCATTGCCATCAAGTCGATTCTGACTCATAGTGACCCTATGGGACAGAGTAGAGCTGCCAAGGGGTGCCTGGTGGATGCAAACTGCTGACCTTTTGGTTGGTAGCTGTAGCTCTTAACCACTATGCCACCAGGGTTTCCATACTCTTCTAATTACTGTGTAATTCTTGAAGAAGTGGAAACTCAAGCTTCCTCACTCAGTATAAGAAAACTCAGGACCTCTAAGACTTCACATCCCATTCCCCCACCCAGTCTCTTCTTCAGGCTGAGTCATCTGACTCCTTTCATCTTTTTTAGAGACTGTCATTGAACACTCCTTTCATTGTCATAGTGGTTTCTGCTCCAGCACTTCAGGCTTCTTTGATGCTCAGGATCAAAATGCTCTTCCTTGTCCTTTGGATGAGATTCTCTCCAGCACTGTGTGTCTAAAACACAGAGAGAGCAAACAGAGATACCGCTCGGTATTCTATTTTTTAATTTTTTTCATCTTGATGAAATTTTCCAGTATTTATATTGTTGCACAACAAATGGAAGCATTAGTCACAATTTATGTAGCTAGTTTCACGTAACTGAATTCTATGGTGTTTATAACCATCACATACGCTTCTCCCAGAAATTGAAGAGATGCACCATTGGAGGTGACATGTACAGCCTCCACTCTGTTCATTTCCTTTGTAGCCAAAACCACAATTTATAATTGAGTGTTTGGGTTTTATGTGTGTCTTCGTTACCAGGCTCTAAGCTCTAGGAGGGCAGGGGTTACATCTGTTTAGTTCACCCACATTTAGTTATATTTTGTTGTTGTTAGCTGCTGGTGAGTTGACCTCAACTCATGGCTACCCTGACTCATGATGACTCCACGCACAGTAGAACAAAATGCTGCCAGATGCTGCGTCATTTCCATGACAGGTTGCAGACTGGACTGCTAGAGTTTTCACTGGCTGATTTTCAGATGTAGATTGCCAGGCCTTTCTTCCTAATCTGTCTTAATCTGGAAACCAAAATCCAAATCCGTTGCCATCAAGTCAATTTTGACTCAGCTCTGCTGAAGCCTTTGCAGCTTCATAGCAACATACGAGCCACCACTGACATACAAGTGGCGGCTGTGCCTGAGGTGCATTGGCCAGGAATAAAACCTGGGTCTCTCATGGAAGGTGAGACTTCTACCCCTGAACCACCAATAACCTCCAGTACCTTACACGCTATGACTTAAACTGCCAATTCCGGCCACATGTTAGAATTATCAGGGGAGTTAACAACAACTTATAGTTGCTTGTCCAGACGTTGAATCGATTGGTCTGGAGTGGCACCTGTGCGTTTGTCATTCTAAAAGTTCTGCTGGTGGTTCTAATGTGTTGCCCAAGTTGAGAGCCACTGATCCTAGGCATGACGACTTACTGCTCCGTAGATTTCCCCTACCTGTGTCCTCTCACCATGGCCACTTTCTGTGTCTGCAACGCTGGCTATGCCCAACTCCTCACGCACTCGCATTGCCTTGACGCTTTCCTTGGGCTCAACACGGTCCTGCTTTGCTTTCAACTACTTTTTATGGTCTGCTCCCTCCATGAAGCAGCTCCTGATGAAAGCTGCCGAACTGAGCCTCCTGTGTAACTCACAACCCAGCTCTCCTCCTTAAAATTCTTTTCTACTCTTTTCCACATACATGTGCTTCTGTTGGCAGTTCCATAAGTGTGAGTGATCTTGACCTTAAACTCTTTGAACTTTGCCAAATGCTAGCGGCAAATGCTAAGGTGGCAGACACTGCCTCCATTCCCACAGTTTGAGTTTTTGAATTTGAACATGGAACAAGAGGAGGTTCTGGTCAAACATGAACATGAGACACAAACTGAGGGGCGGGCAGGTGGGCGGAGCAAGCATTTGGCTTCCTGGCATGTATCAGATGACCAGAGCCACCGGGAATGTTGAGTGTGGAACAGAAAAGGGCTTTCATGGCCCTTTCCTGGCTTTGAGTATTTGAATAACCAACCTATGGTTATCTCTTCAGAAGGAGTCAGAAAGTGTACTGTTTACCTAATAACGATTAGCACCTGATACGTAGCTAAGACCTATTGCATGTGCACACACACACGATTGTTTAACCCAAATACCAGGCTATTTCACTGGAGGTTACCCCAAATTGAAACCACGCTTTAGGGCATCAGCAGGGGATCAGGATGAGGAGTGATTTGCTAGGGCTTTTATTTGATTACCTTACCACCATGGCCAGGGATACTGGTCAAACTCAGGTTTCCTTCCAAACTTTTCCAATTTGATCATTTTCCCCTCCCTGAGCTCTATGATTTTGTGTGGTTGTTCTGTGTCTTCCAAACAAACTGCATTTGTTTATTAACTATATGTACTTTCCCCATGAAATGCATATTAGAACCATGAGTACAGAACAATGATGCCTCCTCGAGCTTGGAATCTGGGTTGTCAGCCAGCTTCACTTAGAAGCCAATCATTTACACAGTGTTAAGTGCACGTGTTTAGAAGCGTACCTTAGCAAAAAATGAACAACTAATGCAATTCCTGGACTTCACAGGGGTCTTGGGAAAAGTTGAAGCCAAAAAAAAATGTTAAATACACAAATGTCAAGGACCCCCATGCTGTCAATAGCTTAAAGCCCCTCATTATAGCCTGTGTGAGCTTCAAGTTCGGGGACTCTGGCTTGTGACCACTGCCACTGGCAAGAGCAGGAAGTAAGGACTTGGGGAAGGTGGAGCCCTCTCAGAAGGCAAATAAGACCTGGGAGATCCTTCCTGCTCTGGGCTGCAGCTGGCTTTCCTCCTCTGCCAGAAGTCACCATAATTTGTTCTTTAGTTCTGGCAATTTTCCTCCTTCTGCTTCTGTCCCCTCAGTCTTCCCTTCTCTTCCAGAACATTCTTTCTCTCTCTTTTCTTTTTTCTGCCTGGGTCTCAGATCCTCACTCTGCCTCCCTCTCACTCAGCAGTACCCTCCTCCCCTGAAGGACCCTTGGGGATATTCCCTGGGTGAAGTCAGCCACAAGTACAAGGGGTTCAAAAGGGCCATTTCTGTATCTGTCAGGACTTAGAGACATATTTACTCATTAATTCATTTACAGACACTTTGGGGAAGAATTAAACATCAAGCACCATGCTGGACATGGACACACAAACGTGGAGCTCACTGTCTGGAGAAGAGGTAGAAAACTGGCTGCCTTCAGCCCATGAACCTCTGTGGGGAGATTTCACCTCAAATTCCAGATCTGGCTTATTTTTAAAAGTCCTAAAGATCCAGCACCTTTGGGGCCACATTCCCACTCACACGCCTGAGCATGGCTCTCCCTTTAATAAGATATGGACTCTTAGTTTGCCTCAGTTTCTACCCTCCCTACTGTCTCAGGTCTGGCCAGCTTTACTCCTGTTTGTGACTTGCCAGGCCATATGGGAGTCTGAGTTTTTCAGGCCTGCTAGATGTTTAGGTTTTAGATGACAATGGGAGCCCTGGTGACAGAGCTTAAAAGCTTGGCTGCTAACCAAAATTCAGCAGTTCAGATCCACCAGCCACTCCTTGAAAACCCTATGGGGCAATTCTACTCTGTCCTATAGGGTTGCTAGAAGTCTGAATTGACTCGAAGGCAAAAGGTAGATGATGTTGAAAGGGACATTCACCCAGAATGAGACAGTGATGGAAAATCACGAAAATTAAAGACATATCAGAAACCAGCAGGCATGTTGGTGCAACAGGAATTAAAGTTAGGCATTAAGGAACCATATCTAGAAGCCAGAAAAGCCTATGACTGAGGACCAGAGGAAAACTACTACGGCTCCTTCCCTAAGAATCTTAAGGAAGGCCAGCTGCCTGACATGATCTCAGTGAAATGTTGCCCTGAGGCTAGAATAATTTCTACCAGTTCCTTGGAGCCATAGGATTCTTATTTTATGGAAAACATAAAGTCACTCAGACTAATCTCTGAGATGCTTTTTGAGTTGATTCCTTTAAAAAGCATATTGCTAAATAACCCTGGTTCCCCTGCCTCCCACAGGGCATTGACAGTTCAATGGTGGAATTCTCACCTTCCATGCAGGAGACCCAGGTTTGATTCCCAGCCAATACACCTTATATGCAGCTACCACCTGTTTGTCAGTCTGTTGGTGGAGGCTTGAGTGTTGCTGTGATGCTGAACAGGTTTCAGCAGAGCTTCCCAGCTAAGATAGACTAGGGAGAAAGGCCTGCTTATCTACTTCTAAAAATCAGCCAGTGAAAACACCATGAATTTCAACAGCCTAATCCTATTGTTCATGGGGTCTCAGTGAGGTGAGAGTCAACCTAATGGCAGTTAACAACAACAACAACAAACAATCCCTGCCTCCCAACACATCCTTTTCCTTTGTAGTCATCAAAGAAAATACCTTGAAGGACATTTTTTTCTGTTATACAGTGTAGTCCGTGTTATACAGCGTGGGGGAAGAGAGGACTAGAGTGTAAAGATGGGGCAGGAGTGGTGACCATGACCAGGGTGCTCTCACAGGCAAATCTTGATCAGTGAGAGAGGCAGGCATCTTTGTAGAGACATCGCTCTCTTGGACAAAGAAGGTTGTGTTTCAATGCCAGTGGGCTCTGTGTTTTCATTGAAAAATAAAAAGGATTTAATTAATCTAGGAAAACAATATGGGCTAGCCTGGGTGCCGAGTCATGCAAGATAGAACTGTGATATGTTTTATGGTATGGGAAAGATGGGAAGCATCTTGGTAGAAGGAGGACAGTTAGATGGAGGAGGCATTGAGTGGGATGAAGATGTTTGAGGGTTTCATTAAAAGAAAAATAAATATACGAAAACATTGCCATCAACTCTGCATTAGCCATTCGCAGTACCCAGGGTCCCATAGTGGAGGTGATCTTCATGACTATTGGAGTAAACCAAGCGACATCCTGGGGTAGCTTCCCAGAACATGGGGTGGGGGACCAATGCCTGTGCAAAGCTTTCAGTGTTTTTCAGAAAGAGTCTGAGATTTGAAAAATTAAGGGGGGAAAAAAAAAAGAAAAAGAAAAAATGAAGGAAGCAGATAAAGAGAATGTCAGTGCGGGCTGTTAAAAACAGCCCCGTGCTGAGGCAGGACTGAAATGGGGTGTATTTGTCCTGGACCAACTGCCTCCATGTGCCTGTACCCACCTTACTGAGAAGTGTAGAACTAGGTATAGCCAGAAACTTTGTCCTATATATGCTTCTCTGGTGGTTTTTTTTTTTTTTTCTTCTTCTTCTTTTTAGCTTTAAAAATTCCCTCAGAGCGATATGGATAAACTGATCAGCAGGGTAAGCACTTGCCAAGGGCACCTCAAAATTAAGGCACCAAATATAGATAGGGAGACATTGGCTGAACCTAGAGAAAAGTGATTTAAATTTCAACATATGCTATATACTTGTCAAGGTTTATGGCTTTTCTAGGTAATAACCAGGCTGAGTGCTTCAGGACATTCACCTGAGGCTTTTGTCTCCTGGACTGGCAGGAACAAGGGACCAGGATTCACCAGCAAGAGGGGCCACCTCAACATGGCACTGCGTAGCTAGAACAGGCAAGACTTGGAGTACTTCCAAGGAGCTCTGGGAAGGTATTGTTCTTTCTTTCATATTCATAGAGGCAAAATTCCCGTAACAGAATTAACCATTTTAAAACGTACATTTCAGCGACATCTAGAACATTGACAATGTTGTACAACCACCACCTCTTTCTAACCCCAAAACATTTTTATCACCAAAAAGTGAAACTCCATGCCCATTAAGCAATTACACCCCAGCCTCTGGCAATCACTGATCCACTTTTTTTTTTTTTTTTTTAAATCACTTGGGATTTGCCAATTCTGGATATTTCATATAAATGGAATCATATGAAATGTGGCCTTTTGTGTCTGGCTCTTTCACTGAGCATAATGTTTTCAAGATTCATCCACATTGAAGGGCGTATCAGAGCTTCATTTCTCTTCATGGTTGAACAGTGTTCCATTGTATGGCTATACCAGAATTTATTCATTCAACATTGATGGGCATTTGGGTTGTTTCCACCTTTTGGCTATTGAGAACAGTGCTGCCATGAACATTTGTGTACAAGTTTTTGTTTTGTTTTGTCTTTTGTTTTTAACGTCTGTTTTCAGTTATTTTTTTTTTAGCAGTGCAATTGCTGTATCGTATGGTTATTCTGTGTTTAACGTTTTGAAGAATTGCCTAACTGTTTTCCACAAAATCAACGTACGAGGGTTGCAATTTTTCCACATTTTCACTGTCTTAGTCATCTAGTGCTGCTATAATAGGAATACCACAAGTGGATGGTTTTAACAAAGAAAAATTTATTCGTTCCCAGTCTAGTAGGCTAGAAATCCAAACTCAGGGCATCAGCTCCAGAGGAAGGCTTTCTTTCTCTGTCGGCTCTGGAGGAAGGTCCTTTGCATCAATCTTCCCCTCAACTAGGAGCACAGGAACCCCGGGGTTGAAAGGACACACTCTGCTCCCAGTGCTGCTTTCTTGGTGGTTTGAGGTCCCCATGTTTCTCTGCTTACTTCTGTATTTTACATCTCAAAAGGGATTGGCTTAATACACTATCTGATCTTATAGATCTCATCAATATAACTGCCACTAACCCATCTCATTAACATCATAGTGATAGGATTTACAACACACAGGGAAATCACATCAGCTGACAAAATGGCAGACAATCATACGATACTGGGAATCATGACTTAACCAAGTTGACAGATATTTTTGTGGCACACAATTCAATCTATGACATTCACCAACACTATTTTCCTTTTATCATTACTATTATAGCCATCATACTGGTGTGAAGTGGTACCTCACTGTGGTTTTGAGTGGTTAAGTGGTCAGCTGCTAACCAAAAGGTTGGTGGTTCAAACCAGATGTGGCAGCCTGCTTCTGTAAAGATTTACAGCCTTGAAAACCTTATGGGGACAGTTCTATCCTGTCCTGTAAGGTCACTATGAATCAGAGTTGACTGGACAGCAATGGGTTTTTGGTTTAACGACTAATAATATTGAGCATCTTCTCATGCGCTTGTTGGCTACCGGTATATCTTTGGAGAAATATCTATTCAAGTCCTTCACACATGTTTTAGTTGACTTATTAATCTTTTTGTTGTTCAGTTGTAAGAATTCTTTGTATATTTTGGATACTAGAACCTTATCATATACATGATTTGTAAATATTTTCCCCCACTCTGTAGATTGTCTTCTCACTTTCTTGATAGCGTCTTTTGGTGCGCAATAGGTACATTATTCATTTTTAAAGTATAATTATTGTACACAGAGCCCTGGTGGTGCAACGGTTAAGCACTCAACTGCTAACTGAAAGATCAGCGGTTTGAACCCACCAGTGGCTCCTTGGGAGAAAAGGCCTGGCAATCCACTCCAGTAAAGATTATAGCCTAGGAAACTCTATGGGACAGCTCTACTCTGTCCTACAGGGTCGTTAGGAGTCAGAATGGACTCAATGGCACACAACAACACCAACAACAAATTATCATACAGTCACTGAAAGTGGGCCCCAGATGTTTGAACCAGTACGAACCAATTTGAACAAATTTGCCTAAGTCACACGGCTCTTACCAGGACCAGAGCAAATGCAGCCTTTTCATCTGTGGAGAAGGCATTCTCGGAGCCTAAAACAAGGCAGCGGCTTTTCTGTCCTGAGAATGGACTGGAAACCATCCTTCCATGTTTTGGGGAAACCCTGGTGGCATAGTGGTTAAGTACTTCAGCTGCTAACCAGGAGGTCGGCAGTTTGAATCTGCCAGGCACTCCCTGGAAACTCTATGGGGCAGTTCTACTCTGTCCTATAGGGTCGCTATGAGTCGGAATTGACTTGACGGCAGTGGGTGGTAAGCGAGGAGCTGAAAAGATCCTAAGGACACTGTGCTGCTGCAGCCCCTCTTCCAGAAGGTGATGGCCAGGACTTGGCCACAGCTCTGAACTCAGAACAGAGGCACATGGGAGTGGATGTTAGGAGCTTTTGACTCATTAACTTCCTATGGACTGGTATAGGAGCCCCTGGGTGGTGCAAATGTCTAACACGCACAGCTGCTACCTGCAAAGTTGGAGGTTTGAGTCCACCCAGGGGTGCCTCAGAAGAAATGATAATCTACTTTTGAAAAATCAGCCATCGAAAACCCTGTGGAGCACAGTTTTACTCTGACGTACATGGGGTCATCATAAGTTGGAGTCAACTCATGGCAACTAGTTTGGCCTTTAGTCTGAGTATGAAGAGGGTAAAGTTAAGAGGACCCTCTCAACTCATGGAGCCAATGATCTGAGTCTTCTCACCATCACCAATCCAGCAGCCAGTGCATATGGGATTCCTAGCAGGTGTCCCGGAGTGCAAGAGTCACCCTATAGAGCTAGAAAAGAAGACTCTTGTTTTTTTCCATCATGATTTTTGATAAATGAACGCAGGAAATGTCAGAACCCTGGTGCTGTAAGCTCTGTGAGCTTAGCAGGGGACTTGCCCCTCCAAGCCTGGTTTTCATCAGTGACTCAAGGGGCCATCTTTGGGCCACAGTATTTTATAATTCTGTGTTCTGTGACCCCTGTCTTCTGTGGAAGGCTCTTCTGTCATAATTTTCATTACTATTGCCTTTGTTTGTATTAATAATAGCTTTTCATTATTACTCCTTGATCGGTCTGTCTGGAGTACACAATTATAACAAGGACAGCAGCCAAGCCATTGCAAACAGTCATTGTTGGAACAGGAATTCTATAGGGACTGGAGTGGCAGTCATTAAGTGCCCCTTCCTACCCTCCAGAGGCTGGTGACTTTTTCTCCTGGGTCTGGGCAGGAGTCTGGGAAGAGCCCAGGTTGCAGGAGGAGGGAGGCTTGACTTTGTCCCTTTGTGATAAAGAGTCACATGTCCTATTTTTTTTGCTCAGGGGAGACATCAGCTTACTTTAACTTTTTACACTTGCAAGCCCATTTGGGAAGGGGTTTTAAAAGGCAGCATAGAGAGGTGGTTATGAAGAACACAAGCTCTAGAGCCAGAATGTAGGATATCCTATTCCATCTCCTCCACTTGATGAGCTGTGCATCCTCGGAGAAGTTACTTAATTCTCTGTGTCTCAGTTTTCTTATCTGTAAAGTGGGATAATACTAGGACCTCCTTCACAGGGCTGTTGCAAGATTTGAGTGAATTAACAAGTGTTAGAACAAGGCTTGACTTACCGAAAGAACTTAAACTATATTACCTACTGTGATGATATCCTCAACCTCCTTGTTATACAAATAATAGAACTGAGGCCCAGAGAGGGAAAGAAGAACTTGACCCTGAGTACTTGTGAGTAGTGGCAGAGTTGTATAAACCTTAGTTCTCCTGACTTAGTGCTGGTCTTAAAGGTCATGCTACCTCCCTGGGCTTCCAACCACACACTCCAAATAATCTTTCTAAGCATATCTTCCTTTCTTCCAGCACTAACCTACTGCCAGCAGGGAGGGCCTTCCCAGTGCTTGCCGCACACACCCAACATTCCTGCCTCCCTGTCTCTACCCTTCCTGCTTTTCTCACCTTCAGGGAACACATCCAAGCTTGTCTTCTCTGTGAACACTTCCCGACCTCTCCAACACACCAAAGAAAACCAAACCAGTTGCCTTTGAGCTGATTCTAAATCATGGTGACCCCATGTGTTGCCGAGTAGAACTGCTCCGTAGAATTTTCAAGGCTGTGTTCCAACACACCCATACCCGTCACTGTCGAGTTGATTCTGCTTCATAGCAACCCTATAGGTCACAGATGAACTGCCCCATAGGGTTTCCAAAACTATAACCCTTACGGAAGCAGACTGCCACATCTTTCTCCTGCAGGTTCGAGCTGCTAACTTTTCAGTTAGCGGCCAAACACTTAACCACTGTGCCACCAGGGGCCCTTCTCCAACACACCAAAACTAAAAATCAAATCCATTTCCATTGAGTCAATTCTGATTCATAGCAACCCTATAGGACAGAGTAGAACGGTCCCACAGTGTTTCCAAGGTACAGCTAGTGAATTGCAACTGCTGACCTCTTGGTTAGCAGCTCAGCTCTTAACCAGTGCCCCACCAGGGCTCCTCCCAGCATACAGCCCCATCTAAATCATTTTGTTTCCTTGTAGTCTGCTTCTCTTTTAGAAATGATCACATAAGCCTTTTGGAGTGGGTCATCTTTACATGGTAAATGCTACCTAGTCTCTGCTATCAAGGGCTTTGTTGGGGACAGTTTTATTTAGGACTTAATACATAGTGACCCACTCTTGTTGGCCAGCCTCCCTCCTTGACTTCAGAAGGACTCACTAGCCTGCCCTAACTCTCTCCTTTCTCTACTGCAATATGAATGGGGTGGTGCTAGGGCCCATTGTCCTGCCCTCTTTCTCACATTCAGTGCTCCAGAGCTCATTGCCTTGGGCGTATTCAGCCTGAGAGACCAGAGCCCCCCAAACTTCAGCTCGTTCCCTGATGAAAATCCAGCCAGGTTGCCCACCTGAAGAAGAGCACAGTGGGAACTCAGCTCCAATTCAGAGCAAACCAGGGATCTCTGTGATTCTAAGACAACACGGTTCTTTTAAGCCCTTGTAAGAGAAATCATTTAAGATAGGGCTGAAATTAAAATAAACCAAAAAAAACCAAACCCAGTGCCGTCGAGTCGATTCCGACTCATAGCGACCCTATAGGACAGAGTAGAACTGCCCCATAGAGTTTCCAAGGAGTGTCTGGCAGATTTGAACTGCCGACCCTTTGGTTAGCAGCCATAGCACTTAACCACTACACCACCAGGGTTTTAAAGTTAAAATAATTGACTTTTTTTGAGAAACTGTGTTAGGGAGCAAAGAATTTTCATTTTAACTGCTGTTTTTCAACTGCACATCACATTTTTTAAACTCTTATTATAATTATGTTTATATCGTAGCCATTCTCATGAGGGGTTCCTGCATTGAGTTTGTTTTTCACTCATAAATTCTGAGCACAAATTTTAATTATGTAAGGAATGATAGTAGCTAGGTAAGGCAGTTTGTATGTATGAATATATTTATTTACTTCAGCGTATCAGAATGTGATAACTTTCTTTAAAGCAGTGAATTGGTTAGTAGACCTAGTAGCAGAATCTGGGAGTCCTCTGATGGCCAGGTACATGTTCTGCTCCCCAGTATCTCTGGCAGCTCAATGGCCTTAAAAAACAAAACAAAACAGTTGTTCCAACTCATGGTGACCCCACATATGTCGGAGTAGAACTGTACTCCACCGAGTTTTCAGTGACTGGTTTTTTGGAAGTAGATCACCAGACTTTTCTTCTAAAGCACCTCTGGGTGGACTGGAACCTCCAAACTTTGGGTTCGCAGCTGAGCAGCTGAGTTGATTTCAACTCAGAGCAACTCTATAGGACAGAGTAGAACTGTCCCATAGGGTTTCCAAGGATCCGCTGGTGGATTCAAACTGCCAACTTTGTGGTTAGCAGTCAAACACTTAACCACTGTGCCACCAGGGCTCTTCACTGACCTTAGTGAGTCCATAATCACTTTAGGACTTTGTTCCCTCAACAGTAAATATGACTGATGACACCTGCCCTTCCAATTTCCTAAAGCAACTGTAAAGATCAAATGAAATAGGCTATAAAGCATTAGACAGAGTGTAAATCACAGTGTAATTGTGAATTTAAATCGATCTGTCTACAACATCGTGACTTTGTCTTGCCAGACCACTCTGCAGACGTAATCTGACACTGATTCTATTACCCTGTTTCTCTTCAACCTTTGGACCTGCTCACGTGCATCGCTTCCTTTTGTTCTCTCTCTGGAGCCCTGGTGGCTCAGTGGTTAAGAGCTCAGTGAAACTGACCCCATGGCAATGAGTTTGGTTTGGTGTTCTCTCTCTCCCATTGGCTGACACAGGTTCACGATCTGACACCGCTAGGTGAAATTATTTCTTTCTCCCCACATTCTTGTCCGTGCGTTTGCAAGTGCTTTCATTCAATTTGGGGCTCTGAGCCTCATCATTTGCCTTCCCATTCCATGCCCTCGCCCATCGTTCAGAAAGGCTTTGTCTGTGAACCTGGACCCTGCCACCCTCCCCAACTTTGTCATTTATGGGCTGGATGTTCCACTGCCTCTTTTCCTGGATAGGCTCTTGTTATCGCAGCTGCCTGGGATATTTGCGTTACTTCCCTGTCACGGTACTGGCTCCACCTGCCTCCTTTCCTCTTCCATGCTGAGGAGAGTCTACATTTTATCCTGTTGGTGACAGGTCCCAGCCAAGGCCCATCAGGCTGAGGCTACAGGTCCCACTCTGAAGCAGGGGTCCTGCCTCTTCCTCCCTGGGGCTCGCCCTGGGCAGCCACTGAGAAGTAAAGGGGCCGATCTGCGGTTTTCCCTCCATCTTCTTTCCAGATAAATCCGTTAGTCGGTTGGGAAAGGAAATATCAAAACACAGCACTAGGCTGCACATTCCTCTGTAGAGAGCCAAGAGAGTTGGTGTCAGAAGGGGCTTTGTGGAGCACCTAGTTCTGCTCCCTCATTTCACAGTGAGGAGGCAGAGATGAGAGGTGAGATGACCAGCCTGAAGTCACCATGCTTTTGATTGATCCTTCCCAGGTCTGTGCTACAGACTGGATATTGAAGATAATTAGGCTATGGTTCCCGTTCTGAGCTTCTCACTGTCATGAGGGTAGTAGGGGATGGGGAGGAAACAATGGACATGCATTGCTACCAGCTGTTTAGGCTATGGTTAAGCACCCTTCTCCTGTTCTTTTCTTTTAACTAACTCCTCTCCCCCTTCCGCCAAAGGAACCCATCATCTCCCTAGGGTCTATCTCCCAAGGAATCCATGGGTAAATCTCTAAGTTTTATCAGGGGGATGTTTCAGTCAGGTCCTTCTTAACCCACGCTACTTCTTTCCCCTTTCTATGCCTCCCTTTAAGGTTTGTGAGGGTCTTTGATAGGGAGAGAATAACTGGAAAAGATATCTGATTCCCTGCTCTTCTCAAGGACTGGAGACACTGTCACCAATCAGAACAGCTACAGGCAGCACTCAGCACTTCCGGTCAGCTGAAGACTTCCAGAAATGAAAAGGGACTTCTTTCAAAAGTGACTTGACCTCATTGGTTTATAATGTCTACTCTGTTGTTATGAATTGCTTGGATGATCCAAGGGGTACCATTAGCTACCGGGGAAGCCCCATCCTATTCTGCTTTTCATTTCATGAGCCCTCATTCCCCAGGAGGGTGTGCCACACAAGAGATGAGGAGAAGCTGGGGCAGAAATGTTGCTTTGTTATCTAGCGCTGCTATAACAGAAATACCGCAAGTGGAAGGCTTTAACAAACAGGAACTCATTCTGTTTCAGTCTAGGAGGCTCAAAGTCCTAATTTGGGGTGCCAGCTCCAGGGGAAAGCTTTCTCTCTATGTTGGCTCTAGGGAAAAATCCTTGTCATTAATCTTCTCCTGGTCTAGGAGCTTCTCAGTGCAGGAACCTGGGTCCAAGGATATGCTTTGCTGCAAGCCCTGTTTTCTTGGTGGCATAAGGTCCCCCTGTCTCTCTATTCCCTTCTCTTTCATAGCTCAAAAGAGATTGACTTAAGACACAACCTGATCTCATAGATTGAGTCCTGCTTCATTAAGATAACTGCCGCTAATTCCACCTCATTAACATCATAGAGGTAGGATTTACAACACATAGGAAAATCACACCAGATGACAAAATGGTGGACAATCATACAATACTGGGAATCATGGACTAGCCAAGTTGACACACATTTTTGGGGGGGACACAATTCAATCCATAACAGATGTCTATTGAGGGTTGAGAAATTAGTAGGAAAACACACAACGATCAATGTGTTTGAATCATCTGGCAAATATCTTTTGAGGATCATGTATCAGTTACCTATTAGTGCATAACAAACCACCTCAAAACTTATTGGCTTAAAACAATAACTACTTTATTGATCATGATTCTGTGGGTATTTGTGTAGGGCTCAACAGAATGGTTTGTTTTTGCTCCACCTGGGGCTGGAGGAGCCAAAACAGCATCAATTACATGTCTAAAGCCTTGGTGCTGCTGTTAGCTAGGGCACCTCAGTTCTCCACATGGACTCTTTATCCAGCAAGATAGTCTGGGCTTCTGTCTTAGGCTAGGTTCTCTAGAGAAGCAAAACCAGTGAAGTATATATATATAGAGAGAGAGATTTAACTGAAGCAAATGTCTCACGTGGTTGTAGAGGGTAGTAAGTCCCAAGTCTGTGTGTCAGTCTTTAGGCTGGAGGCTTCTCCTGATTCACACAGATATAGGGGCTGACAAACCCAAGATTGGGAGGTAAGACAGCAGGTTGCTGGCTCACAGGCTGCAAAGGCTGACAAATCAAATATTGGCAGCCAGTATGACAGGCAGCTGGCTCAAGTTCCAAGAACTGGAGGTCAGATGATGACAAGCGGGATGCAGGATACAGAGTAAGCAAGCAAGCTTTGCTAGAATGTCCATGTATATACTGGAGGTAGGCCACACCCCAGAAGAAACTCCTGTTACAACTGATTGGCAGATTATATCATATCACATCATGGAGGATGATTACATCATTACATACTTGCCAAACCACTGAGAATCATGGTTCAGCCAAGTTGACACACAACCTTAACCTTAAGCTTCTTTACCTGGTGACTAAGTTTAGGGGGAAAAAAAAGCCTCAGTGTGAAAATATTTGCCATGTCATTGCTTGTATCATCTTTTCTGATGTCTCTTGGCCAAAGCAAGTGATACAGCCAAGCCTAGAGTCGGTATGAGAGGGACTGAACAAAGGTGTGAATACTAGGTGGCAAGATTCATTGAGGAACATATGCTTAGCCTAGGATACACGGATGATTAACAAATAATACCTTGTGGCAGAGACTCTAAGTGAGCTCTGTAGATGATGTACCCTCCACCCCAGCTGGCAAGCCTCCCTGAATCTTATCCCATCCACCAATACCTTCCTTCCACCCTACCTGCCCACACTTAAGGTAACTTATCTCTTCTCAGGACTAGAGATTACTTGGTTCTGAAGACATGTTGGCAAGCATGAGTAAAGATGAACTCTGGACCTTTAGGGGGGATTTAGTAAGCATTTTCTTCTCAAAATAAAACCACTTCTAGACTTTTTATTGGCAGGTATCGTCTTTCCAGAAGTTGGGGGTGAGGTAGAGCAGTATGAGCACCTGCCTGGATCCTGGCTTCAAGGGGTATCTCAGGGAAATAATATTGAAGCCCTCTGGTCAAATGGAATGGGTAATTAACCTTGGTTTGGCATCACAGAATGAATCAGAGTGTAGATCTTAGAGTCAGTCTTTCTAAGACATGTACTAAGCTACAGTTTCCTTGTATGGATAATGAGAACAGTTCCGATCAGGACTCTTGAGGATCAAATGCTAATGGGTGCCAAATGCTTATCACGGTGCCTGGTATCAAGAAAAGGCCCACGAGTGTAACTGTTTTTGTTGGCACTAACACATATTCACCCCATATCTCCACCACTCCCCCTAAAAAAATGAAACCCATAAATAGGCATATCCCTAATCACTAAATCCTTCAGTACATAAGACTGGAAAAAAAGGGAAGAAAAAAGTGAGAAAGGGGGAGAAAGGAGATGTTAGAGAGACTAAAATCATGGAAGAGAAGATAAAAAGGAGATTAAAAAAAGGAGGAGAAGCGGGGACATGGAGAAAGACGGAGACAAAAAGAGACAGCAAGGCTGAGTGCACACATACTTTCTGACCAGAGATCATTTTCTGAGAAGGAGTCACATCTCTGGGGTTACCCAAAGCTCACTTGGCTCCTGGCAAAACTAAAGTATTTGCCAGTGGGAGATGCCGAGGGGTGTATATCGGAGAGCAAATGGATTTTGCCACCCAAGGTGTCTGTACCAACTTGGACAGGATCACATGGAAAAAAGGAAACAGAGTTGGGGCAGGGGGAGGGAGAAATTTCTGAGTGAGGTTGAGTGGTTGGCTAGGAATTCAGCCATGAGACCTGGCCTAATAGCAAGTCTGCAAATAACACATAGAGTTTCCTCTGCATTTCCAGTTCATCCTGAAGGAAAAACAGACCAGCAGGGTGACATGCATTTTTCCCGTCTAAGTCTCTTTCAGTTAACACTTCACCTTTGTGGCTGTGTGGCCCCTTTCTTCCACTCGGACCTCAGGACTGGTTGCCGATACTAGTGGAAGGGGAACTTCCAGCCAAGGATAAGCAGGAGCAGAGTGGTCTGAGGTTAACATCATTGGTCCGAGCTCCATTCATTGCCATGGAGGAGATTGGGGTTGCAGACTTCCATTTGTGTGTAGATGGAAGAATTAGGTAATGACATGACTCAAAGATGAGATATGGAGTGTGAAGGCCCCCTTTTTAAGGAATGAAATCAAAGATATTGGGACCATAAAAAGTTCTCACCATGGCAGTAGAAGTCACGAGAAATCTCTCTGAACATCAGCAGCTCCAGACCTTCCAACCTGGCTGGTGTCACTGGCCATAGTGCAGGCTCAATCATCTGAGGAGCCCACTAAATTGTTTGGGAAGATGTATTTCTTTTTTTTTTTCATGCATTAGCATCTTTTAGTCCAACAAGGTTTAGAATTAAGGATAGAAAATTTAGATAACCAAATTTGTATTATATTTAGAAATCTGTGACTTTTTTTGTATTTTATATTCTTCTGTTTAAGAGAATTTGGTCTATTAGAGTTATGGATCAGCCTGATAATTCCAATATACAATGAGTAATTGAATTATTCAACTTAGGTTGAAATCTTAACCCACATAGCATTAGCATAATTAAGAAAACCTTTTTAAAGGTTAGATTATTAGATTTATAGGAATAGTTTAAGTAATTAAGAAAACCTGTCAAAGTTCTTTTGAATTAAATCAAATATATCAATGCAGTTCAGAATGTATCCTTAAATAAATTTGTAATTGTGACAAAACATTATTCAAAAGTCTCTAAAAAAAATGGTAGTTAAACTTGCTAAATCCATAATTAGAATTACAAGATTTACAGGTTGAAAGTAATAGATTAAAAGAGAACTGCTGTTTTTGTTGTTAGGTGCCATCGAATCGGTTGCCACTCATAGCGACTCTATGTACAACAGAACAAAACACTGCCCAGTCCTGCACCATCCTCACATTCCTTATGCTTGAGCCCGTTGTTGAAGCCACTGCGTCAGTCCATTTCCTTGAGGGTCTTCCTCTTTTTTGCTGACCCTCTACTTTACTAAGCATGATGTCCTTCTCCAGTGCCTGGCCCCTCCTGATAACATGTCCAAAGTATGTGAGATGTAGTCTTGCAATCCTTGCTTCTAAGGAGCATTCTGGCTGTACTTCCTCCAAGACAGATTTGTTTGTTCTTCTGGCAGTCCATAGTATATTCAATATTCTTTGCCAACACATAACTCAAAGGCATCAATTCTTTTTCAGTCTTCCTTATTCATAGTCCAACTTTCACATACATATGAGGCAATGAAAATACCATGGCTTGGATCTGGTGCACCTTAATTCTCAGAGTGACACCTTTGCTTTTCAACACTTTACCCAAAAAACCCCAGTGCCAACACTTTAAAGAGGTCTTTTGCAGCAGATTTGCCCAGTGCAATACCTTGTATGATATCTTGACTGTTGCTTCAATGGGTGCTGACTGTGGATCCTAGTAAAATGATATCCTTGACAATTTACTGGTCCAGTTAAAAAAGAGATCTAGTTTTTTAAAATTTAGAACATTAATTAATTGAATATTTATATAAAATTAATTTTAAAATTGAACTCTGAATATTTTCCGCTCACAAAATTCATTTGGAAAATATAAAAAACATCACACCGAAAATTACTTTGATCATGATGATGGCTAATGTAATAGTTTTCTATTGCTTGTAACAGGTTACTACAAATTGAACAGCCTAAACAATACCTATTTATTATCCATAGTTTTCATGGGTCAGTAGTTGAGGCACAGCTTAGCTGGGCCCTTTGCTCAGGGTTTCAGAAGGTTGCAATTAAGATTTCAGCCTGGGTTGAAGTCTCATCTAAGGCTCAGGATCCTCTTCCAAATTCACATTGTCGTTGGCAGAATTCATTCCCTTGCAAATGTAGAACCCATGGTGGCTTGCTTCTTCAAGGCCAGTGGGAGAAAGCATTGCTGAGTTCTAGACTCTTTGAAAGGATTCATCTAACCAGGCCAGGCCCATGCTGGATACTCTGCCTTTTGATTAACTTAAAATCAACTGATTAAGGACCTTAATTACACCTGTGAAAATTCCTTCACCTTTGCCTTGTAACATAAACAAATCACAGGAGTGTCATCCAGCATATTCACAGGACCCCTCACACTCAAGCAGAGGGGATTATACAGGATGTATATAGCAGGGGGGGCGGGGAGGGAGCCTTGGTGGCGTAGTGGTTAAGTGCTATGGCTGTTAACCAAAGGGTCGGCAGTTCAAATCCACCAGGCACTCCTTGGAAACTCTATGGGGCAGTTCTACTCTGTCCTATAGGGTCACTATTAGTTGGAATCGACTTGGTGGCACTGGGTTTGGTTTTTTGGTTTTATATACCAGGGGGTAGGAATGTTGGGGGTCATCTTAGAATTCTGCCTATCACAGTTAACAGCAGTATCTTCTTTCTTTGGTGTAGACCCTAGATGGCATTACTTCTACCACTCTCTAGCTGTGCTGTAGCCAACTCAATATGTCCAAGTAGAATTCATCTCTCCCTCATCCTTAGCATAGTTACCCGCCCCCATATCTCATCACTCAGAGTATGATTGATGCAACCTCCTCAGCATTCCCTGACTACATCCTTTTCTCTGCAGTAACACTGCTTCCACCTTGGTACTTTCAGGGCCTTATCTCTCAATGGCATGTTCCAGCTGCCACCTACCTTGTTGCCCTGCCTCAGTATTACCCCCAATTCCTTCTCCATACTGCAGCTGGATGAGTCTTCCTCAAGAGCAAATCTGAGGATGTCATTTCTCTATTTAAAATTCATGGCCCAATGAATATAATTCAGACTTCTTACATTCATGTTCTTCTCAATCTAGCCTCTAGGTTATCTCTAACTTTCTTCCTTTCAAAATCTCTTGCATTCCCTACTCCCCATTTGTTTGTCAGGTTCCAATCATTCAAAACTTCTGTAACTCTCCAAACAGGCCAGACAGTTTCTCACTTCAGTACTTGGTTTAATGACTCTCTCCGCCTGGTATTTCTGTCCCACAGTGTCCATCTGGTTAACCTACAAAGACTTGGCATAAGTTTCCACTTCTCTCTGAGGCCTCCTTTAACCTTCACTGGTAGACTTAACCACCTCTATTTTTTGCCCGTGGTCCCTCATAGGTTGTGTAGTTATTATAATCCTGTAACTACTGCACAAAAGTAAATCCGTCTTTCCATCTTTCTGTCTTTCCACCCTTCTCTAGACAGCAAGACCCTTGGAGGCAGAAAGGATTTCTTATTTATTGTGGTAACCACAGTGCTTGCCATAGTGTTGAGGCCATAATAGGTATTTCATGCTTTTTAATGAAAGATAAGAGCAAGAAATGAATAAATGCTTCAATTGTCAGAGTTTCAGCTTTCTTAATGAAGTAGATATTATCTGTTATCCATGGCTAACATAATTACTAACTAGCTTTTTTAAAAAAATATTTTATTGTGTTTTTGGTGAAAGTTTACAAAGCAAATTAGGTTCCCTGGTGGAGCAGTGTTTGAGAGCTACCGTGTGCTACAGCTGCTAACCAAAAGGTCAGTAGTTTGAATCCACAAGCTGCTCCTTGGAAACTCTGTGGAGCAATTCTACTCTGTCCTATAGGGTCACTATGAGTCGGAATTGACTTGACAGCAACTTTTTTTTTTTTTAATACATATTGTGACATTGGGTACGTATTTCACAATATATCAGAACTCTGATTATTTCCAGTCGCAGAGCAGAAATAGCAGTTCCTACCCTTGGCCAAGAAAGAGCACAAGGTCAATGTGTCTAGGAGGAGAGGCCTTGATAAACAGCTGTCCCTACAACATTACTAAGATCAGTCATCTGTCATCTCCAGTACTGCTCAATAGTTCACTGAAGATAGTGTAGGAGGGGGACGTTCCCCAGCCTGACAGATATCTCAGCCCTTTTCATCTACATGAGATGGCAGCAAGGCTAAAAAGAAATAGGCTTTGAAGGTGAGCTGGGATGATACAATCTGCTGAGCCTGACCCCACATCATGGTTGATAATGTCAGCTTTCACACCTCAGGTGGAACCTACAGCTCCAAACAAGCCTGGTCACAGAAGGACTGGAAGAACCAAGTTTCCGTGATTTAGTGGTAATGGTAAAGTAAGTCCTTTCATATGGAGGCTTATCTGAGTGAACTCAATGGAGTTGGATCTAGAAGGTGGGTGTCTAGGAAAATATTAATCATTTGCTGGGAGTGTTGAAGGTCTTATGGCATTTTGCTGCACAAGTTGCCTTCGGTCCCTCTGAATTCTTACATGTGGGCAACATCTCCTTTTTGTAACCCAAAACCTGTTGCCGTCAAATTGATTCTAACTCAAAAAGACCCCATAGGACAGAGTAGATTTGTCCCGTACAGTTCCTAAGGCTGCAAATCTTTACAGAGGCAGACTGCCACATCTTTCTCCCACACAGCAACTGGAGGGTTCGAACTTCTGACCTTCCGGTTAGCAGCCGAGTGCTTTACCACTGGGCCACCAGGGCTCCTTCCTTTTTGTAAAGGTCAGGTTTGTTTTCAAACTCTGTAACACATCAGAATCATCCAGGGATCTATTAAAAATTCCAATGACAAGGTTGCATCCAAGATAAACTAGAATCTTTGGGGTTGAAACTCAGCTTCGGTGACGTTTAAAGCTCCCCAGGTGATTCCAATGTGCCACCTACTTGTGAGCACTGACTCCAGGCCTCCAACTTTGAAGTTTCCGACGTTCCTCCCTTCTTGCACTGTTCCCCCACAGCTAAGTCTCCACTCTCTAAGACTCCATTTTTTTTTTAATAGGTTTAATTTGGTATATATATATATATATATATATATAGTGCTTAAGTGAAAGTTTACAAATCAATTCGGTCCTTCATACAAAAATTTATATACACTTTGCTATGTACTCCTAGTTGCTCTCCCTCCAATAAGACAGCATACTCTCTCTCTCACCTTGTATTCCCTGTGTCCATTCAGCCAGCTTTTGCCCCCTCTGCCCTCTCATCTCCCCTCCAGACAGGAGCTGCCCACACAGTCACATGTGTCGACTTGAGCCAAGAAGCTCACTCCTTACCGGTATCATTTTCTATCTTATAGTTTAAGACTCCTTTTGAGTCATTCACTACGGTCAGTCTTCCCATCCAACTTAGAGTCTAGGCCTGAGTTTATGCTCCTTCTATTCCTTCAGAATTTCAGAGCCAGAAGGGAACCCAGGGTCCATCTGACTCTGTGTTCATTGTGTGAATGGAACAATTGAGGCCCAGGAGTAGAAGGTCAGGTACTTAGGTGAGGTGGGGTAGGGACCTGGGTCATTTCTTGCTCTAACTGATTTATAGACCCTAAAAACCCACCGAATGGTTCCTGACACCCTCTGGGGAAAATCAACAATCAATTTGATTCACTTTCTGGAAGGGCAAGCTGCGGTCAGATCATGGAAGGCCTTGAGATCCATATTCAGGAATTAAGATGGTAGGTAATAGGGAGCCACTGAATATTTCAGAGCAGCAGAGTATCATGACTAGGGCTGAACTTTAAGATTATTGCTCTGACAGTGGTAGTTAGGATGGAGGATCAAAGAGAGGCTGTTGACAGTGAAACAGAAATCCAAGGCAGAATTATAGACCAGCAACTCTGAAGGAGGTGAGAAGCAGAGGGAAGGATATATGTGACCAATACTGGGAAGATAACCAATAAATGTGTCTTTGTCCTCTTTTTTTCCATCTCAAAAACAGACCCATCACCAAGAGCTGAGTTTTCAAGGCTTAGTATCTGAAAGAGTAGTGTTGACCAAAACTGTTGTCCTCAACAGAAGTGTAGAGCACAGGATGCAGACCTAATGAGGAGGGAAAAGATAATGAGCTTGGATACAAACATATGAGCCTTAGACTCTCACATTGGGTGTCTCATTGAACACATGGTCCAGCTTTTCATCCCAGAAAAGGTTGGTTTGTAGTGAAGTTCGTAGCTGTTGGCCCATGGACTGACAGAGTAGAGCAGGAAGCAATGGGCCATGTGATCTTTGGACTTTGCCAGGAATCCCTAGCTTAACCTTGAAACCCTGTTTGAGGGTATGGATGACTCTAAAGATCTGTGAGAAGGAGTTGACCAAACCATTCAGGCTGCTCCCTTGGTGGCTTCTTCCTCAGCTTGGCTTGGCAGCCTGACTCTTTCCACTGTGATGGAATGGGAAAGAAAAGAGAGGAGAATACTACTCAGCCAGTAAGGAAAATGAAATCTTGACATACGCTATAGTATGGATGGAGCTTGAAGACATTACGCTGAGTGAAATAAGTCAATCAGAAAAGGACAAATATTATGTGATCTCCCTTATATTAAAAGACAAGAACAGGCAAATATATACAGATCAAAGTTTATTAGTGGTTACAGGGGAGGGAGATGGGGAAAGCAGGGTAGTTATTGTTTACGCAGTACTGTTTCGGTTTATGGTGATGGAAAAATCACATTGATTAAGGGTAGGGTTGCACAGACAATTACTGTAAGGGCTGGCTGGGTCTCATTAGGGTGCAGCATCCTGGCTTGGCTTGGTGGGTGGGACCTGCATCAAAGCAGAGGCCCTGGTGCCACGAGGAGTCATTCTTCCCCATGTAACATGGGACGGGGAGCTCAGGGAAGGCTGCGTGGGCTGATCAGGAGGTAAAAAAGAAACACTCTTTGAAGTTGCTTTCCTGGTTCATGGATCTCCAAGAGGAACACTTTTTACTCATTAGCCTGTCTAGACATATGTGCTTATCATCTGGGCTGGCCACTTCCTCCTCTAATTTTCCTTGCTCTGTCACTCCTACTGAGGATGGGGAACAAGGCTGGAAACTGACCCCAGCAAGTATGCACGTTTAGCACCGAGACTGTTGCACGGATCTCTGATTTGAGGCTGAGGGGTCCAACACCACATTTCTGAAGATGTCTGACTCTAGGCAGAGGGAGCAGTCAAGCTGAAGGCAAGTGGGGAATTCAGGAAGATGTGTGGTGCTGCTCTGAGGACTCTCTGACATGTAAAATGTTATCTGCACGTGCTGTAAATAGGACTCTGAATGTGCTGTGATGCAGAGCAGTGGGCAGCCCAGGGCAAGTGTCACCTGCAAAGGGAATTAACTGTGGAGGGGGCTTGGTCTTCAGATTTCCAGGGGCCTCCTGGACAATAGATCCCTCACCACATGAACCCATTCAATGCTGACGTGGAGACTAAGCCTCTCCTTTTCGTTTGTCCACGGGATGTCATGGAGCACAGAACAACCATGGCCTTGGAGGACAGGCCCAGAGTCATTGTCTTAGAGACAGGACGGTGAAATGCATAGGATTACCTGACCTCTCCATCTCGCAGGCGTTAATAATTTGGAGGTGAAAATGATTTGAGCTCTTCAAGGAGTGATGCCATACACAAATGGTTACTGACCCATCTCCATTTCCAACAATTTGGATTCGGAAAAGAACTGAAATTGCCATAGCAACAGCAGTGCAGATGCAGGTTGGACTTCTGGACAAGCCCATGCCAAGAACTATCTGATGAAAGAGTAGTAAGTACTCACTAAAACACCCACTTATATGACAGGCATTTTGGGGTTAAAATAATCACTAAACCTACCCTTAATTTTAATTTGAGTATTGAAGAAAAGATCATCTTGCCTTGCACATAGTTGGAATTCAGTAATTGTTGGATTAAAGAATATAACTGAATTACGATTCAGCTGAGGGAAGGTCTGCATAGAGAATTAAAGAGAATAATTGAATTATGATTCAATTTTCTGTAATGGTCTAAGAACCCTCAGTGCCTCTGCAAAGCAGACTCAGGCTGCATTTTCTCAGGAGCCTGGGAAGGAATGACATGGCTTTGAGGAAAGGTCTGCACGGAAAAAGGGAAATGTCTAGATGCTTTTGAGGCCCCTAAGTTCCTTCCAATCCTGGAATTCAACGGCAAGTCAGAATAGTATACTCAAGTCTGGATTCATGCCACATGGTTGAGGCATAAGGGGAGAAGAAACAGCATCTGGAATTCCTAATTGCTTGCCTCCTTAAGAGAGTAAGCTTAGCCAGCAGCATGGAGCTCTGGATGACGAATTAGAAGGACTTTTCATTCACTTCACTCACTTATTCATACATGCATCTATTCGCTTATTCACCAAATAATTATGAAGCACATACAATATACTAGGTTCTGGACTTGGCACTGAGGATAGACCAGTAAAGAAGATAAACACAGTCTCTTGTCCTCAAGAAGCATCTAGTCAAGGGAGGAAGTCAACATTCTAAACAGGTGTTTAAAATGTGACGAATGTAATGACGGGGAAGTGCAAGCTGCAGCAGATCGACTTTCTCATATAGCGATATTTTTTTAGCCATAAATACGATTCAAACAAAAATTAAATATTGTCACGTTCATATTGTTACTGTGACCTTACAAATGATATTTTCACAAGTGTACCAGGATTTATACACATAAATGAGTATTTTTCCAACCAAGACTCACTCTGGAAGCCCATGTTTGTATTTCAGTGATATTTCTCTGGTTACTGGTATTTATTTATTGCTCATTTGCCTTAGACAAAACCAAAAACACATTGCCATCCAGGCAATTCCGACTCATAGTGACCCTATAGGACAGGGTAGAACTGCCCCATAGGGTTTCCAAAAAGAGACTGGTGGATTTGAGCTGCCGATCTTCTGGTTAGCAGCCGAAAGATAACCACTGCACCACCAGGGCTCCATTTGCATTACAGGCCAAATATATTCTCTTGACTATTCTTTGGCTTTTATCCTTTGATGATCAGTCTGGTTTCTTGAGATGCTACAGGTTGACCCTGACTTTGATGTTACCAAACTGTACAAGCTTGGCAAGTTATATGACCTCTCTAGGCCTTAGTTTCTTAAACAGAAGAAGGTTCTCTGTGATTTTGTCCTGCTCAGATTTTTATCAAGCTGGTACCTTATTTCAGGGCTGTTGTCTTGGAGGCGAAGTCTCAGATGACAATAGGAGCCATCAACTTCTATGCTGAGTGAGAGAGATCATGCCTTGCTGCTGGGCACCCTGCACCTGCATTAGCTAATAAAGGGAGTGGCTCTCTTCTACACTAGTTTTGCAGATAATTACAGGTGTAGACGTTATCATGTTTGGAGTTTGGCAGTACTCTGCAAGAGTTGCTCAGAGTGAATACTACCTATCAGTGCTGGGATCTTCCCCAGGCACACAAAACAGGTGAGGTAACTGGCATTTGTGATGATCTTGGCCCCAAAGCCATGTCAGTCTTCCTCGGGCTCCTGAGAAAATACAGCCCAAGTCTGCTTTGCAGAAGTACTGAAAGACTATTACAGGAAACGAGATGTTGAGAACTTCAGGGGCAGGCTGCCATTCCTTCTCAACAGCCAGGCGACACCTGTGTGCTTCGCATTGATCCCATCTGCCACAGAGGGCCTACGAATGTCGGAGCCAGGGGCAGGAGGAGCCTTGGAGGCCATCTTTTGAATGTTTAAAACATCTTACTCTGTGAACTAGGATAAATTGTTTCAGTAGCATTATCAGTGCTTATAAACTAACCTATGTTACAGACCTGGTAAAATTTCTAAATTCTCTATTGCAAAGCCAGGAGAGAAAAGAGAAAGGAGAGAGAGAGAGAATGCTGCTGAGCTACCTGCCCTATTGCAGAGTAGCAGGGGGCAAAACTCAACATGGTAAATATTTGTCTTAAACTATTGACAGCATATCAAGAAATTAATAAACAAAACATTACCCCCCCCAAAAAAAAAAGCTATTATCCTGCCTAGACCTGATAGGTTGCAGCCCTTTATCAGTTAGGAAACATTCAGTTATAAACAACCTTTAGGTTTTTTTTTTTTTTTCCCCTCACCAAAATAAAGACATTAATTTAAAAAGAAACTTCTTATTTTTTTCTTATTTTACTTCTGAGATAGTCTCCTACTTGGCTTGGCAGTTCAGCTTTGTCACTAAGGACCTGGACTCAACTTGTCACTTCATGGTTGCAAGATGGATATTGAGTAATTGGACACTGTGTTCTCAAAAGTCAGACAGAAAAGAGAGGGACATAGAGTACGGATTTTTCCACCTTCATGCTTTTCTTTTAGCAGGAAAGAAAAACTTTCCCAACGCTTCCCAACAGACTTTGCCACTGGTCAAACTGGGTTCCAAGGACACCTCTAACTGCAAAAGAAGCTGAGAAAGTGTGACCTTTTTTTTCAGTCCTCTATTGTAGGATGTGGGCAAGGTAGGAGTGGGGTGGAATGGATAAAGCATGGCTGGACAACAGTGTCTGCCACAGCTTCTAGGCTGGCTTTGGATTAGCTCGTTGGAGAATGAGGATCTTGGTTAAACAGCAGCAACAGCAGCTGCTTCATCAGAAAGCTGGGTTCTCGACTCCTGTCTGTCTCCTCAGACCTTGCTTCCTCAAGAATAAATTACTTCAAGTATCTGCTTACGTTCTTGCCCCACCCAGTAGACTGTGAGTTCCTTGAAGGAAAAGTCTAAGATTTATTTATCACCCAGAGCCTGGCTCTTGGAAAATGTTTTTAAAAATTATGGGAGGAAATCACTAATTTATTGATAAATATTTATCAATTTAATTGATTAGCCAATGAATCAATTAATTAGTGGAGAACCCTACTTACAGAAACTCTACATAAAAAAGCAAAACCTGGTCCTTAGGAGTTCTAGAGCAGGAAAAGTAAAATAAAGACATACTAAAATATTAAAAAAAAAAACAAAAACAGTGCCATCGAGTCAGTTCTGATTCATGGCAACTCTATGTGTGTTATAGTAGAACTGCGCTCCACAGGGTTTTCAGTGGCTGATTTTTTAGAAGTGTATTGTCAGGCCTTTCTTCTGAGGTGCCTCTAGGTGAACTTGAACAGCCAACCTTTTGGTTAGCAGTCAAGTGCATTTACCATTTACACCACCCAGGAACTCCGCTAAAAAATAGGTGGGTACATTTCACAGTTCTAAAGGTATAATCATTTACATGGTTATTTTAAGGAGGAACTCTTTCTTTCCTCTCCCTGTATTTTTGCCTTGGCTCCCAGAAAAGGAAATTTTGCCAATCCCTTTGCCATAGATCCACATAAAAATACCATACATGATTATAGTGATTTATGGTTTTCCAAAGGAATATGCAGTATATCTTATTTAACCCACAAAACAAACTGATGAGGTAAGCAGAGAAAAATTAGAAATCTCATATTTAATGTGATGGCACAAAAATTAATACTATAGGATGGTTTACAGACTTAATCCTTCCTTACCTCATCAAAAAGAATACTGTAAATGCTAGCCCAATGTCCACCTCCCGAGAGCTGACAAGAGGAAATATTCTTTTTTGCTGGAAGAAAAAATTAAATTGATCTACATCTTAGAGTACTTAGAGGGTGGGAGGAAGGATGAAAGGACAGAAGGCAGCATGAATATGGAGTGACACTTAAGTGCTCCGCTTCCCACTGGAAAGCAGAGTCAGAATAGCTAGGAGAAGAAAGTTGATGAAAAAGGAATTTGAAGAAGTGATGCTGAGAACCACATATTTCCACATCTTTAATGTCTTCAAAGAGTCATGAATAATAAATCAAATCTCATTCTTACTACTCTTAGCTTTGGAATTTTCTTTGCTTTTTAAATCTGAGCGCTCTGAGACTGAACCACATGGCTCTCTGAGTTTATGAGGGTTATGTAGAGGTGAAGAAATTAAGGTTCATAGTGATTAAGAGACTTACCTTGCTCAACTCAATCATCTAGTTAGTAGCACCTAACTTTGGCCTATCCCACAAAAAAAGTACATACAATTGGTTTTTTATTGTTGCATGTTTTTCTGTCAGTTTGGATTTGGGGGAGTGTGCATTTCTGCCTGTGCCTAATTCATGGAGACATGTCAAGATTTTGGTTTGCCTCTATCAAGAAAATGCTTTGCAGTATCAGGAGTTTATTGAATTCTTTCTTTTTTTTCTTTATTGCTGACATCTCACCTGAGACCTGTGGAACCCTCTGGGCTCTGTGTCTCAGAACTGAAAATTAAATTTCTCAGAGTGTTAGTCACTGAGAAGCCAAGTTTGTGCTATGTGGATACCACCTTGGTCGTATGCCAGCTTGGTGTCTTTCTCTTTCTGGGTACCCCCACCCTCTCCCAGGCCAAGTCACAGCTGAAGATTTCACATCAGAGAGTAAGAAATGAGGATCCACAGAGCAATCCCCTAATCAAAGGTTTAGGATTAAATTTCACAGTAGTTAATCTCCTGCCTGCCCTGTCCTGACGTTCCGGGTCAGGTTAGCCTGTTTGCTCACACCTTGTTAATTCAAATTGATCTAAAGGGAGAGATGTAGAAATGTCTTGTGTGTTTGTGCTTTACAGAAGTCGTAGATGTTTGTCACTGTTCACTGAAGAGCATAAAAAACTGGGCCTGGGTATGGCCTGGCACAGACTGAGAGGTAGAGATTTGAATGTTTAGGCTTTCGTTTGAGAAAGGCAAAGGCCTGAGCTGGGGCTCAGACAGGTAATTCTTGGAAGCGGGGGAGTGGTGTCACTAAAGTAGCTCTTTGAGATCTGGGAGGAGTGACTATACGCAAGGGTAGAGGACAGACGTGTTGCCTACCTGCCTCTCTCTACAGTGGTTTTCTGTTTGTTTTGTTTTTATTGGTAGGAGTGGAGTTGGTGGGAAAGAATTGCAAAAGAAACAGGGTTTCCAAAGAACCTGAGAATTTAGAGAACTGGAAAAGAAGAGAGAGGAAGGAGAAAATCCAAAGGTTCATTCCAGGGTTGCTGAGCACTGTCCTAACAAGGGAGGCCAGTTTAGAGCATTCCAGGAAGACCTGGAGGAGGCTACTACAATGAATCAGCTGTCATGTGGTGAGGTGCTGAAGTGGAGCAGCAGCGAGGGGAAGGAAGAGGGTGAAATGGAATGAAAAGCGAGTGGAAGGAAGGAAATAGAAGGCTTGAACCTCCTCCACGAGCATGGAAAATTTATATTGAGGTTGTTGATATCACTTATTATGATTTATTGGAGTTGTGTGGGTGTTCACAATGGGTGTGCACTCTCCATTCTCCCAATTCCACGTAATCTGCACTCTAATCAGATTGATGATCTGACAACAATGGCAGTCACAACAACAGCTGCAGAAAGCGGAAGGATTCTTGGGAGCTCATGGAGTCTAACACCTCCTTGGGGTGGAGGCAAAGCATGCAGAAAGGAATTGAAAACAACCAAGAAGAAAAATTAACCTTTAGACTCACAAACTCGCCAGGCTAAACAAAACCATGGTCCAGTCGTGGTGGTAAAATATCAAATATTATGATGTTTTGTTTTCTTTCTAACTGAACAACTACAAGATAAAATAGTAAGGAGCAGTGAGAGAGCTTGGCATATCCAGAAAACTGTAAATAATGTTTATGGATAAGCTGAGGATCCTTTGGAAGAGATGTGGCTGGGGTGGGGGTTGCGGAAAGATGCCAGGATGTACAGAGCCCACAAGTCATGACAAAGATGGTGCATTTCCCACAGTAGATCTAGGGAGCATTGATAACATTTGAGCAGGAGAGTTACCTAATCAGATTTGAATTTTAGAAAAATCATTCTTGTTGCAGTGTGGCAAGTGCAATAGGGATTGCATGTCGGGGTAGATAAGAAGGATTAGTCTTCAATCCATGGCATTGGCCTCTGAACTGCCCTAAAGTTCCAGAACTAGTGAATCTTACTTGAGGCTGAATATAACCTCATTCTGACAAATACAGATCCCTCAGAGATGAGACCAAAAGCTCCTTTAAGTTCAGCATCCGTAAATCTAAGAAGGTGGGATATTCACAGAAATCTAGTTAGAGCTAATGATTAAAAAAACAAGAGTTTCAGGAAAAGCATTTCTGGGATTTTGTGCAAAACCCAGTCTCTCAGGAAGAGCTCTGGATTCTAGTGGAAAAAAGAAAAGGCAAAAGCCGTCTGTCACTGGGAAAAATCCCAACATTGCTGACTCCGCCTTCATAAAGACGTACACTCACCTCCCCCTAAAGGTCGGAGCAATCTGGCTGATAATTAGGATCGCTCCTTACCTGTGTAGAACTCCCCAGGTTTTACAATTCATTTCCACTAATATATTTCACTCCATCCTCAAACTTCCTTGTGAGTTTAGTCAGGTAAATTAACCCCCAAAGCCTTAACTTCTTCTCTGCTCAAAAGTGGGAGTGTTACGTAGCTCACTCAAGGTCAGACAGCTGGTCAGCCCAGAGTCAGAAGCCACGCTCAGGTCTCCTGGCTCTAAGCCAGGCCTTTTGGAATTGCCTAACCTGCAGACAAGACTTGAACATGCATAGCCTGTGTGCTTGCTTGCCCAGGACACTGGCAAGGGGGAGCAGGCTGCCCTTGGTCTCTGCATGTCACTGCCGTGTCCTTCAGCAGTTATGCCACCATGTAGGCAGGGCTTATGAAGAAACTCCTCTGCCCACTACAGAATGTGGTTAGAGGGCCAGGAATCTTGGGGAGAAGATTTAGCACGCTAAAACCTGCCTGCTTAGCTAGGTAAAAGGAGAAAAGATGGTTTTATTCCATGCACGCCCTTCCCTTCAGAGTGGATTGTGGAGCCTTTCAACACTGATATGCAAAGAAACTCTACTGAGGAGGACAGCTAAACAATGGTAAACCATTAGAGACACCTTTACTCTTCTGGGCCCTGGGAATGGGGAAGGGTTCACACAATATATGAACTCACTGACCTTTTGGATTCTACATTTTCATCAGGAAGAATGCTTAATGATTGGTCGATTGATTGACTCCTTGCCTTTTTTATAAAAATAATTTAAGTTAGGGTCAGAATGGTCAGACATCAGATGCTCTACTCGTGTTAACAGCAAAGTGCTGCTTTTTATCTAAGAGGAAGTAGATGTTGTGGGTAAAGTTAAATGACACGTTGAGGTAATTATGTGGAGACCTTCCTTGAAGGACTGGGAATCTTGCCTTCTGGTATTGAAAGAAAAGGGGAGCTCTGGCTACTCTGAAAATGCCTGATCTGGAAATCTGAAGACTTGACTCTTTCCTTCAAGATGCCCTAGTAGGAGAGAGACTTGAGCAAGTCCTATCTGGAGGCCTGGAGATGGTGTGGGAGGAGGGAGGGCCTTGTAAAGATACCTGCAAAACCCCTTAAGGATACCATAATTGTGGATGTGGTTGTTTTGGGATTTTACTCAAAGAACTTGAATCCCACAATTAATAGCATTAGGAAAAGCCCTGTGCCTCCTCAAATATTTGATCATGGAGTGGATGACTTAAACTTGATGGGTTTAGTGGGAAAGAGGAGAGAAGTCATGCAATTTAAGGTTTCTCTAACTTGCTGGGGTGAGAGAGAAAATGGAAGAGAAGGGTCAAGTAAAGAACAAGAAGGTGGTTACTGAAGAGAATTCTAGATGAAAATAAGCAGGAAGATACAGACTGTTGTTGTGCCTTGTTGATTCCAAGAGAGCGTGCATATGTAAGCATATATGCGCCACATACATATATGTTCTAAGGTAAGCCCTAACAGGAAGAAGATTCCCCATGTTTGGGCAGAACTTTCCTTTGGGCAGAATTTTCATCTACAGTTAACCTCCTGGTGCCTCGAGTTGCATAAGAACCTAGGGACAAGAGGGGCTTTGCTCTCTCAGGAAACAAACCATTATCTCAGTCTGTGTCAGGACCCTGGATGTCTATTGACGTCAGAACTGCTCACCCAACCTCCCAGTGGCCTTTTGGCAGATGACTGCTCCTAGCCCCCCTTGGAAGTCCCATCCTTCATGGAGACACTTTTACTGCCCTTATCTTTCCACAACAGACCCCTCTTCCAGGCCTTAGGAAATTAAAGTGCTAGGAATGACATGATGCCCTTGTGGAGAGATAAAGTCAGCTTTGTCCCTCCAGATGCAGGAGCCTGGGGTGACTGAGAAAGGATGTGAGTGGGACAAAGAGGTAGGGAAGAACAGGGCCTTCATCCAGCCCCATGGCGACCAGAAGGTTCTTGGTAACCCCATGTCCACATCGAGAACTGCAAAGACCCTCGTCTCAGGATTTTTGTTCACTGTGCAGTCTTGGTTTGGTGTATCTGGACCCCTATTCTCCACATGAGGTACCTCAACCAGGTCTGTTCCCCAAACTATAGACAAGGTAGAGGTGAGGAGTGGATCTTATTAAGAAAGTGTTCTGGGAACTTAGAGCAAAAGTGTTTGAAAGTTAGAAGCAAGTGGGAAGTCCATATAGGCTCAAAAGACTCATTGTTTTCTCCCCTAGCGAAACTGATTCCCCCTGCAAATCTTCTTTTTTTTTTTTTTCTTATCACTGACACTAGTATTCTCCCAGTTAGCCAGGCTCTTAAAACATTCTCTGTTCTCTCCCTTAACCCTGCCTGCTCACCAAATCCTTTGGATCTCACCTCTGAAAGGCATCTCCTACCCATGCTCTTACTAAGCGACTTTAAGCCTCAGTTTGCACATCTGTAAAATAAGGATAATAATAGTACCTTCATAAGGGTGTTGTAATGATTACACATGATATATAAGTAAAACCCTTAGCATAATGCCTAACACATAGTAGGCTCTCAGTAAATATGAGCTATGTTATTATTTTCACTATTATTCTCTTTGCTAGTCTCCTTTTCTAAGCTCTCCCCACTGCAGGGAGGATCCTTGTAATATTTTCCCACTTGTATCTCTGCCTACAGTCTCTCCTCTTTTCTGCAAATGAAGCTGTATGCTGACACATTACCCTTGTTGCCGTCAGGTCCGACTCATAGTGACCCTACAGGACAGAGTAGAACTACCCCCTAGGGTTTCCAAGCAGTGCCTGATGGATTCGTACTGCTGACCTTTTGGTTACCAGCTGAGCACAACCACTATGCCACCAGGGTCTCCCCTGACACGTTAAACTTCCTCAAATACAAGTTTTGCAGTATTATCCCTTTGCTTAAGTGTTTCCAGTGATTCCAGATTGCTATTACAGTGAGTTGAGTTTCCTCAGGCTACTAGCCCGGGCTCTCCTTTTTTGATACTATATCCAACATACAACTTCAACTCCAGCATGGTTTGTATTTACTGGCTTCAACATAATATACATAGTCCATGGTGTCTCTCCTCCCCTCTACCCACTCTTCCTTACTACTGCCTTTCTTACTTTGTTACGCTGCCTCTGCCTTTTCTCCATCCAAAACCCATTCTACCCATCTCTGAAGGTCTGTCCCACCTGCAGTCCCAGAATCTCAATCCTTGCTGCCTCCCAAGAATGATCAGCGGGGATATTATAGTACATCCAGAAAAGGACACTGCAACAGGTCAGAGCAAGGAGATTTTTGTCAATGTGACAGGTGGGATCCTGAGAGGGAAATTATGTGCCCCCATCCTTTATCCTTTCAGTCTCTGATTAGTTCATCCTGATTCAGCTTCACCTTTGTCTCTCTTCTCCTAGTTGCACCAGTGAAATTCCAGACCTTGAACGTAAGTCATTTTAGTATGAGAAGAATCCACTGGGCCTCAAATAGGGGGTGTGAAATGGAAGAAAAACTTTTTTTTTTCTTCCTATGAAGATTTCTCTGTTTGATCAAGGAGGGGCGAAATGTCAAATATAGGATGGCACTATAAATCTATGAGAAATTTCCCTAACTCTTAGTGAGAAGTATCTCTGTGGGTTCTACAATTTAGGGTCAGCTACAAGGGAGGGAAATGTTGAGGCCTAGAAGAAGCCATTCGAAATTTGTTTCTTGGGTCATGCATTTGTAAAGAATCTAGGAATAAAGAAAGCTTTATTTCAACTCCATATCAAGAAATATTTATCAAATGGTAGCCTACAATATAATTTATATCACTGATAGTTTGAATTTCTTCCTTTTTCCCCTTATCTCAATTCTTCCACCTGAAAAAGTTAAAGGAATACACTAGAGTGGCACTTTAGTAATGGGCATTCACTGTGTGTAGGGAAGTGAGTGAGAATGCCAAAAGAAACTTCTATGATTTATCGGAGCTATTATGTTTGTAGAGCTGTGGATGGAGGGGAGTGGACCAATGTGGATAATTACAAGCCCACAACCATCTGGGAATTGACTGAGATTCCTGCTTACTGACATATGGTAGCCCTGAGAGGCAATAAGGGCACAAAAGACCTCAAACAGGAACATATCAGGAAGCAAGGTGGAAAATGAGTGAATCATTAATCAACCGAAAGGAACCAGACTTGATCTTCCAACTCTTAGCACTTTTGGTTGTTGAGGCTAGAAGTCCTTCCTGACCCAGCTCCTCTGGAATGATGATGTAACTTTGGGGACCATAATGTAGCAAGCGATTTCTGAAGAGGTGTAAACTGGGCTTCAAATAGCCCTTTAGGGACCTGAACTATCAAAGGCATCACAGAACGAGCAGGTGGTGCAGGACCAGTGTTCCACAGCGACACCATGTGGTAGTGACTGGAACAACAAGAAGGCTGGAGAATTAAAAAAAAAAAAAACTGGTCAATTCTTTTACATGGTTCTTGAAAGCCAGATAATTTCTTGGATTTTGGTTCAATGTTTCTTGTAATGCAGGAACAGGAGGTATTAAAGGAAAGTGGAGGGAGAAAGAGGGCAAGGGAGGGGGAAAAACAAGAGATATGACTGCATTTTGTTCTCCAAGATGGAAAATATGTCATGCCATTTACATATAAAAAGGCTCATTTAAGATTAATTTTAACCATTCTCATGACTCCTCCTAGTAAAGTGGTTTCAGTGCTGTGGGTGGCATTATCTTTGGAGACTGACTCAGTTTTAGACTGAAATGAAGAAGAAACACCTACAAGTCAGGATTCCCAACCCCATTCTTGTGTTAAACCTTGGAACTGAATGTGGAGGTGGGTGGGGTCAGGCTCACCTTCACCCAGGCCTCCCAAATCACACACCCCCTGAGAAGTCTTTGGTGGAAAAAGACAACCTCACCCCAGAATATGGTATAGAATTTCTAAACCCCAATCATCATTTTCTCCATAGAGGATGGCTGCCGAGCAGAGTCAGAGAATGAAGTCATGGACTTGAAGACCTAGATGGACTTGCGTATACACAGGAAGGAGATTGATCTCTACCAAAGCAATAGGTAAGTATCATAAATGATCACCTGGAGGAACTCAGATTAAGCATAATAAATAATTCCCTGCCCCATCTATCTCTCTGTAGGGCTTTAAACCTAGAACAGTGTTGTAACTTCCTAAGGCAATGTGGGTTCCAGCATCAGAGGCAGGAGAATGAAGGCAATGGCTCCTCTAGGTCTCTTTCAGCATCAGTGTTCAATAACTTTA